>NC_051158.1:180108507-180408507 GCF_013339745.2 Dermacentor silvarum | reverse complement strand
CATTACCGTCGGCATCGGTTTCGACACACCTGCACACGTTGTACCACTCTGAGCAACGTGACGAACGCCGTGATCGTCTTCCGCACGTGATTGGGCAAGTTTCTGTTGTAGTTCCTCTTCACCTTCGACTTGTTCCAGTCTTAAGAGAGAGCTTGATGCATCACCACGTCTGTTAGAGCCAGTAGGGCAAGCATCTGCCCTATTACCTGTCTTCTTGCATATCCAGCATGGTGATGCCTTTGGAGCTCTGGACCAAGTCCAGCAGTCGGAAGCTCAGTGACCCTGTTTGTTACAAAGAGAGCAGAGCGGTTTTCCTTTGCATTCATTTGTAGCCGCTGCTTCACTGTGGGCCAGAAGTTTCCCCTCGTCTTCCTTTTCTTCCATGCCTGTTGCAAGATTTCTGATACCCTGGGCTTCCAGGTACTGGTCGGCTGTCTTTGCCAGTGTGTCAAGGTCACGACACCCTCTTTCCTTGAGAAAGATAGACAACTTTGCCTCGCAGCGTCGTAAAAACTGTTCTGACACGATGCTATCTCGCAGCACTTCATACGTCTTCGGTGTCTTGGCTAGCTCTTGCCAGTGGTCAATGTAGGCCAGAAGACCTCCTGCAAACTGTCTTGTCATCTCAGCCTTTTCCGGCTTTGTTTCCTGAAACTTCACGCGATACCCTTCTCCTGTGTAGCGTAACCACTGCAGAAGAGTCTGTTTCAACTTCACATATTCCGTGGCGTTTTCCGCAAACATCCGTCCTACTGCCGTCAACGCTTCACCGGTCAGACACAGACTTCATGACAAGGCCCACTTCTCTGCTGGCCAACCTTGACTAGCAGCCACTCCCTCAAACCTTTCAATGTAGGCATCTAGTTCATCCGTACCCTTGTCATAGGGCGGAATCATCTTATGAGGACTGCGAAAACCATGACAACTACCAGTCTCATTGCTTACGACACTCGCATGTGAACGCTCTCCCTCTATTATCCGCCGTCGATCCTCAAGGAGCGCTCGTTCAGCCTCCATGTGGGCCAACTATCGCACATGTTCTTTCTGTGCCGCTATCTTTATTTCTTTTCGTTCCTTTTTTTAGGAAATACTGTGGTCATTGAAGACCAGGCAGGTGGGCAGGGGAACAAATAATCAATTATGCCCACATCAAAAGCAATAATTATTATGGAAGAATATACAATGGGCGATCAATAGAAAAAATGATGAAAGGGAATGGACAGTAAAATAATGAAAGCCAATGTCTAGCACAGACACACAAAAAATATATATACATACATATACACACATATATATACAAACACTTCGATTAACAGCCACATTCAATATATACAATCTGAACAGTTATCCCTGCAGATCATACAAAAAGTAAATTGTTTTGAAAGCAGCACAATAAATAATGTAAGTAGTACACAAAAGCTCGGGCTCAGTCAACGTTGATACCGAGCAAAGCTTTCTCGAAGTCATCAGCACAAGCGACATCTGATGGCAAATTGTTCCACTGAACAATTGATCGAGGAAAAAAAGAATATTTGAATATGTTTGCCCGAGCAGTGTATGGGAGCAGGTTATGCACATGACGATGCCTGGATGCACGTTGCAAGAATGGCTGTATGTACGTCTGCGCTGGTATATTTATAATCCTATTATAAACGGAATGGAAACATTTTACGCACGCGATTTCGCGGCGATTTGCAAGCACAGGGATGTTATTTTCCTACATTAAATTGGTAGGAGAATCTGTTGATCGAAACTTTGAAAAAATAAAACATGAGTCTTTGAACCATCTCAATTTTTTAAATATCTTTTTTGTGGAAAGGGTCCCAAACCACTGATGCATATATATTCTTGCTTTGGTAAAATGTACGTTTTATATGCGAGCATTTTCAATTCGGGAGGTGCATTTTTTCAACTAGTGTCTCAGAAAACCCAGTTTTCGTGAAGATGATGCACAGACGTTTGTTATATGCGTGGACCATGAAAGCGTGTTAGTAATGGTCAGTCTCAGGTATTTATATTCATTTACTTCATGTACTGGTGTTCCCTGAACGCGGAAAGTAAACGTGAATGGTTATTTTTTCTTCGTCACGCGTAGAAGGACCGTTTTATCGGGGTTTAATGCCATTGATGACCGGGTGCACCATTCACTAACTTTTGTTAAGGCGAAATCCAAGTCAACCTGATCTTGCTGACAGATTACTTTCTTATATAGAACGCAGTCGTCAGCGAGCAATCGGATATTAATATTAGAATCAACCATATCTACTAAGTCCTTGATGTATATTAGGAAAAGAATCGGCCCTAATACACTTCAACCCCCGAAGATACTGGTAATATGTTACAAGTGTGTCCACTCACATCAACGAACTGAGCACGATTTGAAAGATAAGCATCTATCCAATTTATGATGAAAGATGAAAAATTAAGGTTTCGGAGCTTCAGGAGAAGTTTTACATGAGGGACACGATGAAATGCCTTGCTAAAGTAGAAAAAATAAAAATAAATCTACCTGACCATACGAATCAAGTGTCAATGCGATATCGTGGACAGTTGTTACGAGCTGCGTGCTCGTTGATAACTGTTTTCGAAAGCCATGTTGAGCTGAAGACAACACGTCATTACTTTCAAGGAAATCGGTAACAAAATGAGCAATAATGTGTTCGAGTACCTTGCAGCACGCTGACGTCAGAGAAATTGGGGGGTAGTTTTTTTAATAGATAATCTCCTGTCTTGTGCAAAGCTAAAACTCTGGCGAGGCGCCAATCATCTGGTAAGGTCGCCGTTTTGATCGATTCACAGAAGATAGTATTCTTCACGTACACACACGTACACATGTTTATCTTTCACTGGTGGCCGCTTTCAACATTGGCTGACAAATGTTAAACGTTATCGCTCGGCGCAGGACGCGCCTGCATTGGAAGCTTCTCGGACGTTATCGATGTTTCTATCCGTCGTCTGTGGTCACCGACGCCCATGTAATCTGATTGTATGAGCGACGCGAATTGTCTAGAACTTTCTGGAAGACACGCGGGCATCAGGGATTAATCTGGAACCTTCGATGACTTAGGTATAAAAGCCGACGCGTTTCGCCGCTGATCAGATTTCGACGATCGCCGACTGTGTTCGCCGCTATCGTTGTGCTTCAAGTGTAACTTGCTTTTGTGGGCACAGGTTCGCCCAATAAAGAATCAGTTTCGTCATTCCCAGTTTTACGACTGTTTGCTTCATCGTCACTACTACGTGACATCTGGTGGAGGTGCTTTTATGTCCTTGTACCGGACCCCCCCGTCCAGCCGTGAGCCAAGCCCACACCGTCTAGAAGACGTCGACGCCTACCCCGACCAGCGAGCTAGTCGCAGGCTACTGAACCTGCCACCGGAGTACGAACCCCTACCTGAGAAGACCAAGAGGACAAAAGTCATGACCTCGGCAGCAGCTACCATGACAGCCCCTGTGCCAACATCTGCGGTCGTGATGCAACAATCCAGGGAGCCGCCGACTTTCCGCGGTTCGCCATGTGAAGACGCCGAAAGCTGGCTGGAGGCATACGACCGGGTCGCTACGTTCAACAAGTGGGACTGCGACGAAAAGCTGCGCCAGGTTTACTTCTCTCTTGAAGATGGCGCCAGAACCTGGTTCGAGAATAGGGAACGTTCACTAACACCCTGGGACCTCTTCCGAGCCGCCTTCCTGGACACCTTCACGAGCGTCGTCCGTAAAGAAAGAGCTGCAGCCTTGCTGGAAAACCGTGTACAGCTCCCGAATGAGGGCATCGGTTTGTACACTGAAGAAATGACTCGATTGTTCCGGCACGCCGATCCAGCTATGCCCGAAGACAAGAAAGTTCGCTTGCTCATGCGGGGAGTTAAGCAGGAGCTATTCGCCGGACTGGTACGGAATCCACCAACAACAGTCCAAGACTTTCTCTCGGAGGCTACGACGATCTAGAAAGCACTGGACATGCGCAACCGGCAATACAATCGCCGTTCGACGCCACACTACGCCGAAGTCCAAGGACTTTCCGACGACCTACGAGACACCATCAGGGCGATAGTACGCGAAGAGCTGCGGAAGTTGCTACCGTCGTCGCAGCCTCAAGTTGCTTCCATCGCCGATATCGTGCGGGAGGAAATCCAGCAATCTCTAGGACTTCCCGAATCGCCGCAACCCCAGCCGGAAGCGATGACATACGCCGCCTTCGCCCGTCGTCAAGGCCCCCCTCCGCGCTCGCGCCAGGGCCCCGTAACGCCGCAATTCCGTCGCCCAGCGCCGCCGCCGCAGCCAGCACGCCCGCCCGCCCGTCGCCCAGCGCAGCTACCCGAGAAAAACGGACATTTGGCGCGCCCCCGACCACCGCCCGCTCTGCTATCACTGCGGGGAAGCCGGCCATGTCTACCGCCGATGCCCATACCGCGAGATGGGCCTACGAGGGTTCGCCGTCAACGCGCCACGTCCACAGCTTGGCGAGCGACCACGTGACATCGCCGACTACCTCGCCGGAGCTCAGTGGCAACCACGACGACCCTCACGCTCGCCGTCACCAGGCCGCTACATCTCGCCCCATCGCCGTCAGTACACCGGTCCCACTCGGGGCCGATCTCCCAGTCCTTACCCGGGAAACTAAAGGCAGCAACCGATGGAGGTGCGGTTGCTGTACGACGCAATACCGAAGATCCTCCGCCGCCGACGAAGAAGATTCGCGAATCACCACGACGAGGTATCAGCACACCGCCTGGCAACAGCCCTAACGACAACACTTCGCCGCCGAAAGAAGACCTACCGACGCGACGTAGCAGCAGCGGAGCAAGCCGACGCAGCCGTGATCCGACGCCACGACTGAACCGCAACGCCAGACGACGGTCTACCGACTTAGACGTGCTAATCGATGGTCATCACGTCACTGCTCTCGTCGACACTGGAGCCGACTATTCCGTCTTCAGTGGCCCGTTCGCCGCCAAGTTGAAGAAGGTGAAGACTGCCTGGCAAGGACCCGATATCCGTACAGCGGGAGGCCACCTAATAACGCCGGCTGGAATCTGCACAGCACGAGTCACTGTGAACAACCGCACTTACCCGGCGAGCTTCGTAATCCTGCAGCACTGCTCCAGGGATGCCATCCTAGGCATGGACTTTCTAAACCAACACGGTGCAGTCATCGACTTAAGGTCCAAGTCGGTAACGCTTTCAACGCACAACGCGATACCACCGGATACAGACATCAGTTACCATGCCTTGAATGTGCTAGAAGAACAAGTCACCGTTCCGCCTCGCTCCAGCGTAATGATTTCCGTCGGTACCGAAGTGCCTGCAGACATGGAGGGCGTCATCGAGGGCGATCATCACTTACTGCTCGACCGTGAAATTTGCGTCGCTAGAGGCATAGCTGAGCTACGTGCAGGGAAAGCAAGGGTGATGCTCACGAACTTCAGCCCCGAATACAAGCACATTAACAAAGGCACCACGGTCGCCTACATCGACGAAATAGTACAAGCCAGCAGTGCTTTCGCCTTCACGGATTCCAGTGCACTTGCAACGACGACTATAGTACCTGAACCAACTTTCGACGTCAATCAGAACCTTCCCAGGCATAGGAAAGAACAACTAAAAGCTCTGCTCCTGCAATACAAGGACTGCTTCTCGTCGTCGTCAAAAGTTCGACAAACCCCTGTCGCCAAGCACCGCATCATCACCGACGAAAATGTCCGCCCACTCCGCCAGAGCCCGTACCGAGTTTCGGCGCATGAACGCGAGGCCATAAGGCAACAAGTCGACGAAATGCTACGCGACGACATCATCCAGCCGTCCAAGAGTCCGTGGGCGTCCCCCGTGGTGTTAGTGAAGAAGAAGGATGGAACCCTACGTTTCTGCGTCGATTATCGTCGCCTCAACAAGATCACGAAGAAGGACGTATACCCCCTCCCACGCATTGACGACGCCTTGGATCGACTCTACAACGCAAAGTATTTTTCGTCGATGGACCTCAAAACCGGCTACTGGCAAATCGAAGTCGACGAGAGGGACCGGGAGAAGACTGCCTTTATAACACCAGACGGACTGTTCGAGTTCAAGGTCATGCCGTTTGGTCTTTGCTCGGCACCTGCGACTTTCCAACGCGTCATGGATACAGTACTGGCAGGCTTGAAGTGGCAGACTTGCCTCGTGTATTTGGACGACGTCGTTGTGTTTGCCTCAAGCTTCGAAGAACACCTGCGGCGTCTTGAAACAGTTCTTCAAGCTATCAAGACCTCCGGACTCACGTTGAAGCCAGAAAAGTGCCGCTTCGCATACGAGGAGCTCTTGTTTTTGGGCCATGTCATCAACAAGTCTGGAGTGTGCCCTGACCCACAGAAAACGGTGGCCATCACTGACTTTCCTCCGCCCGCCGACAAGAAGGCAGTGCGTAGATTTCTTGGCCTGTGCGCCTATTACAGGCGCTTCGTCAAGGATTTTTCACGGATCGCCGAGCCACTGACGTACCTCACGAAGGCCGACGTCGAGTTCAAGTGGGAGACGCCGCAAATCGGAGCATTTGAAGAACTGAAGCGACGCCTACAATCGCCGCCCATCCTTGCGCATTTCGACGAAAACGCCGATACCGAAGTCCACACCGACGCAAGCAGCGTAGGACTCGGCGCCGTGCTTGTGCAGAGGACTGACGGACTAGAAAGGGTTGTAAGTTACGCTAGCCGGTCGCTATCGAAGGCGGAATCAAATTATTCCACAACAGAAAAGGAGTGCCTCGCCATCATCTGGGCTACATCAAAGTTTCGCCCCTACCTCTATGGCAGGCCCTTCAAAGTTGTGAGCGACCACCACGCCTTGTGTTGGCTAGCTAACTTGAAGGATCCTTCAGGTCGCCTCGCACGATGGAGTCTGAGACTTCAAGCATTCGACATCACCGTCGTTTACAAGTCCGGGCGAAAGCACTCTGACGCCGACTGCTTGTCTCGCGCCCCCGTCGAACCGCCGCCACAGGATGACCAGGATGACGACACTTTCTTGGTACCCATCAGTGCCGACGAATTCGCCGAACAACAGCGAGCCGACCCGGAACTAAGGAACCTTGTAGATTACCTGGAAGGCAAGACCGTCACTGTGCCGAAGGTGTTCAGGCGAGGATTGGCGTCGTTTTTCTTGCAAAACGACATTCTCCTAAAGAAGAACTTCTCGCCTCTCCGAGCCAACTACCTCCTCGTGGTACCCTCAGCATTGCGTCCAGAGGTTCTGCAAGCTCTCCATGACGACCCAACGGCTGGACACCTCGGTTTTTCCCGCACGCTCGCGAGGATACAAGAAAAATACTACTGGCCTCGCCTCTCTGCCGACGACGCCCATTACGTAAGGACATGCGAGACTGTCAGCGACGCAAAACACCGCCGACAAGGCCAGCCGGACTTCTAAAGCCGATCGAGCCACCTCGCCGACTGTTCCAGCAGATTGGGATGGACTTACTGGGGCCTTTTCCGACGTCGACGTCCGGGAATAAATGGATCGTCGTAGCTACGGACTACCTCACCCGCTACGCCGAAACAAAAGCCTTGCCCAAAGGCAGTGCTGCCGAGGTAGCCCGATTCTTCGTTGAGAACATCCTCCTGCGTCACGGTGCCCCAGAAGTCCTCATCACCGACAGAGGTACTGCCTTTACGGCAGAACTAACTCAAGCCATCCTGCGATACAGCCACACAAGCCATCGCCGGACCACCGCCTACCACCCGCAGACGAATGGCCTCACCGAGCGCCTAAATAAGACCATCGCCGACATGCTGGCAATGTACGTCGACGTCGAACACAAGACGTGGGATGCCATCCTTCCGTACGTGACCTTCGCATACAACACGGCCGTGCAAGAAACGACGCACATGGCGCCGTTCAACCTGGTCTACGGAAGGAACCCGGCAACGACGCTTGACGCCATGCTACCGGACGTCACCGACGAAGAAAATCTCGACATTGCCACCTATTTGCAGCGTGCCGAAGAAGGTCGACAGCTCGCCCGACTGCGCATCAAGAACCAGCAGAGGACCGACAGCCGACACTACAACCTTCGACGACGCTACGTCGAGTACCAGCCCGGTGACCGTGTTTGGGTCTGGACTCCGATACGCCGACGAGGACTTAGCGAGAAGCTGTTACGTCGCTATTTCGGACCATATAAGATCACCCGACGTATTGGCGCACTGGACTATGAGGTCGTGCCAGACGGCATTTCGCAATCACAGCAGCGCCGGGCACGACCTGAAGTCATCCACGTGGTGCGTCTTAAGCCATTCTACGCCCGCTGACAAACTTAGGTACTTTGTTATTTTGTTATTGTTTTTTGTTATTTTGTTTATTACGCATGGTTTTGTTTTCGCTTTCGTGTTTGTTTGTAGCATCGGGACGATGCTTTTTAAGGGGAGGGTATTGACACGTACACATGTTTATCTTTCACTGGTGGCCGCTTTCAACATTGGCTGACAAATGTTAAACGTTATCGCTCGGCGCAGGACGCAGCTGCATTGGAAGCTTCTCGGACGTTATCGATGCTTCTATCCGTCGTCTGTGGTCACCGACGCCCATGTAATCTGATTGTATGAGCGACGCGAATTGTCTAGAACTTTCTGGAAGACACGCGGGCATCAGGGATTAATCAGGAACCTTCGATGACTCAGGTATAAAAGCCGACGCGTTTCGCCGCTGATCAGATTTCGACGATCGCCGACTGTGTTCGCCGCTATCGTTGTGCTTCAAGTGTAACTTGCTTTTGTGGGCACAGGTTCGCCCAATAAAGAATCAGTTTCGTCATTCCCAGTTTTACGACTGTTTGCTTCATCGTCACTACTACGTGACAATATGCGATACTGGTTCTGCAAATCGACGCAGGAGAGAGTGCGGAATTCCGTCAGGGCCCCCAGAAGATTTTTCTTTTATATTAAGTAACAGAGAAAACACACCTTGAAAGGTTATGAAATCAGGATCAAGCGAGGATGGAACAAGACTAGGATTTGTATCATCTTTTGAAGAAAACACAGAATGAAAGTAGTCGTTTATTATGTTAGCAATTTCTGTTAGGTCTGTAACTGTTGTGTCGTTGTGTTTTAATTTTTCTAAATGAAAAGCTTTATTTCGCAGATAGAGATATGAAAAATATTTATTTCGAGATGCAGATAGTGCGCAAGAAAGTTGAACTTGAAGTTGTTGAAGGAAGTAGGGGTTTCTACTTGATTTCTTTTTACCTCTCTTGAGCCTTCGTTTAAAGTGTAGAATGTCGCGGATAAACCAAAGATTTGTTCGCCTCGTTTTAATACGGCGATCAGGAACGAAGACATCCTAACAGAGCTGTACAGTGCTTTTAAAGGAAATCTACAAAGAAACGGCATCAGTTTTGGGTAGCTGGTCGACTAGCTGCCACAATACATCAAGAATGGATTCGTCATCAGTTTTGCCATGTCCTTGACTGTTTCGGAACTCTTTTTGGATGTTGCGTACAATCAACGAGTTTACAAGTGACCAGTATCAACTTGTGGTCTGGTACACCCTCTTCAATAGCCACATCGCACAAAGAAATATTTTTGGTGAGAAATACAAGATCTAATATCAAGCCATAATTTGCAATTACCCACGTGTTCTCAAGTACAACTTGCTCCAAGTTGCAGGAAAGCATAACGTCAAAGAGAGGACTATCAATAAGATGTGAAGCAGACTTTTTCGACCACTTGATGGAGGGTAGGTTAAAGTCGCCAGCCATTATGATGTGACGACAGTTTAATGACGACATGTAATCATAGAGTGTTGGTAGGAACTCGGGAGGGGAATACGATGGCCGATAGACAGCGCGTAAGACAAACATATGGCCCCAACAGTTTACTTTTAAAGAAAGGCTTTTGTGGTCATCTATCTGCGCGAGTACGCTGACGACAAATCCATCCTTGAGTACTATCGCCACCCCTCCACCTCGACTGGTGCGATCGCGTCGAAAGATTTCATATGAAGGGCGGATTACGTTCTCATCACTGATGTCACCATGTAGCCACGTTTTAGAAACTGCGGTTATGTGGGGATCATATTTAAATAGAAGTTGTTCAAGCTGTTCAGTCTTGTTTACTTAGCTACGAGCGTTAAAACATAGCAATTTGAGTTCTTTTGAACTACTATGCGTGTCCATTCAGTGACTATCACGTGGTTTACGAGCTGCTCGGAAAAGCATGCACTGATTAGTAGTGTAATCCCATACGTAGAGGCTGTCATCAATGCTTAGAAAACACGTTTTGCTTGAGATTTATCAGCCTGAGCAGATTCCCATAGAATGCGCCTTTTACGCAAGGTATACTGGCTGTAATCATTTCGCAAATATATGTTGGTGCCTTTGAGCTTCCTAGCATTGCGCATGAGTGCTTCTTTTTCTAGATAAACTTGGAAGTACACGATCACCGGCCAGTTTTCTCACTTTTGCCAAAGACAGTGAATTCTTGCAGCAGAACGGATGGTTTGGTTTAGCTTCTGTAAAAAAAAACTCATCCACAATTGCGCGCTGCAGCGATTTTTCATTTTCTACTTGCTACTCTTTAACCCTTTCAGCCCTGGCGTCGTCAAATGACGACATGACTGAGAATCGGAATTTTCAGCATGAAAGAAGAACCGAAACTGCTTGTATTTTTCCCGCATCGTACTATTGAAAGTGCTAGTGCCATCGCCATGGTTAGTCACGTGACTCTACGCAGCCGTGTCGAACGAGGAAGAAGAAATGACAACAACAAACATGGCAGACGCGCCGTCAGGTACGTGCACTTTTTTTCTTTTATAATTCAATAACCCCTGCGTCGTTTACGTTGCTTTTTTTATAGTGTCTAAACAGATTGGAGAGGACGCATGTACTTGAATAAGCGTCATTGCATGGTGATATTACTTGTAAGAAGATGTTTTTTGCGTGTGCGGTTTTGACGACAGCAGGGCTTTGTGGTTGTATATGGCATGCCGTCGGCTTGCCATTGCGTCTGATTTCATTGGGTGTTTTTTTTTTCTTTTTTTCAGGCACGCCTATACCGTTGTAAGAGGGACGTGAGGGCGATGACGTGGCCGGTATCACGGTCGTGTTGAGGAAATTGCTCGCGTACTCGCACGAAAGAGACCCCTGGAAAGAGCCGGAGTCCGGGGACGGTGCGGTAGCGCATCGGCTGGTCGACGAGACGGTAACGGGGCAAGTCGAGGGAGGAAGGCTTGTCTGATGGTGGCTGACGGGCACAGGACGAGAGGCGGGTAGCGCTGGCGGTGGGAATGCAGGCAGTGATTCGCGCACAGTGCGGTCAGCCACTGGAAGTGGGTAGTACGACGGTTGTACGAGCCGTTCCGTCGTTCCTAGTCAGAAGAGCGAAGGCGGCGAGCCGAGTGGCGGCTGCGACGACCAGGGTGGCAAGCTTCTGGAACGACACTGCGCGTGCCGAGATTGCGCCTCGAGCACGCGCAGCGCTTCCTTATTTTTTCACTTCTTTGACAGCCGGCGCCAAGGCACCGGCTGAGAGGGCCGACCAAAACGCCCAGCGTTGCGGCGTCGGTGGGCGCTACACCGTGTACACCGAAAGATTCATTCTATTCCCGCCAGAACTTGCGTTCTAGGCATCTGGAAGAATGCACGGATGCAATTTTCTGTGAACTTGATAATGGAAACTTGTCTGATGTGGAGGGAGAAACCAACGGATCTTCAGACAACGGTGATGACTTTGAGCAGCCTGAGCAAGATATTTCACGTTATCAATGCCTCAGTTGTGAACGCATGACTGGAGTATAGAAGTGATGCAGCTGCACGAGGACTGATGCCTGGCAAGCAACTGGACTTACTGGACTTCACCCTCCATATTACTGAAGCACTTGCACAAGCCGACAGCCGGCCAAAGGTGCAAAAACGAGGAAGGCCGTCACTCTCTCCTCTGGTGACTTCGAAAAACGCAAGATATGCTTAAAATAGGCTTGTACAAGACGTCAGGTTTGATCAGGTGGGACACAGGCCTCTTCGTACCGACATCAGGGAACAGCGTTGTAAGCTTGAGGGATGCAGAGGACAAACCCGTATCATGTGCGAAAAATGTAACGTGCACCTGTGTCTTGCCAAGGCTCGAAACTGCTTCAGAGGCTTCCACATGAACAATTAGTGAAGTTTGTGTTTGCAATGATTGTGTTTTCCACTTCTGAATAAATTATCTTTTCACTGCGTTTCGCAACCACTGAGCCCTGATGTGCGGTTTTGACGACATGACCGTAAATCGGCAAATAATAACACAAATGACTTATTTTTTGCTCAGGCTTGTTTCTAGAGTCCTTGTGGTGTAAAATATGCAAAGCAAAAAAATATATGGAAGAAATAGAAAATTTGCTATCTGTTTAGACACTATAAAAAAAGCAACGTAAACGACGCAGGGGTTATTCAATTATAAAAGAAAAAAAGTGCACGTACCTAACGGCGCGTCTGCCATGTTTGTTGTTGTCATTTCTTCTTCCTCGTTCGACACGGCTGCGTAGAGTCACGTGACTAACCATGGCGATGGCACTAGCACTTTCAATAGTACGATGCGGGAAAAATACAAGCAGTTTCGGTTCTTCTTTCATGCTGAAAATTCCGATTCTAAGTCATGTCGTCATTTGACGACGCCAGGGCTGATAAGGTTAAGGAAGACACAGTTTGCTCCGTAGTTCAGAGACGCTTTCGAATGTCTGCTAGTTCTGATAAGATTGTGGTTTGTCCAGACTGAAGTGATGCAAACATTTCCTCAACAGAGCTAGGGACCGGGCTTTAGTTCAATATCACCGCAAACAAGCAGTTTACAGCCAGAAAGACACTCGTATGCTATTAAATAGACACGTCCGTGGGCACCGGCACAACTAACAAAGTGAGGTCATCACTTCTTAATGATGAAAAACTAACCTGTGTTATGAACAGAAAACGTTTGGTGAGCGACATGACGCCTCCAGCCTCGCCGTGCCCACTGGCGAAGAAGTGTTGCCGCAGGTCTTTTATAGCCGGAATCGATGACGTCGTGCCTTGCTTCTGTTCACATGATGACGTCACTTGCGCAGTGAGACTACAGCAGAGCTCCCAGTCGGATGCTGACGAAGTACAGGGTGAGAAGACAGGATCAGATTCGGTATCACACATGCAGTGGTTTTGACACGTGCTTGCGGGACATGATCCAACGGCGGGGGCAGCCAGCAGCAGGAAACGTTTGGTGAGCGACATGATGCCTCCGGCCTCGCCGTGCCCACTGGTGAAGAAGTGTTGCTCGTTGCTCGCTGATCTCTCATGTCCTTCTGCTCTGAGCTCACCAGGCCTTCAAAGCCTCTCCGCTCAGTCCCCTGTCCTTACCTAACTCAACTAGCATTCTCTTTTCATCCATTATCGTCTACCGCACACAAACTAAGTGCCACTCTAAGATGTAACGACACAGCTTTCTCCTTGTCGTGGACGCCAGAAATTGCGATGAAATAGTTGTGCGGCACGTATGTCTGTGTGCACTCAGGCGGTAATGAACGTCAGAAACGCGCGAACGGATGTAAACCAACATTTAGCTAACATGATATGACTGAAACGAGACAAGCACTAAACACAAAATACAGAGAAAAGGTCTCTAAATACACATCTACACTAGGTCCTACGCGCAGCGTTCAAGGAAAAAGCAAGTACGTCATCAGTCCTGATGGTCTCGTCGATCGGTGGTAGATCGCCTGAGCTGTCGTGACGATTCCCGTTGGAGGCGAGCCAAGGCAGGATGACGGCACGGGTCATCACATGAGGCAGGCGACGGCCAACGGCTGCATTACCGTGGCCAGAGCACTCGAACGGGTGTAGAGCTTACACCACCACAACTTCACGTGCCACCTCGAGCAAGAGGCGGCCTCAAAGCAAAGGCCTCAGTTAGGGCTCGAGCAAAGGCCTGGGTTAGGCCTCGCATCGGACACTGCCTGAAGCTGCTACAACAAGCGGCTACAAGCAGGCAACAGCCAGGCCTGCTCCAAACGGCGTCACACCAGGCACCACTCCGCGTCTGCACCGACAGGTAGGCGAGTTGTGCTCAGGACCGCCTCAGGTACCCCGGCAGGAGCTCCCGGAACAGCGCACTGGTCCGGCGTCTTCAAAGTCACGATTTGGTTTGGTTTGGTTTGGTGCCTATAGAAATAGCACAACCCACTTCGGTGGATTGGCCATGAATGGGCGGCAGTAGGAAGAAAAATGAAGGATACTTAAATGGTATTTTCTTACTTAAGAATGAGATAATAAATGAATTATAATCGTTAATATTAATTTTCATGCTATAGTATCTTAAAATTTGAAGCGAATATTTTTGTTCTCTTGTGAAAAAAACAATTAGCATGGTAGTCTCCTTGTTTCCATTGCAAAATTAAATATGGCATCACATATGTTCCTGTTACAGTGTCCTAGTGCCGACGCCCCCAGAGATAGAATGATAGGTAGCGTAATGGGCAATCCAAGTTGGCGGACGGGACCTTCTAGAAGTCGTTTTCTATGCATGGTGAACCTACGACACTTTATAATGAAATGATCCTTAGTTTCCGGTTCATTGCAATAAAAGCATTGAGGGGAAGGCGCGAAACCAGACCTATGGGAATAGAAATTAAGCCTTGGTATTCGGCAACGAATTCTAGTAAACGACACTTCAAATTTTCTTGTTGAACATACACCATCTACTGAGCCAAGGAAACCTAAGGTGCTGAAAATCGGTGTTATTGAGTACACATAATTTGGCATGCTCTTCTTGGTCAGAAAATTTTTTAAATCTCGCAGAAGTGACGTATGCCGAAGGTCTTAGGATCCTCAGTACCGGGCCGTTAAGAAATGCCGCTGCTAGTGCGTCTGCAGATTCGTTTAAAGTGAGCCCCACGTGCCGTGGCACCCATACCAGATGGATAAGGCGTAAATGTTGGGGGATGGATGAATGAAATTCTCGGAGAATGATAGATGAATTGGGCACTGATAAAGCGGAGCAAACAGACAAGGAGTCGGTTAAGATTATGGCTGAAGTAATAGATGTGGGAAGTTTTCGTAGAGCTAGGATGATCGCTAATAACTCCGCCTGAAATATTGGCGTAAAGTCGGATAGTCGAAGGGAGAAAGACCAATTTAATGATGCCGATAAAATACCCACTCCTGCCTTCTCTTCACTGAGAGAAGCATCTGTGGCTATTACTGCATTTATTTGGAGGTTCTCGAGGTGGTCATTTAACAAATTTTTAGGTATCGAATAGGCAGGAGTTTAGCGTTATTAGGAAATATATCATCGAATTCAACGCTTACTGTCGCAGTAGGGAAATTTTGAAAATCGACATCACGGATTGATATTAGTAATGGCTCTAATAGTTACAGCACAAAAACTACCTGGGAACAATGCAGTCTGGACCATTGATTCTCAAAGAATGCAATCGGTTCTCTAATAAACATATAGAAGGAGCGTCTCTGGGGAGAAGCATATATGTTCAGTAACGTTTGGACTGTCTGTATACGAAAACGAGTTTGAAGAGAAGGCAGGTGAGTTTCATAATAAAGAATATTATTCGCTACATATTTTGGAATGCCGAGACATAGACGTAGTGATTCGCGTCCTAAAAGAACCAGAGGGCGTAATTTATAAGTAGGACCTCCAGAAAATAACACGCATCCAAACTCTAGAATAGGGTGGACATACATACAACAAATCATCAGCAAGGTCTCCCTGCGCATTCCAAAACGATTGCTGCTGACTCTTCGTAATAAACCAACTGCGCGTGCTCCTTTAGATGCGATGTATTCTATGTGTGTCTTCCAATTAAAATTTTCTGTGTAAATCATTCCCAGATGTTTTAAAGATTGCACCTACGGAATAATCTCCTGGCCATACGACAGTGTTATTCGGATAAGAAAAGTTAAGGGAAAAACAATGATTGCACTTTTGCTGACATTTAGCGACATTTGTATTCTTTTTAGCCTAATTTCAATCTGATTCAAATAAAATTGCAAAGTTTTATGTAACCTATGAATATCATTTGATACCGAGAAAAATGCGATATCATCAGCGTATACGTATACCTGTACGTCATGATGTGTCGGGATGTGATTTAGTAAAATATTAAATAATACGGGGGAAAGCACTACACGTTGAGGAACACCCCTTGTTTGTAAATGTGAGAAGACACACCGTTTTGATAGCAATAAAACGTGAGTCCGCTTAGAAAACTTTGAATCCATGCAGTTATATACTGTGGGAGACTCACATTTTCGAGTCTGTTGATTAAGGTACTGTGATCGACAGTCATACGCCTTCGCAATGCCTAATGTGACTAAGGCCGCGTACTGGTTGTTGCGGCGAGCGAGTTGAATTCGACTCTCCAAGTCAACATGAGCACACCAAATTGAGCAGCCAGGCCTGAATCCTATTTGAGAATCACTTAATATTTGGTTCTCGCCTATCCACCTACCGACGTGACCATACCGAACTCTCTCGATTAACTTTACGAGATTTGAGGTCACAGAAATAGGTCCAATGTTAGCTATTGTATATCCATCACCCGGCTTTTTGAGTAGCGGAATTATTTTGGCAACCTTCCTATCTGGATAAATCCATGCATTTTTAATAACAAAATGATAAAATTAAGCAAATCCAGGGGAGATAATTAGAATAATAATTTTATCATTGGTGTAGTTATGCCATCAGGACCTGGGGCTGAAGCTGGCAGCATCTTTACCACTCTCATTAATTATTCTAATGTGACTGCTATGTAATCATTAGCTGTTTCAGGCGCCGGTATATGATAGGGGCGAAGTGATGTGAATCGACGCTCTAAGCCTTTTGCACTCTCTTCCAGTGATTGTACCAATTCAGTGGAAGTTAAGCTAACAGACTCTACATTTATCGGGGCTGAAACAATCTTTTTAGACCGTAGAAACCTAAATAGGGCTTTGTTATTACTAGACTGCGATAGGTAACTGTTGTTTAGTGTTATAATTTTCTTTCGCTTTGTCAACTGTTTGCCTGAATGTAGCTGCAACAAATTTATAGTCATTCGAATTACGTGGACATTAATTATACAGTAACTTTCTCCAGGCTGCCTTTCTTCTTCTATATTCACGTTCATAGTCCGGATTCCACCATGGTGAATAAGTACCCCCTTTAGTTGACTGCATACTAAAGCTGGATTTTTTGTAACTGTCACTTATCACTTGACACAAATTAACTGCCTTAACTTCATCATTTAGGCCAACCTGCTTATTTAAAGCTGATCGCTGTGAATCTTTAAATTTACGATAGTTAACATAGGTGCGGAAATGCTTTTCGACCAAATTAATTGGTCGCATGGCATCAAAAATTATTGAAAGATGGTCGCTATTTGTGGCCGAGGGGACAGCAGACCAGGCGAAAATTGCACAACCCGAACTGGAAAAAGTTAGCTCTAACACCGAACGCAATTTGCCGGGTACATAAGTTGGCCGGGTTCTCGAATTTACACAGTTAAGATTATTTGACGAAACCCAATCCAACAATCTTTTACCACAAGAGTCGGACCGATAACCCCATGATACGTGGTGAGAATTAATGTCACCAGCTATGATTAGATCCTTTCTGCAGGCTGCAAGCGCGGCATCAAGAAAAACTGAATTGAGAACTCCTGTAGGAAAATAAACATTGACTACCGAAAGTGGGGCGCATCCAGGAAGCTTTAAATCCAATGCTAGAGTTTCACTTTCAGCAGAGAATGACTGGTGACTAATCTTAGCTCGATGACAAATTTTTGTTGAGATGAAAAATTTGTGGAGGGCGATCTAGACGAAAACTGCAATAATTCTTTAAATGAAAACTCTCTTCTGTGGATAACCAAGTTTCTTGCAAATTAATCAAATCAGGAGAAAGTTCTTCACAGAGACAGGCGCGGATCCAGGGGGGATGTCCGGATGTCCTGACCCCCCCCCCCTCAGATTTCTGCATCTCCCCCTCGCTGACAGGGGGATGGCCCTGTCGCAAAAAATATGGCCACCAGCATTCTTCAAAAGTATTTTTAGCGAGCACCAGGTATATCAGCCATGTAGAAGTAAAGCTAGCTTGCTCACAAGCTTAGTTGTATTCCGTAGGGGTGTGGTGTCGCGAAGTTGCCATGGTTATTTTTTCTCATGAACACCTTGGACCTCCTTTCGCCGGCCGTGCCTAACTCGTCTCGTCGGTGGCGTCGAATGAACAAGGGGACGTCCCTTTTGCCAAGCACGCCGATTTACGCGCGAGCGCCTTCGCGCCTGATCAACTTAGTTCCCCCTTGGGGTGTCATCGGTTGCCTCATTGGCTGTCATCGGTTCCGCGACCAACCTGCTCAATGAAAGAGATCTCTTGCTGAAGTGTTCATATATAAATAATAACAACTATCAGCTACACTAAGAACTACGCATAGGCAACTTTTTTTTTAACTGTAGCACTCATTGTAATCACAGTTACAGGTCGACAATACCCGGTACGAGCACAGTACCGTTTGTACGCTACAAGTTTTTCATTTTAACTTCGCAGTTTTATTGTCGTAGATTAAGCATAGGAGGCTCAAAGCCGCCGGATCAGTTTATCTGAGTGGGCGTTCTCGCGGAGTGGGGCGAAGCCTCGAGCAGCGGCTGCGAAGTGGGGGAGCGTGACGCCAGCGGCCAACGCCAGCGCGGGGGCCTAGGATGGCGTCGTGTGGTTAGAGAAACGGGAGCAGATGCGCGCCTTGTGTAAAAGGATGACGTCGCATGGGAAACAAAACATGAGGACGCTGGCTCGCGCTCTCGGCTACTACGCCACATCGTTCTTCTTGTAGGTGGCGTCGCGAGTCTTCATACGCGGTGATTCGCATATCGTAAACAACCAGCGTAGTGGTCGCCGCGTTGGAGCTCCAAAGGAAACGAAGGTGTCTCAGCCGAACACAAAGAATCTCCTTAAGGAAATCAAGGTGTCCCAACAGAACTCCAAAGACGGACCCATTCTTACGCATTTATAACGAACCTGCAACAGATCATGCCAAATTTTATATTAAGAAACAATACAGGCTAGATATACCGGGTGTTCAAAATTAAGCTTTATGGTTTTCTTAAAATTAGGCACTGGGAGGCACGTGAAGACCACCTGCGCAAATAAGCTATGTGGTCAGGGGGACACAAAGTGAGATGATAATTACCGCTGTCAGCAGCCGAATTAACTAAAATTGAATAATTAACTTTTTATTGACTGCAGTAAGTGTGTATGCTTGTATTCAAAAGTTAGAGGCAGTCGTGTTTCTACACAGTTTCACTTTGAAGAATTCTTCTAGCATGTCTGGGCTCCGAGATATCCAACTCCAAATTTTAATTGTCGTTCGCATGATTACGCATGCAAGAGAGTGAGGATCGGCGAAGCTCCTCCCTGATGTGACGCGGCTGTTGCGTGCGGCGTTTAGTCTGACAACGCGGCGGAGGCATTGGCAAAGATAATAACTGTCCCCCTTCCTATCACGGCTGGCGAAAAAAAAAAAAAAAAAACATCGAAGAACCCGTTACCGCTGTCGGAACACGTGACCGCGATGCCTGTAAAGATGGCGGCAGCTGCCATGCCGAGATAATGGCGCGAGCGGAGAAGCCGGAGGGCAGTGCGCGTGCGTAAAGGTGACTAGACGACCGGGCATGGTGCTTGCCTGGACTACGCAAATAAAGTGACTGCTGATTTCCAAGTATTGTAAGTTTTATTGAAATCAAGACCAACAGCTACTCCATCAACAGCAGAAACCTTTTTAGCTATGCTAACTAATATTTCATACTGCCGCTTTAAGTTTGGTGTTGCCATGCACAAATCTCATGACAAGACTTCACCCATCAAAACGTCAATGCCCTAAAAATGTTTAAAATGCCTCCCTTCCACAGCAACGCAAAGCATAAACCGCTCTCGCGTCGACTCGATAACTCTGCGCAGTACGACAATTGAAATTTGGAGTCTGACATCTCCGAGCACGAACACGCTAGAATAATTCTTCCGACTGATACTGTTTAGAAACACGACTGCCTCTAAGTTTTCAATACAAACACACCTACTTACTGCAGTCGACAAAAAATAATTGTTCAATTTTAGTTAATTGGGCTGCTCACAGCGATAATTATCATCTCACTTTGTGTCCCCCTGCCCACATAACTTATTTGCACAGGTGGTCTTCGCGTGCCTCCCAGTGCCTAATTTTAAGAAAAGCATAAAGCTTAGTTTTGAACACCCTGTATTATCAGGCACAGCCGCCAAGCACATGGCTGTATTGGGTAACGTCCTTTTCTATAAGCTTGGAGAAACCGATACCTGGCTTCGCTACAGGTCTTCTTCCACTTTCTGGGGTTTTACGTGCCAAAACCAATTCTGATTATGAGGCGCGCCGTAGTGGAAGGCTGCGGATTAATTTTCACCACCTGGGGTTCTTTGACGTGCACTACAACGCAAGAACACGGGCGTTTTGCATTTCGCCTCCATCGAAATGCGGTCGCCGCGGCCGGTATTCGATCCCGCGATCTCGTGCTCAGCAGCGCAACGCCTTCGCTGACTGAGCCACCACGGTGGGCTACAGGTGTTGCTCTAGCCATATAAAATGCGGGTTTATCCTGAGCAGAAACGGTGAATTTCGGTAAATAAGAAAGGCTACTATCATCATCATCATCATCATTGACAGAAGCTGACCCCCCCCTCAGAAAAAACCTGGATCCGCCCCTGCACAGAGATATAACAAATCAGCGGCTGCAGCAAAAAAAAAAAAAGTTGTCGCAGTTTCACCAGAAAGGCGAAGCATCAATTGCGATAGCAAATTTGTAGAGAGCTATACGGAGTAATGATAGTAGCTTTCTGTATCAGCTGTACAAACTTGGACATGCAGCAGCACCGGCAACACGCAGAACTGTTGTTGACGCCGTCGGCGTTTTGCCCGCGTTCGCACAAAATGCGTGCGGCGTTGGTGACTGTTGCCGGAACCTCTGATATAAATAGGCACTTGGTGCCGCAGCTAAACGTCGCCTCCCTTCCCCCCCCCCTACCCCCCCCCCCCCCATACGGCCTTTCGCGCGTCGGAAGAAGGCGCGTTTGCTCTACATATATGGTGATTGTAAAGGAGGAAAGAGACAGACGCCTACTTCTGCAGCCCTTGAGGGAGCACGGCGCAGAACGCGCGTTTGTTCTCCGCCGCGGGTTCACTCCCCGTGAAAGCGTGCGTCCCTCGCGCCCTTTCACTCGCACATACAGCGTTCGGCGGCGCGCGGCGACGATTTCATCTCCATTGACGTCATACGGAACCTCACGGCGACGACGACGGCGACGCCGACGGCAGAAATCTGCTTTGGAGTGTCCATATAATTGCTATCGCAAAAAATGGAACAACAGTTCTACTGCAGCACTTTCAAGCTTCCTATGTTGACGATATTCCGGCAGTATTTACTGCCGTCTGTAGAATGTTATCCTTTAGGAAATCATCCTTTGTTAACCTGTTATTTTGACTCTCTTTAGCTTTTAGTTTATGGAGGGTAGTTGCTCTCGGGGAGTTTGGAGAAGCACGACGTTTACACGTTCGAGCATCTAAATCCATGTTCTCAGTGGTATCTGAACCAGTCTCGTGACTGTTAAAGCCCTCAGGTTCAACAGGTGTTGCGGGAGCTGCGGTGCCAACAGTACTGCGAGGCGAGGCCTCTGCCGATTAGAGTTTCTTTATATTATTGCGATAGCAATTATATGGACACTCAAAAGCAGATTTCTGCCGTCGGCGTCGCCGTCGCCGTGAGGTTCCGTATGACGTCAATAGAGATGAAATCGTCGCCGCGCGCCGAACGCTGTATGTGCGAGTGAAAGGGCGCGAGGGACGCGCGCTTTCACGGGGAGTGAACGCACGGCGGAGAACAAACGCGCGTTCTGCGCTGTGCTCCCTTAAGGGCTGCAGAAGTTGGCGTCTCTTTCCTCCTCTACAATCACCATATATGTAGAGCAAACGTGCCTTCTTCCGACGCACGAAAGGCCGTGGGGGGGAGGGGGAGGGAAGGGAGGCGACGTTTAGCTGCGGCACCAAGTGCCTATTTATATCAGAGGCCCCGGCAATAGTCACCAACGCCGCACGCATTTTGAGCGAACGCGGGCAAAACGCCGACGGCGTCGACAACAGTTCTGCGTGTTGCCGGTGCTGCTGCATGTGCAAGTTTATACAGCTGATAAAGCTGCTATCATTACTCCGTATAGCTCTCTTCAAATTTGCTATCGCAATTGATGCTTCGCCTTTCAGGTGAAACTGCGACTTTTTTCATCAGAAACCGTGATTCCAGAAGGAACATTTGGACGCGCAGTAACATGCAAAAGTTGCGACAACTGAGAAGTGAAAACTTGCCCAATTGTCTCTGAAAGGTTCGTAAATAAACTGTCAAGGGCTTTTCCCATAGCCTTCTCTACAGCTGCAGCTACAACATCACCAAGAGATGCATCCATAGCTTTGGAGTGATGAGCAGCAGCTTCAGCATAACCACATGATTTCTGTAATGCAAGGGCACGAGCGTCACGACGTGAACACCGTTTCTTTTCTATAATTTGCACAATTTCAAGCTCTTGGTCTCTCGCAGGGCATTTCGTACAGTCCGCTGGGTGGGAACCTTCACACAAACAGCATCGTTCGCTTTGAGAGGAACACGTTTTTCCATCGGGGCCTTGTTCGCAAATGCGGTACCGAACATCAGATCTATACTGTGGCCATATCATTTTAATTTTTCGTTGGATTAACTGTTACTTATCTGATCGCCACCAGTTTGTTCAGTTAGGCGGCCACACTTTTGAAGTTATGCCAGCCGTTTCTGGTGTACCCCAGGGTTCCGTTCTGGCCCCTATCTTGTTCCTTCTCTTCATAAACGACATAACTAGTCAGGTTAAATCCAAGATTAGGTTATTTGCAGATGACTGCGTCCTGTATAGAGAAGTATTAAGCCGACAAGATCAAATTAGTCTTAACAAGGATTTTGCTTTGATAGCCCAATGGTGTGAGAACTGGCAAATTAAACAGTTTCAATGTCGGTAACAAAAAAGAAATCCAAACTTAGCTTTCCGTACGGCTATGACAGTATCATCCTTAACACTGTCACTGAGTATAAATACTTGAGTGTCGTCATATCATCAGATCTAGGATGGGCGGCTCATGTGGAGCACGTGGCAAGCAAAGCGATGCGAAGGCTAATGTTTCTAAAGCGGGCTTTGCGATACTCTACGAAGGAAGCCAAGCTCCTGGCCTATGTGACGTTCATACGTCCTATCTTAGAATATGCGAGCATGGCGTGCTTTCCGTTCGAGCAAAATCAAATAGCTACGCTTGAGGCTGTCCAGCGAAAAGCGGCGCGTTTTATCTGTAATAGATACAGATGCACCGACTCGCCTACGCAAATGCTGTTCAAGATCGGCCTTCATACATTAACGTTCCAGTCGTGCGATGCTGTACCGATTCAAATTTCTGTATCTCATCCTGCATAATAAGGTTAAAGTGGATCCTGACACCTACTTGTCATACAATACGTCTAGAGAAACCCGTCATAAACATCACCTTACACTCCAAGAATATTTCTGTGCTAACAATACATTTAGTTATTCGTTCTTCCCGAGAGCTGTTCGTGACTGGAATGCTTTAGCACCGACGGTGGTCGCATAGCCTACCGTTGACAAATTTGTTGAACTTGCTGGCCAAACTGTGCTGTCAGCAACGAGTAAGTGATTCTATTATTATTGTATTTATCATTGTTTACTTACCAGGTAAATTGGAAATCTCTGATGTGATATTGTGGATGATGTTATCGATGTTTATATCTCATGTGCTTGTCGTTTGCTTTTTTTTGCATTTTTGCAGTACATAGTATGTAACTGAAATAAGTTGATTATGTGTTGTCATTTTGCCCTACTCACTGCTGTTATCATAGGTCCATTACATTTACCATATGCTGTGCAGTTACTCTATTGTATACTTATGTGAATGCCTGTTCCTCAACGTATACAAACCCTCGTAACCCACTCCTGTAAAAATCCCTGATGGGATTGACAGTATCACGAAATAAATATCTGTGGTCATATCGTCTGTGGCCATATCTGCGCTAGTACGCTGTGGCCATATCGTCAACACTGAACGCATTGCACTGGGCGAGGAGAAAGTGGTTCCACCCTGTATATTAAGGGCCACGCCTTGATCTCTGACGGCCTAGTTGTGCCTGCAAAGGTGACAATGACCGACTCTGTGGGGACTCTTTGATTATCAGAAACGCGTGAAAATCGTAGACTGATACGGCACCTGCCGGGGAGAACATCTCCAGGACCTCGGAAGCACACAGACTCGCGTCGACTCCACGAACTAGCCCCTTAACGCAAGCTAGATGAGGAGGAATAAAATGCCTCACTCGGTCATTTGCGAACATTTGACACTGCAGAAGGTCGGAGACACAGGTCTGGTCCGGCGAAGAGCATAGAATGCCTCCTCTGCCAAACTGTCGAACATCGGTTATGCTTTGGAAGTGCGGGGTTGCATTCCGCAGCTCTTCTTGAGTCGCCTTTGGATTTTTCACGCGGATGAATTGGTCGGCACTAGGGCCACTGGAACGCTGTGAATACCACTGCGCAAGAAAGCCTCTATAGCAATGTCATTATTGGGAAGTGAAGCCGTCCAGAGGAAAGACCTCTGGCCGGGAGAAGAAAGAAACATTATGAACTCACAATCAGCCTAATTACACAATAAGAGGAAAGTACCAAACAAAGCTAAAGAAAAATAAACCGCCCGATACTTGACCAATTCCCCGCAACACGACTCGAACAGCACGGGCACAGGGCAGGCAGGCCTAATCGTGAAGGAACACTGCAGCGACTCGTCACGAGCCCCCTCTGCCCGTTGGCACCCGTCTCTCTTCTTCTTCCTTTTTCTGTTTCTTTCCTTGACGCTGTCACGCTCAACGTTTATAGATACTTTTTCTGTTCCGTATCTCCGCGCCGCGGAGAGAAGGTGGCCTGTCGCGATTCTCGCCACCGCAGCGTTGCGGTTACGGGTTGCGTAGGGAGCCTACATGCAAGCGCTGTTTTAGGGTGGTGACAACCTTTGGTAAGGGTACTTGCCACCGCCAGGTAAATTAGCGGGTAAAATATTACGCCAAATATAGCATGTGGGAATCAAAATGGCCAAAAGACCAACTGACCGACCACGTTTCCCGCAACCGTTGGGGCCTTCAAACTAATTCAATTTTTAAAATTAACTCTGGCCTCAACCGCCAGAGACCCACAGCGTGTCTGAGAGCAGTGCATGGCACGTCTATGTTTTAGTTACACAGGCTTGTAAGCACAATTTTTATTACACCACACTTCGAAAAAACCCTTTATATAGTATGTACAAGTTGAAGGCAACGACAACGTTTAATGCAGTTAACATTCTTGGCGTGAGAAAAATACTACCACGAGCACGCTATCGTGCTTATAACTTGTTGCTTTGTATGCTATGGAAAAAATAAGTTTGATGTGTTAAAATAAAAGGAAAAGGCAACTGGTATATTAAAGATGTATGCAGGCTTCGTGTGCGCATTTGTGCAAAACTAAATGAAAGAAATTTATTAGATCGCGTGCCAAAATGGGTACATCAGAGCGCGAAAAAAAGAATGCAGGGATGCGCCGCGACTTCTAGCGAAACTGGGAATCAAAATGGCTACTCACCAAATTTGGCGGTGAATAGCGCTCATAATTTTGGAGTTGTCTCCACCCTAAAACAGCGCTTGCGTGTAGGTTCCGTAGGGTTGCGCTAGGAGAGCGAGCGTAGTCTGCTAGCGGGCAGCGTTCCGCCGCGGCATCTCAGGTTGTCCCCAATTCTGGCTGTGTACTGGAAAAGAAATAACTGTTCTGGGGAAGTTGCACGGCATTTTTTGCGGCTATTCCAGTTCACGATTTCTTTGAAACGGGCCGTATTGCGCAAGGAGTAATGTGTACGCCCAGGCATTTTGAGCGGTGGGTAAAATATCAAGAATGACAGCGTTCTAAACGAACGTTCGCGCAGCCGTGGCTGTCAAGTGTGCACACGAATTCACTTGCCGAGCCAATCGTGCGAATCTATTGCAGCACGAATGGTATTTCCTTACAGCCATGCGGAACAACTGTTTTCTTTATGATAGACATCCGAGTAGCTTAGTTTCTGAGCCTCAGGAGCTGGCTGCCCGCTTCAAGTTCAGCGACTGCGCAACTCGGAACCATCGAGTGCTACCTTGTATTCTTCCATCCGAAATCCTCCACGCTCATTCTACTTTAAAGAAATATTCGACATGGGCTTTCCCAATACATATGTACCGCGATGCACACGCAGTACACAGTGATTGTATGAGCATGATCCGTGCGCGAACATGAGGACGAAGAAAAGAACCAACTAGCCCAAGGTCAAACCTTACCTTAGATTCCTGCAGTTGCTGTTTTAAAAATGGGAAAAAGAGGAACTTTATGAACAATAGCGTTCACAAACTACATTGCCTTGGTGAAACTTCTGCGGTCACGGTTCTAGCTAGACAAGTTTCGCTTTCTTACGTTCCCTTTATGCACGAACTGCACTGTCATTTTCTTGGCACTTCAGTCGTGCAAAAAAGTGCATGCAAAAAGTGCAAAAAGTGATTGTGTACAATCTGCAGCAGGGCTTCTAGATCTTGCAGAGAACGAATCTCTACATCAAACGACGACTGTCGGAGCAGCCTCCCATTTGCGTGGACAACATAGGTGATATGGTCCCGCAAAACGACGCTCTTCAGGTTTGTTTACGCCCTCGCTTTCATTCCGGCCACGTAAAAACAATCTGTCGACGCTGCCCTGGTTCTTCTTCGAGTACTGCCGTTGTCCAGTTGGCTGGGAGCCATATTGACGCACTATTCTCGACAATCTGAGCAAAATTGGTTCCCTGCAGGGGAACAGGCGCCTCATGCTTAAACAGTTCCTCTGGTCGCTCCGTAGGCAAGTGCGCTTCATTTGTGGTCACATCGTGCCTAGATGCTGCCTTTCTCTTTTTCGGAGATAGCCGCCGAGTCTGCTATCTCGACAAGTAACTGGGAAGGTTGGGAAAGTTAACGGGGACTGCACCTTCCTTCAATGCCCAGTACGCCCGGTCGATCTCGAAGACTTCACCGTTGATAATATGCTTAAACGTCTTCTAAATGTCCGCTTCGAGAAAATGAACGTCACAAACCTTGCTGGTTTTGCTTAGCTCTTTGTCCGCGCGAGGAATAGCTCTTTTCCATTTGCTGAG
This sequence comes from Dermacentor silvarum, assembly GCF_013339745.2. Lineage (NCBI taxonomy): Eukaryota > Metazoa > Arthropoda > Arachnida > Ixodida > Ixodidae > Dermacentor > Dermacentor silvarum. The sequence goes on along the minus strand of NC_051158.1, from coordinate 180,381,273 downwards.
AAGCTCCGGATCCGATGGCGGCGCAAAAAAGTGACGCTTCTGAGTGTTGCTTCTGTACCCGCTGGTACAGCCAGGTGCGAAGCAGGTTGGCATTGCGCTAAGCCCAGCAGATCACATAAAACACAGCGTGTTGGCGGAGTCACGAAATGCTTTCGTCCGCGGCCGCACTGTTCAATAGCCCCACAAACCGAACGCACTGAAAGGGCAAGGTTCTCGCACAGGGGTCAAGACAAACGCAAGCGAAAAGAATCGTGCAAAGGGGTCCCGCAACTGCGCCACTGAATAACGAAACAAACTGCGCCGCAACTTTGAGCTCAGCCGACTGGCGAACGCCGTGAACGCTGCCGCCGACACCGCGCAACCCACGACCGCAGCACCCTCTCAGCGCCTAGGAAGAAATCACGCCCGTCTTGGAAGGCGGAGTTCCAGAACTGAAAAAGTATCTATAAAGGTTGGTCACGCTCGCAAGCTGCCCCTGGCTCGCCTCCTTCTGTTTCTTCTTTCTTCATTCACACGCCCCGAGAGTTCTCAAACAGTCCACGCACATAAACCACCCTCATAATGTCCTTGCACTACACATGGTTTAGGCAGAACCCACGGGGTATTATCGGAATACAGTCGGGAGAAAAATCTTGATGGTAGAATACTCTGATGACGTGATAGAGTCCTTGAAAAGCTGCAACCCGGCTGTGTGGCAGACAAAGGGTGGTGTTTGTGTCGGGTCAACACGCGGAGGTGCAGTCAAAGAGGCTCGCAGAGCAAGTATACCGGAATCGGACAAGCATGAGCTTCCATTGGTTGACGTGCATCGTGGGAGGCCCAAACATGTGCGCAATGCTTGAGCTTGAATGCTCTCCATCATGCGCACACAATTGAGTCCCATACTTTAGAGCGTCGACACGCTGCACCGTATCTACCCTATGAAGAGCACTTGGTACAGTTGTACTAATGATGACTCCGAAGGGCCTATCTTGTTCCTGCAACGACGCGAAGGACGTGAACGAATCTCCTCAGCTTCGACTTCATTGCAGCGACGTGTATTAACCAAGATAGTCCCCTGTCTATGATTACGCCAAGAAATTTATGGTGTGTTACTGCAGGTATCGCTGTTTCATTTACAATTATGGGATACCTGGTCATTCGTTTCCGCGTGAATGCAATCACGGCACATTTTGCTGTGGAGAGCTGAAGGCCTTGACGCCACAAATATTTAGCTGTGATTGTCACAACACGTTGAAGTCTAGCACTCATTTGGGGACGGGTAGCTCCAAATTCCCGTATGCATATGTCGTTCGCATATGCGCTAATCTTTACCGTGTTAGGAAGTTCCGATGCAAAGCCAATCAATGTAACACTGAAGAGACTTGGACTGAGAACTTTCCCTTGTGGAACACCTCGGTGGATATCGTACTGGCCAGTGTCTCCATCACTTGTCGACATGTACACGGTGCGGCCACTGAGATAGCTAACTATCCATGCATATAGTCGGCCACCGACGTCTAAATATTCCAGTGCAGCAAGGATAGCATAATGGAGAACATTGTCGTATGCACCCTTAATATCCAGGAAAACAGCTCCAACTACCCGGCGGCGACTTCTTTCCTGTTCAACAGTAGAGACCAAGTCGACAACACCGTCGATCGAAGAACGGTCTCTTCTGAATCCATTCATAAAATCAGTAAAACAATTATTGCTCTCTAGGAACCACTCCATCCTTGACAAAACCATTATTTCCATTACTTTGCCGACGCAACTGACTAACACGATCGGAAGAAAGCTCGTTAGGGCACTTCCCCGGTTTAAGTAATGCTACAATGCCACTGCATTGCCAACTATCTGGAACATTTCCTGACTCCCACGTGGCATTATAAAAAGATAAAAGGATACGTTCTGCTTCTGTGCCAAGATTGCAGAGTGCAGCGTACGTGATTCCGTCAGGTCCTGGTGCCGATGAGCATCGGGAAACAGAAATTCCAGCACCAAGCTCCTGCATCGTAAAAGGTATTTCGAGTCGCTCATCAGGTGACGGGGGCGCGATGGTGACAAGCGATAAAGTCACTGCATTAGACGTGTCCACAATAAGTTTACAGTAGTCCTCTGCGACCTCCAATTTGGTCGGCGTTGATGCAGAGCCACGGCACGGAATGGGTGTTTTTCTCGTGGAGTTGCCTGGAGACTTCGTATGACCCGTCAGATCTTGGATATAGGTTGTCTTGGGTGTAGGGATCCGCATAATGCCCTCCAACGCTGTCTGTCAAGCTTGTTGAGATGCCGAAGAACATGTCGTTGAGTTCGGCGACAGTTCGAAAGATCTAACGGTGACATTGTTCTTCTGCATCGCCGTTCCGCGCGGCAACGGATTGCACAAAGGGCCTCATATTGAGTGCAGACCGATGATCTGTGCCTCGGTACGCTAACTTCTCTGGTTTTGTCCAGCAGGGTAGACGCAATGATGTCCTCTATAGCGGATGGAGATGTCAAACTCTCACAGCCGCCATCGACAGACGTCTTAAATAAAGTCGAGTCTGAGGCTGAGTGGTGAAGCCAGCTAAATTTAAGGTAAGTTGGGAGGCTGTCACTACCGTTAGTCTCTACATCCGTCGACCAGCTTGCTAAGGATAGAAGCCTCCTTGACACAAACGTTAGTTCGAGACAACTGATGTAGGATGTACCACGAATAAATGTAGGAGATCCGTCATTGAGCACATTTAGTCCCTGACTACACATAAAGTCGGCCAAATTTTGACCACGAGTACTACCCCACAGGGGATGGTTTGCGTTAAAGTCACCAATCACAATATGCGGACCTTGCAATGCTTGCAGCGCAGACATCAGGAGCGAGCAATCAATCCTCACTCTTGGATGGATGTATCCTCCAATCACTCCAATCATTGAGAACGTGCGCCATTTGTGCTTTATGGTAAGGCATGCGTAATCGTTAGAAGTATGCGATGAGACGTCATGTCTGGAGTACACAAGATCGTGGCATACAAAAACTAATACTTCGCTTGAGGTTTGGTCGTTACGAAACCATATCCAGAAATGCGGAAAGAAGAATCCATATTAGGTTCACAGATAACAATAACTGGAAATCGATACTTAAGTACCCGCTGTCGGAAATCCGACAAATTATCACGTAAACCTCGAGCATTCCATTGCATAACAAGCGATCGTCACATCCGTTCTTCAAACATCATTGTCATACTTGCTTAGTGAAGAACCACTAGAAGTGGTTCCAACACTTCAAGTAGCTTCACGGCACCCTTAGCAGCCGGGGTATTTAGGCTCGAGAGAATCCTACGCATTGAGCCCCATCAAGTTTTTTCAGAGCATACTCTGGACGTCAATATCCCCGTCTTTTCAATCTCTTCATTACGTGTAGGAGTCGTACATAAGGGCGTTCCCGCAGGCCTTGATGGTAACGAGGGCCACTGAGCCTCCGATGTGTTTGGGGTCGATGACGAGTCGCCTTGCACTTTCGTAGATGGTGCATTTCCGCATGTGGGGAATGCGCGAACGGGGATGCTTCCCAACTGAGTTATTGTTTTAAGTGTTTCCAGAATGGTCTGTGTATTAACTTCCACCGTGAGTATGTTCTTTAGATCGTTTATACGTATTCCACATGACCAGGGGCAGTTCGATCAAAATGTTCCGACAGGCTCTGCCTATTCAGTGAGTTGAGGTTGTACGCTGTTGTGGTTGGCACGTACGCGATAGTATATGACCGCCTGCCACTTGCATTTTTGTCGCCTGACGACTGGTCGGTGATGTCCTTCGTATCTTTCTTTTCAGATGTCTGCTTGACACCAAGATAAAATCGCTGTCCGAGCCCATATCTTCAGTTGAGGAGCCATCAGATGACTCAATCGGGACCATGCTGGGGTAGAAGCGGTCACTCACGTCGGCGGTATAACGAAGTCGTCGTTCAGGACCCAATTGCTGGGCGGGATTTGGGTGCCCCATTGCAGACATGTCCCCCAGTCTCGTTGTCACTGAGTGCAGAAATTGCCGAAGGTAGAATAGAAAACACAAAGAGCTCGAAGCTGAAGCTGCTCTCTATGTACGATCACTTCTTCATCCACGGACCATGTGAAAGAAACAGTTTTTGTGTATACGGGTAACAATTATAGGATACGCGCAATTCCGGCCAAACCACGCACTGTCGCTGTAGCGAGTATTGAGTGATATTTATCTTTCTATAGTTAATTAAGGTATAATATGCAAGGTTACGTTGTATTGTTCTCTTCGGCGAATGAATGAAGAGACAGGGATTTGACGCGGGTTTTCGTGCGGCAGCTTGTAAACAGATTTGTCTTATTTGGTGAGTTCAGGAGCGATGTTATTGAATGTTGCTTCTGCGTCATCAGAGTTGGTTATCAGCAGTGCATTTATGCCTCCAGCACTGTCCTTGGTTTCTTTAAGGAGATAGTACTAAGTGCTCGCTATTTGTAAGATTATGTAATGATTGCCTGTTCAGTGGTGATGAAAAAAAATGTCACAGTTTCGCCCTAAGGGCGAAGCAATGAATGCGATAGCAACACAGCAATGTCATACGAAGTAAGGTGAGCGGCTTTGGTAGCAACAACACGCAGAACTGTTGTCGACGCCATCGGCGTTTTGCCCGCGTTAGCTCAAAATGCGTGCGGCGTTGGTGACTGTTGCTGGAGCCTCTGATATAAATAGGCACTTGGTGCCGCAGCTAAACGTCGGCTCCCTTCCCTCCCCCTCCCCCACGGCCTCTCGCGCGTCTGAAGAAGGCGCGTTTGTCCTACATATATGGTGATTGTAAAGGAGAAAAGAGACGCCTACTTCTGCAGCCCTTAAGCGAGCACGGCGCAGAACGCGCGTTTGTTCTCCGCCGTGCGTTCACTCCCCGTGAAAGACGCGCCCCTCGCGCTCTTTGACTCGCACATACAGCGTTCGGCGCGCGGCGACGATTTCATCTCCAAATGACGTCATACGGAACCTCACGGCGACGGCGACGGCGACGGCGACGCCGACGGCAGAAATCTGCTTTTGAGTGTCCATATAATTGCTATCGCAATAAAATTGTTGCAGTTTCACCCGAAAGGCGAAGCATCAATTGCGATAGCAAATTAGAAGAGAGCTATACAGAGTAAGGATAGTAGTTAGGAGCTGTATAAACTTGGACATGCAGCAGCACCAGCAACGCGCAGAACTGTTGTCGACGCCGTCGGCATTTTGCCCGCGTTCGCACCGAACGCGCGCGGCGTTTTTTTTTTTTTTACAAATATGCATTTGGTGCCGCAGCTAAACGTCGCCTCCGTTCCCTCCCTCCCGTCCCTCCACAGCCTTTCGCGCGACAGAAAAAGTCGCGTTTGCTCTCTATATATGGAAAGGAGGAAAGAGACGCTTAATTCTGCAGCCGTTCAGGGAGCACGGCGCAGAACGCGCGTTTGCTTTCCGGAATTCTCACACCTTCCGGAATTCTCTTAAAATCACCTGCGGCCGATAGCAGAAATCTTCCCCTTGAGCTGGATTATTCGAAGAGGTGGAGATTACTACACTGAGAAATGAAAACACATATTCATATAATGAACAAAATTTCACTTAATCACTTCGTAATTAATGCCTTTACGGTTCATATTTCAATTTGTCAATTATAGCCGGTGAATTGCCAAGACGTATCCACCAGAATAGAATATTAAGGATGACAGCAGTTTAGAGATATTTCCGAAAGTGTGGCACAAAATAGATGGGCGTTCCAGATACTTTTGTACTTCAATGCATAAAAGAAGGTTTTGTGAAAAGGAAAGTGGAACAGCAGTGTGATCCTGGAAATAATTTCAAGTGTACACGCCTTGCAAACTCAACGGCTACAATTCGTAAGTTGCAGTATGTGTCGTAGAGTAATTGGAAAGGTAACAGTGAATTGTTTCGATTAGTTGAATATGTGTTTCGATTTCTTGCGCAAGTAGGCTCTCCTCTTCAAGTAATCCAGCTGAAGAATAATATTTCTGTCCTTGATCTGGATTATTCTTTCATAACCTCGTACAAGGAGTGATCTGCCTATGAATATGTCTTCTGCATTTGCTATGCTTCATTTGAGCATTGACATCTGTCATCATTGATGTGATACCACTGTACTAACTATATAAGAATGAATAGTTGGGCGAGTTGGTACGGTAACATATTCTTGATTTAAGCGCGAAGAAGACAAAGGCCTGCAAAAAGCTTTCAAAATGGGTCAAGGGTGCTGCAAAAAACAGCAAGAAAAACAGAAAAAAGAATGGTTTGCAGTGGTGCCCTATGTGCACAAGTTGTCACATGGTTTACGGAATGTAGCCAGTAGGTACGACGTCAATACGGTTTTTTCGGCTCCCTGTAAGTTGTCAAGGATGTGCCCTATCATAAAAAGGAAACTTGAGCGGGGTGGAGTAAAAATAAAAAAAATGATTGTGGCGTTAGGCACGTGTCCCCTTTAACACATTGTGACACAGGCATAATCTATCACATTCCACTCAAGTGCGGTAAAGCTTATATTGGACAGAGCGGCAGATGCCTCAATATTAGACTAAATGAACATCAGCATTCTCTTAACAATCCCAACGCTTCTCATCTAGCCTCGCATTGTTTTACGTGCGGTTGTAGGCCATTGTTTGAGGACACAAAAGTCCTTTCTAGACACAAATGCCAAACTACACCCGAAATTATTGAGGCATTTCACATTAAAACACTAGGAGAAACTTGTGTTAGCCAGGCATCATTATCATTGTCAGAAGGTGAATTTCAATATTTGCTCAGCACGTGCGTCAGTGCGAAGTAGAGTTTTCTTCCTTTTTTTCTTGTTTAAAATTTTAGCGGCTTCACCTTTTCCTGATTACATTTTTCTGGTAACTGCTATCCTTTTGACCATGTGATGCTTTCTTTGCTACGGTTTTTGCAATCACTTATATATATATGTTCGTTATTTCCAATAAAGATTTAGTTGTGAGTTAGCGCTCGTCCTGTCTTCTTCCGCCACCGTCCGTGTCTTCTTCGCGCTTATATCAAGAATATGGTACTAACTATACGTTGCTCGGAAGCTTCTGGAAGGCCAAAGGAGAGCACTGCAGGAAAACTGGGACAAGTTTCCAGGCGTTATTCATTTGTTGACCCAAGGTGCGCTAAAGTCAACTCGCCGCTCTAAATAACCACCACGCAATCCCTTCAAAGAAGCAGCCTCATAGTGTCTCGCCGAAAGAAGGTGAGACCAATCAAGGTTAAAAAGTATTCAATGCTTGCTTACTTCATTGTACTAGCTGGTCGTTCTCTGCATAAAAAAGGCGATACTTTGTTATTTACAGAAGTTTCCAAAACGTCCCCCCTCCCAAGAATACGGTTACTCGATGGCACATATTGATGATCTTTGAAACGTTTACACTGATAATAGTATTTTTCCTTTCTCATTATATAAATTTTCTTTCGCATGCTAATGTATTAAACGGGCATTCTCTTTACCATACAAAAATCACCTAGATGACTATAGGCGTGTGAATTCAATTTTTATTTGCGCTCCCCCTGCACAAGCTTTCTATCGAATCTTTTCACAAAACTTTGAGAAAGCTTGCACGAGGGCTGCCAACAGAAGATGATTGGGCATGCTCATTATCTTCCAGGATATTTTTCTAACTGGAAAAGCTAAGCCGTTGGTCTCTCAGAACTATGAATATGTGGGAAACATTTGCGTCTAGCGATTCAAAAACATTTAACTGATAGTTTGGCCAACTCAAAATTGATTTTACTCCAAAATTATCTTGTAGGATTTTATGAACTGCATAATATTTTCCTAAGATCTATTTGCAAATTGTTGCAGGATAGTAATTCGAGATAATCCCGTTTTCCTATACATCTCAAACTGTAATGATAATCATGAAGATATTACTGACAATAACGATTACCGAAGCCGCTAAAAATCGAGAGTGAGATAGGTCGGCAAAAGCTGCAAATATGCCACTTGACAAGCCGTGTATTAGGTTATTGTACTCGTCTTTGTGAGATGTTGTTTCCAACACGCATGTGCCAAAGTGCACGGCCTCGCAGAAACGTGTTCCAACTTCGACGACTGACTGGGGTGCACGGATCGTAGCCCGCACCAATATGGGTTTTCCGTGTTCTCTGTGCTGCGTACCTCTCGACCTGGCTCACAAAGTGACACTGCAACGCTGTCGACTCGTCTTGTGCGCTCGTAGAAGCTGTCAGGCTCTCTTCCTTTCTTTTTTTCATGTTACTTCTATCACAACTCATCTGCGGTACTAAGCCGTACGTCGATACCATAGTGGAATAAAATGGTCTGTCTTTTACCGCATGTATGGATTTCGAGCTCCTACTCGCCCCTATTTCTGCAGTATTTACCATCGTATCGGCAACACTGAACTCAGCTAGATGTGTGCAACGGATATAGAAAGTGTGCCTTGATAAGTTAAAGTGTCCCGACTTCTATGGCAAGCGGATGATAATCTGAGAAGATATTGCATGGCCGTAAATACCAGAAACACGCTATTCCATTATAAGGAAATATTCCTTAAACCGGCCGACTCTCTTTTATGTGTGCTGCAGTGTTTGGGTGCGCGCTAGAATAATATTTACGAAAGGCCGAGGTGACATGCATTATACCTTTTTGCATAAAGAGCATCATTTTCAAGCGGGAAAAAAGCCGCTCAAAGAAAAAGTTCGCAGAAATCAAATAAAATCAAGTTTATTTTCATTCTGTCAAGATACAGAAAGAAAGTATGTGACAAAAAGTTGTGTTTCAGAACAGCCTGACTAGACCACAGTCCCATAGAAAAGTTTCGGAAAGGTAACAGCACTATATACCGCATGTGAAAGGAAAATTTAGACTTGACAGACAGCATAGTACAATAGGGCACACACTAGGGAATGCAAATGTAAAGTTAATAAATTACAGAGGAATTTAAGCAAGTATTACAATCTGCATAAAAAAATGAAGTGCAAAATAGTTTCTTAGAAAAAATAAGAATCTGAATGCTATCAAGTTATAAATATTTAGAATAAATACACTGAAATACAAGAAAATAACTGTATAGAAATGAACTTGTTACATACAGCCACATAAAACCAAATGAAACAATACGATACGAGTATTGGTTTGATACTGCGACAAGTTGCGCAGAAAAAAAAAAAACAAGTGCTAAGCAGTCGAAATCTCAGAGCTATACATCACTGTCTATAACTTGCGGATAACATGATATGCACAATTCAACAAGTCAAAATTTTCAAGTTCATAGTGATTTAGAATGGAGGGAAGAGTATAATACGAGCGCTTATTTCCGGAGTTTAATCGTGCTGTGTCTACCTGCCAATTTTCTCCGTGACGTGTTGAAAAATTTAAATGTGCAATTCTGGAGTAGGTTTGAAATGTGCAAATTTGTTATGTTCTTACAACTTTCTAATTTCAAAGTTCCTGCTTAACAAATCATTGTATGTCTGTTGTACATTAACTATTCCTGAACGGCAGAATAAAACTTAAGCAGATGCCGCCAAATGAGCATTGAAAATATCCCTTATACTTTTTTCTGAACCAAGTACATTTGATGAGGATTAGTGACCGTCGTTGTGCCCCATACCAGTTAGCAATAATTTAAACCAGAGCTAAAGAGCGAGTGATAGAACAGAATCTTGATTCCATTCGGAAGTAAGGAAGCCGACCAATTCCACCTGTCACCTGAGCTGATTCTTGCAGGAAATGTCTTACGTGGCAATCCCAGGTCATATTCTCGGAAAAAAATTGTGCCCTGACTTTTAAAATGGTCAACTATTTCAATAGTGTGAGTATTCAGTACTACGTCTTAATGAGGCGGAATAATTTTATTTTTTGGTTGGAAATTACAGCTTTCGTTTTATTTTCGTTATTACGCGTAGCATTTGCTGCTTACCACCCCTCTAGCGTTTTCATTTCACGATTACAAGTTCTTTCAAGCTCGTGAATAGCATGGTCTGAAAACAATATACTGGTGGCATCAGCATATATAATGTATTTGGCTGTATTTGGAGATGGCCATGGATTTGATTTTAGCTTGATATGCAAAACCAATATACCTAATGGATGCCAAATAAATCTAATCTAAGGGAAAATAAGCACAGAAGATAAATGAACCAATGAAAAAAACTTTTGCATGAAATGTCTTCGCCGCCCCGTTTCCTCTTTTTTTTCTGTAAGCAGAACGTAAGTTTCACGATGTTGCATTTTTAATGCAGTTAAAGCCAGCTGATAAAACCTGAATGGCAGTTAAACCTTTCACTGCCCACAAAACATTCAATATCACCTGTTGCCGACCCAATTCTACTCCTTAAACTGGCTTATTAGGAGAGGCGGACATTACTTGCACGAGAAATCGAAACATATATTCAACGAAATAACAAAAACTCACTAATGACATTCTTAATTTCTTTACAGCAAATATGGCAATTTATGAGTTGTAGCCGGTGAGTTTGCGAGGCGTATCCAATTGGAATTAAGTTCCAGAATAACACCAGTTTGGAGATGTGTGCCATCAAACTCGCCGTAAAAATGCGTTGTTCCACTTACTTTTATAACAAATCGCTCTTTTATAGATTTAAACACAAACGTAACTGGAACGCCCATGTATGTTGTCTCATACTTTGGGAAATAATGTCTCGGAACTGGTAAAATCCTCAAAATTCACTTTAAGTGGATACGTCTTCCAAAGTTACCGGCTCCAATTGTAAATTCCAATATGTGCCATAAGAGAATTAAGAAGGTTATTCGTCGATTTTTGGTTATTCGTTGAAAAGGTGTTTTGATTTACCGTGCCTCTTCAAATAATTTGGCTCATGGACTCATAGCTCATTAGGTTATATGCCAAAGGCGATATTTGAAAATTCCGTAAAACTTAAAGATAACCACTTCGCAGAACCTATACAGTACACTCAAGTCTGTCCAGAATCACACGGTCAGATTCATTTACTCTGACTATACATCATCAGTGTTACGAAACAGAATGCATGCTGAGCGTCTATCGCTAGATTTGAGTCATGAAGTCACCTGACCATGCATAAGTTCTACCTTCTACGCTGGAATAATAATTACGTCATCAAAAGCTCGGCGCTAGTCATCTCGTATCACCCCCACCCACACACACACACACACACACATACACACAAAAAATGAGGAACGACCGTAATCCTTGACTTAGGTGTATGCTAGTGGCACTGGCAACTCGGCGTTGGTGTACCCTGGTGCAATGTTCTGGTTAACTTTGTGTTTTCGTTGTGTTACTTTGTGTTATTAAAGGGAAGTATGACAGACACAAGAAATGCTGGTGAATTCCTGATGTAAACGATGTAAACTACACTACGCTAGGCCCGGCATCCTCGTCTTTAGAAACTCGACGGTACACAGCACTTGGCCCGGCGTTCCCATCGTCTACCGTAAAAACCGGACTCTAGGTCGAGCCGGAATATAGGTCGACCCCCCAACTAATCAATTCTAAAAATGAAAAAAAAAAAATCTTTTTCAATGGCAAAAGTACCGAAAGACACCCTTACCTTTAAACAAATGCGACTCATCCGGTTGCACAATCGTGACAGTATTTATTTAAATGCTGCTCCGTGCCGTGATGATAAGGTGCGGACAAACACGCGGGTCGAAGGTCGCAGGATACGAAGCCCACGGCAACCTGGCGGGTTGCCGTGGGCTTCCGCCTACTCAATCGCCTTTTTCTTGACGGCGACCGTGAATTGCCGTCGGCTTCCGCTCATTTTGAAACAAAATGTGAAAAAGCAGCCTGAATGCGATGGCGAAGGCGGCTGTTTACGTCATCTGCCCATTGTTGCAAAACTTCAGTAGTTTTTTCGCCAATGTCCGGTATATAAGACGAGGGTCGACTTTTTGCAATGGTTTTTTGAATAAAAGTTCGACCTATATTCTGGTTTTTACGGTACTTCCAGGGTGAACAGAACGGGCCGGAAACCGAACTCGGAGGAGCGAGCGAACTGAACTGGTGGTAAACCACCTATGACGAGGTTCTTTCAACAAATTACTCGCTGCCTGAGCGCAACCTCAGCGCAAGAAGTGATGAAGCCGTTCGTTACCACAACAAGCCATTCAATAATGAAAATACAGCGAAAAGAGCAAACGAAACTCAGCAAGCAAATAACACACACAAAAGAGGATTAAGTCTAGAAAGAAAGCACAAAAGCCAGAAGGGGCCTACAGTTTCATGGTCCGCACTGGAGCTGTGGGATGGACTAGAAGTGGCAACAGAGGTGGGGCTCGGAGTGGAGTAGCGGTGGCGAAACTAGAAGCCATCGAAGAGAATCCTGATCAATCCCAGACAAACACCAGGGATCCAATAATGCAGGAGGAAATTCCGCAAGTTCCGCTGTGACGTTGGGAATATGGATAGGTAGCCTTAGCAAGGTAGATGTCTTGTCGCCGGAACAAAGTCCAAGGGCTTGACATCTGCTACTGTTACAAGGGCTTGATTTCTCCCACGTTGGTCGGCACCTTATCATCAGGCGGCCATGTTCAATGCTGCTGTGAAGACAAGCATGGTGGAGACGAGCAACGACCGGACGCCCTTGCGGCGTTCGCCAGATGGAACTCGGGCACGGCGCTGGAGACGCTGGGCCGCCTGGGTCGAACGCCCTGTGGATGTTCGCCAACCCCAGGATGCAGGAAGAAGTTGGATGTTGTGTTGATCCTAGGTGGGAGCCTGCAGAGGCCTCGGGCCACGAACTCGACTGGCCCCTACTCCCTCACCTTGGGCATCTTCTTCCACGTCTGCTTCGATGGCTGTCGCTTCCTTGCTTGCTTGTTCCTCACTTGTGGCGCTTACCCACCACAATCAGGGCACCACTCACGCAATCGACATATCACACCTTCGAGTATATCTACGGTTAATAACACGACAACATTGCCATCCATTGACGTCGGTTCTAGTGAGCGGCCGGACAGCAGTTTCACAAGTGCACTCCGCTGCCATCTACCCCACATAACATCAGGCTATTTCCTTCCATATCACTCCGTCAAACCACCGTGGGTGATGGTTCAACCTTCGTATGCGTGCACGTCCCCGGCATACTAAAGAAATCATTAGTTCCCGTTAGCGGACTACAACAACTTGCTCTGGCATACATCTGGTCAGAATACCAGACCTATGTTCATGTTTACACAGACGGGTCCGCGTCACCAAATGCATCGACAGCAGCTGTGGTGATACCAGCCCAGCAGATGACTCGAGGTTTCATTCTAGATCACAATTCAACATCAACCGCTGCAGAGCTTGTGGCTATTCGGGAAACGATTCGCCACATCTGCGGGGAAAGACCTCAAGAATGGTGCTTTTTCACGGACTCAAAACCCGCGCTGCAAATTTTGGGATGCTACCGGCGCCACACCGCATATCAAGTTCTGGCACTACAGATCACCGAGCTACTTTCATGCGCTCAAGCAAAACACCACCGCATAGTGTTCCAATGGATCCCGGGACACTGTGGCCTCAATGGTAATGAGATAGCCGATGCTGAAGCAAAGCGTGCCCTCAGCAATGGCCTGCGAACTGTAGTGCCATTCTCTAGACCGGACATCACATGCCTCCTGTCGAAATTAATAAGGAGTGCGACTGGGCCCAGCCAGACGCTCGTCACGTCCACTGAATTTGATAAATATTGATATTGCCGCACCCTAGGAACGCAGCGCGGTATTCGGATATACAGTATGTGCTGGTATAAAATACACAATCATTTTAGATACATTTACTGGCTGCAGGCCTAGTTGCGTTGAAACTGAGCTTGTTCGCAGAACCTGCAGTGGTGTAACCATTTGACAAGGACTGTGCCATTGAGCACCCGTATTAACGCGACAGCGTTAAGGGCCCCGTATCGCAGAAAATCCGGTGGCGGTGTCAGCGTTAAGTATCGGCGTCTGGCGGAAATAATCAAGCCGAACCACATGCTCCAGAACCCCTGCATGATAAACGGTAAACAATTACTTTCAGACATCCCAGCTGTGCTGCCGGCTCATGCAGATCGCTTCTGTTCTTTGTGCTCCCTTGTGGCATCCGCATTACCGCAATATCACCGTATGGCGTGGTGCGATCACAGTCAGTGAAGACGGGCAGCGTTGCGGTACATCGACCAGGACCAGCGGTGCAGAAGAGACGGGGAATGCGTGGTTGCCAATAAGATCCATGGTGATCATCTGTGCTGACTGGACTGAAGTATGCGTAACAGGAAATGCACAATAAGCAGGAAATGATTTTTGCCGTGCATACAAGCTGTGCGCAATGCTCTCATATATTTCAGTACGACACCGTGTAATAAACAGGTTACAGTAGCGCTTGCCCCGTGTCTACCGCTCATCTTGCGTCATGTATGTTTTGTTTTCTTTTTTTAACAGCGAATCTAATTAAGCTAGCCGTAAAAAAGCATGGTGTTTCACAGAAAGCCAGCCGCGCCGTAGCCATGGTAACCAGCAACGCCGCAGCTGCTAGAAAACCTGGCGCAACTTACCACCTGTGTACTGCGCATGCGTCGACAGCGAACGCATTTCCCGCGTTCGCGCCGGAGAAACGCGGGCGGAGTCGGCAGCAGCTCGGAGACACTGCGCGCAACCGGTTTCCGCCGCCGCGCCGAGATCTGCGCATGCGCCGTGATAACCATTCTATCTGCTCATGCGCTGGTCTTGAAGAACAGCTATGTAAGCGTTGACATTTATTATTCCAATAGCAATTATATGGACACTTCAATCGGATTTCTGCCGTCGGCGTCGCCGTCGCCGTCGCGTGAGGTTCCGTATAGATAATATCTTCGCCGCGCGCCGTATGCACGAGCGGAAGCGTGCGGGGACGCGCGCTATCACGGAGAGCGAACGCACTCAATCTCCCACGCGCAAGCAAGGAAGCGGGAAGCCAGCGCTGGAGTGAGCGGGGGTCGGGGGGGGGGCACTTCTACTCTGCCAACAACTGCGCTCGTCGCTCGCCCGCACCGTCTGTTATCTCTCCCACGCGCAAGCAAGGAAGCGGGAAGCCAGCGCCGGAGGGAGCGGGGGGGGGGGGCGCACTTCTACTCTGCCAACAACCGCGCTCGTCGCTCGTCCGCACCGTCTCTTATCTCCACACGGCTCTGACCTTTATGCACTGTGCATTCACCGCTCAGTTTCTGTTGAAGCGATTGACCGCACGTACCTTCGCCCGCTGCAGCGTTTGGAATTGCTGCCAGCGTTTTGACAGTCGTTGTCTGCAGTCATTCAGTGTGATCTATTCATGTTTGTTTGTGCGCGCTCACACCACGCTTGTTCATCCAGTTAGTAATAGTCGGGCCACATTTTCCAACGCATGCTACACATGTAATGCTTCCTGGATCGGCAGTGCAGCGCTACAGGCGTGTCCCTTCGCACGCGCTGCCCACGGGAAGCGCTTCTCATCAACACCACCGTTTCACACGCACCTTCTCGTGGTCATCGAGTCTCTCTTCATGTCGGTCTACTTACGCCGCAGCACACCTGCTTACTTAATCAGCTCATGTTTACTACAATTCATATTGCTACCAAAGCCGCTCACCTTACTTCGTATGACATTGCTGTGTTGCTATCGCATTGATTGCTTCGCCCTTAGGGCGAAACTGTGACATTTTTATGCTTTATTCGGTGATATTTATATAGTATGCCATGAAAATAAATGCTACTTCACTTGAAGTTAGCTAAGGAAACAAGTACCATAGTATGCCTCGCTGTTCGAGGTGTCGCTGGGTTGTGCATAGGCAGCACAGCAGAAGCATCCCCCTTGAGCGTGCTGGTAGGCCTTGGACTGGGAGACTGGACAAATTACATGAAGTGCAATGATGAAGACTGTTTACTGCAACATAGCTTGAAATTGCTGACTGTGCAAACAAAATACCAGATGCACAGTTGAAGCTCAAGCCCAGGACTAATAGAGAGACCATTGGCTTGATTTAAAAATGAAGCACAATAATGACCACCTAGCAGGACATTGTTAGGGAGATCAGTGGCTCTGGTTATGTACTGTATTCCTTATCTGCTTTCCCAAAAAATGGTGTTGATCAAGCTTACCAGCACAGTTTGTATATTATTAAGTTTACTACATTAGTAAAAGTTCGAGTCTAGCAAGAGTGTTATTTATGCGTGTAATGAGAGGTGAAGTATAATTCAGAGGAGTGTGTTTTCCTTATCCCAACGTTTTCCTTATGCCAAAAATCAGTTTTTCATCTTGCTTTGCTTCAGGTTGTTTTATTTTCCTTATCTTGTACTTATCCTAGATCGACTAAAAAAGGTTATGATGTAGCATATATGGCTTTCATTCATTAGCACTTGCTTTTGCCAATGTTTACAACGAAATTTGCACACAACTCATGCAGTATGCTTGTCACCTGTGTCAAAAAAGGGCTGTAATGTAGCTGATGATAGGTTGATCAGTTCTATCTTTCTGTTCACTCAGAGCATTACTATTAGATATCTTAAAATCGGTCGAAAACATTTTACAAAAAAACTGTGTGAGAAAATCTCATGAATTTTTTAAAACTGCAATAATTACTTTAAAGGTGAAATCCAAAATATATATTACAGGGAAACACCAGATTTTTGAAAGCAGAGAACAGCATGAATGAACCAAGGCATACTCACGAAAAAAGCAAGCCCTGTGATCATTACCACAATCAAACATACCAGGACATGTTGGATTTCGGAAGGCTCATCAGCAATGTCTAAATCACCGAAGGACGAGCTAGCAGTTGTAGCAGCACCCTCTGCTAGCACATCTGACAAGCCCTCGGAGATGTCCATGGCTATTGTCGCTTCAGAGAGACCTGCCTGAATAATAAGAAAAGCATACTTCACTTCAGGAATGGTGGGGGACATGTACCTCAGCTACGAAAAAGGCATGATCAAACTGGAAACATGCATTATGGCTGCATACAGCTGTGCATCAACTTACTGGCTCATCTTGATGCTGTGATATTCCCGTGGATGAAGCTGCTTCACTTGAAGGTTGTCTCATTGCTGTAGCATCGTCCTTTGCAAGCGTCTGAAGGTAAAGAATAACCCACCATATACTTTTAAGATCCAACAATAACATTTGCTGTGGAATGAATTCAAACAGCCTTTGCAGAGTCATGCAAAAGGCCTTGCATTATCTGTGCAGGCAGACCCTACACACCACATCCCCTTGTGCAGAAAACTATGCTCAATCTAAGTGTGCTTGTAAAGTACACATACAACTACTTGACTCTCGGAGAAAATGAAGCTGTAGTAACTTTGCAGTGCATTGTTCCACACAAACAAAAAAAACATAGACATAGTTGTAACACACACATAATGTAATGTAATGCCCCCTCTGCAATGCCTCCAGGCCTTAAGGGTACTACTAATAAATGAATGAAAATAATGTTCACCCCCGTAATTTGAAGTACAACTGCGTAACTGCATCTCAACTGTCATTTGCCTGTTTAAAATTTATTGAACAACACCATATCTTCTGGAAAAAAACGGTATTTAACCTCAACATGGGAAGTACAAGCTTGAGAGATTTCTTTATGAAAAAAAAAAATTCATGGCATGATTGAACTCTACACACACAAGCAGAGTTGCTACGTGCAGAATATTCTCTACTTATTAACTATTGAAAAAGTAATGTTACGTGAAGACTAATATTTTCTGGTTTCTTAAGTTAATTATAGTTCTATTGCAATTTTAATTGTTTTCAGCTACAAGAAATACATACAAAATTTAGTGAACAATCTTTATAGCAGGAAATGCAATTGTTTGACAATAAATAGTTCCACATTGTGGGCTTTTTAGGAGCTAGTGTATGCTAGCTGATAAACATTTATTTCTCCTGAAAGTAATTTTAACACTTGTGGAATTTATGACTAAGTTAGAAAAAAATTACAGACTTGTATTGTACCATTGATTACACAGCGTGGAGGTCCAAGTAAAAACACGGCATATAGAGCATTCTACAGTGTGCTTTGTTGCAACCTATCTAGAAAGCTTTAAGGCAGTACTTTTTTTTAAATGAGAGTTTTAATGACCTAGCATGGGGGGCAATTTGGAATACAATAGAAGTTTGGAAAAAGTTTGCGTAATTCCTTATAAATATGAAGATGCGATCAATCAGCAATATTCCTGGTATTATATTTTACCATTGAGGCATATATTTTGAAATGCCTCTAGCTCCAGTAATAAAATAAGTAAATATGAAAATGAGACTAATAAACTTTCTAGAAAACCGAAAGATTCATAAAATTGATTGTAAGTGCATGACTTGAATCCTTTTATCATGTAAATGAGTTTCAATTTCAATTTATTTTATTTGCAAGTAATGTTACAAATAAAATAAATATAAACTTGCGTGAGGCCCATCCAGCGGACTGAGCAGAACGCGCCGGGATCTACGGGCTCCTGCAGCCGTCTAGCGTACCCTCTAAAAATTTTATGAATAAAGTTTTACCGAACCGAACCAAGACATAGAAACTTAGTATTGAGCAAACATGTAGTGTCACTTGCAACACAAACTTTGGTGGGGCCCGCGAGCGATGGTACTGCATTAGGCATCAAGTGACCGTGGCCTTTGGTACCGCTCGCAAAATCACCGTCGCTGAAGTGCTCCGAGCAAACAACGCTCCAATGTGAGGGTGCCCACGCAGGTGAGCGGCATACTGCTAGGGCCAATTCTTCTCTCAGCTCACGCTGCCTTGGAAACCTAGTGCATAATTTCAGTGTTAGTGCAGATCATTACTCGATCTGCACCAACATTTCAACTGAACATGTTAAAGAGCAGTGCGACTGAATTGTTTGCACTTATATATAGCACAGAACGAACACTTCTATTTCCCTTTCTGGTGTTGTCATCTATCGAGGGCAAATTTATTGTTTGCTTAAGTTTTACATCATAATGCACTTCTTTTTCGGACATCTCAGTAGTTCATCAGTGAATTCATTCACACGAGCACGTATATACATAGTCACTAGCGAATATTGCAGTTCCGTTTTTATAAATTAAAGAAAAAAAGCGTTCATTGTGCTTACCTATCGAAGGACAGACCATCACGCCGATTTTCTGTTCGGTTAGGGCATCCTGGCACACAACACTTCATCAAGCAGGTTGCGCCTTGCTGACGGTAGTTCTCGCCGGTCTGCTGAGAGGCCGAAGACTTTGAGCAGAACGACAGCGTTGACTGGGACCGTCTACCTTAACTATGGGCCGGCACGGCGCTAAATAAGTTCGGAGTCCCCGGCTCGCCAGTGCATCCTTGGGCACAAGACGGGACGAATTTTCTTCCCGTGGGAAAGCAGTCGCTTCGGGCCTTGTACGCTCGCTTAATCGCTTACACATTTTTGCGGGGGCGAAAGGCATCATTGTTTCCGAGACGACGTCCCCAAACGCAAAGTATCGCCGTCGGAAAGGCGGCTTGGTTGCCTTCACATGTTTGCAGGGCGAAAGGTTTCCTCGTTTCCCTGAAACCGCCCCGAAACGCAACCAGTCGTCCTTGAGGTGGTCCTCCCGGGTTGCTGGGCGCAATGCCGACGCCTTAATTCGCAACAGCCTTGGCACCTGTCTGCTAATTAAGCGGCGAGCTGCGTGGTGGTTCGGTGCGTTACAAAGACTCGACTGCCACACGGATTCCTTCATGAACTAACCTCGGCGCGCACGTCGAGTATGTGCGCATATTCCGAAAGCCCCGCAGCAGACGAAACCGAAGCCACCGAAGCGAGCCGAGTAAAATCTACCGCTTGCCTATCACGTGAGGGCCTAGTTCCCATCATCCCATTCCTCTATTTTTTTTATGACTAGGCTTCAAGATTTTCACGTGACGCTCCCTCCTAGTTTTTTTTCCTTCCTCCATGACCCCTGGCACCCGCGTCGGCCATGTCTACGTTCGCACCGCCCTCCCTTTGTCGGCGTTCGAATCACTTGTGTATCTAGTTTCCTTGCGCTCACTCGTGGTGACGGTGCCGTCGAGACGTCAAGCATGTTTCGCTTCCTGCGGCTCCTCAGGGCGGCGGTTGCATTCTCGTCTCTCTTCCTGCCATCGCTCTTCGCGGGCGCTTTGCTCCTCGGGCGTCCGGACTACACGCGAATATGATATAATCAATAATAAGAGAGGTGATACGATAATGTGTGTGCGTACCTATCGTCACGATGACCACCGATCAATACAATAAATATGTTCATACCTTTGGTCGAAATTATGTCACCTCTGTGTCGTCTGCTAAACAGCTTCGCTGGTCATCTACTTTCACAGATTGGAATGGCTCGATGTTTTTTTTTTTTTTTTCATTCTTTAATCATGTCAACTAAGCACTACTAGTCCCACTGAAAAGTAATCTTAAAACTCAGAAGGAAGCATGAAGTGATAAATCAAAGCGTCGATGAACTTTGCCCAACACGTTTTGGTTATGTAAAACGTCTCCAACCACCGCCCTAAGCGTTTTTTATTCGCAAAAGATCAGAAAGTTACCGCCACCGTCACGTTAATTTCTACATAAATATTTCAAAAATGCGTGCCGGGAACAACGACGATCGAGCGGTAAAAGACGACAATTGCTCTGCGACCGAGCGACCAACCGACCTTGCCCTGCGATTTGGTGCTTGGTTCAGGTGTCTACAGCCGACGTACAAGCATTGAATGATGAGACCACACAAGACATGGTACATAACTGCAGAAACTTTTACAAAGAATTATTTAATAAAAGGCACAAAAAGAGACGCAGAACAATTGGTTTTTACATCTTGACCACAATGAAGAGTAATAGGGCTCTATGGTAATAAAGGCAGCTTTTTAAATACTTTATGTATCGTGCAATTTACATCATTTAAATAGAAGCAATCTGTTAAATCCGCAGCAGCCAAGAATTTGTTCTATCTCTTTAAAACCGGCTGTCCGCGTTTTTTGAAATAGAGCCTACTCGTTTTTTTCCCTGCCATCGCCCGCGAAGAGCGATGGCAGGAAGAGAGACGAGAATGCGACCGCCTTGACAACGTGGGGCACGAAGCCATACAATCCAATCTCAGTGACACGAATTGCGGCCGGCGAACGTACAGCTACGTGAGGGCTTTTCTTGCTGATCGCACAGCCACAATAGGGCTGGGAAATGTGAGGTCGCAGCGAATAGACACACCTAACAGAGGAACGCCACAAGGAGCAGTGCTGTCACCGACACTTTTCAATGTGGCCATGATGAAACTCCCAGCCCAACTCGAGAAAATATCGGGGATCAGACATGCCTTGTATGCAGACGACATCACGATATGGACGGTCGGAGGGTCCATAGGAGAACAACAAGAGGCATTACAGGAGGCCGCGAGATGACCGCGCCGAGCAGTTCCAGCCAGAGCCCATACCATTAACCTACACTCACATCCTACAACACTATCGCCTTTCACGAAGAACACTACCCCCACCTCATAATTCTCTGACGCGAGAGGAGGCCGTAATATGGCGAAAACTCCAAACAAACACATATCCACATTTGAGTCTTTACTACGTCATACGCCCTGCGCTGTATTCCTATAAATGTCCACACTGTGATCAATGTGCAACACTTTACCGCATGGTATGGGCTTGCGCAAACACACCACAGCTAACCCCCATAACACACCCCACCACACGGCAATGGGAGGCAGCGCTGTCCAGCTCCGACTCGACGGACCTGCTCAACCTGGTCAACCGAGCGAGAAGGGCAGCTAAGGCCACTGGACTCCTGGATAGAGGGGACCACCCACTGCAGAGCGGAGGAGCTACCTACGCTCGCGTGCTCTTTTTATTAAAGTTTATTCTCTCTCTCTCTACTCGTTTTAACTTGAAATACTTCGTGTATGCTGCCCCGTTACCAACCTGGGAAGCGACCTAAGAAGCGACGCGGTTCCATACTTTCCTTCACAAAAATTATTGAGTGCCTTACTTCCACATCCCCACGATGGCCGGTATCCCCATAGCTGACGTGTTTCCTCTGCAGCGCAGTTTTCATGCATTCGAAGCAAAGCATTCTTTGTCTCATACCAGGAGCTTAGCTTTCAGTAGGCAGGCTGCTGTATCACATCACGTCGAGTCCTACCGTAAATATAAAATTACGTGATCAATTACGAGATCTAACAATGTTCCTCATCAAAAAAGCTCGAACTCATTAGGTCGCAGACAACTGCATGCTTCTCTCGAGCGAACGCAAACACTCTCAGATTATTGGCTCGTGTGTCACGTTTAGCAACAAATTCCTTTACAAGGCGAGCACTTGCCAGCGCCACAGACGCAGAAATGAAATGCTCTAATAATTGACAAACTTACCTGTGTCCTTCGGGCGCACCACGGCGCACAAAAACAAGATGATTATAATTTAGAGAGAGCGCGGAAGTTTCCCCTACTTGCATGACCTTAAGGATCCGCCCAGATTTTAACGGGAGAGGTTGCAACGTTCGTTTGCTGGAGTACAATACATCAGTGGTCATCAGTGGTGCGTCTGCACACGTTGAATAAATTAGTCGCATACAGAGTCATGAATGTTTACTTTGTAAAAGTGGCCCCTGAAGGCCTAATTGAGGTGCGGTTCTATAGCAGGAAGAAGCCATTAGCAATCGAAATAGCGGCGCAAGACGCATTGAAAAGCTATAACCATAGGGAACCGCGAGAGGGGAGCACGGTTGTATTACGTAGATGATACGCACCAGCGCGCCTCATGAATATGCATTCTGTGCTTCAAAAATGATTGGCATGTACTTTCACATGCATTACAGTGCAGATTAAAACATTCATATACAGCGCATAACAAAATGTTTGTGCAATAGCATTTTATCTATAATGCATTTGAGAATGTAAGAGAAAGGTTTAAAATGGGGTGTATAAACATCATTTTTTTGTTCAACGATGTTTAGTAGCCTAGGTATTCAGTACTTTACATCCTGACGTCCATAGTTAGTATGCGTAAATGGTGTTGTTCTGAGTTGATTGCGTAATGGGTATCGAGGAGGAGAAATGGGTAGGCTGACAACATGGAGTCTGTGTTTTTTTATATGTAACAGTAATCTACAATAAAAAACCTGATTTCCTCGGATCAATGAATGCTTGTTAAAAAGATTGTGTTTGGGCAAGTCTCGCAGCCTACCATGGTAGTTTTTAAAAATTCTGGCTACTCGTTTGTGCAAGTTTGATAACTTCTCATAGTTCTTGCTGTCGTTGTTCCCGAAATCAAGGCACAATAAGTTCGCTTCGTGTAAAAAAAAGGCATAATACATTGCTTTCTTTAGCCATAATGGCAATAGATGACCAATTTTATATATACAGCCTGCTACTTTTCTGAGATCATTGATCAGCTTGTTGACATGATTGTCACCCGCCGCGGTAGCTCAGTTAGCTAAGGCGTTGCGCTGCTGAGCACCAGCGCGTGCGCTCGTGTCACTGCTACCGCGTTCGTCGTCATCGTCTGCTTCCACAGCAGCTGCGTTGCCGCTAATCATTCGAGCGATGAATTTCACTTCTCTTCTGTCGTCGTAATGGGGAGGCCGCGTTAACGGGGGTATGAGACATTAGGGAGTTTTAGTATAGCGGAAAACGCTTACGTTAGCGTTAGCGTGCGGCGCAACGCTAACGCAAAGAAAGGCTGCACTGCGCGGTACAAGGTAGTGTTTTAGAATAGCGGAACGGAGCAAAACGCTAACGCAAATACACTTGGGCGCCATCTCGAGGCGGATACAGCTAACATGAGCAAACCCTCTCGTTTTGCCTACTCCGCCGCTAATCGAGAACGTATATCGAAAACAACGCCCATTTGTCACCTGTACGCCGCTGTCGAAGCATCATCACACAAATTTAAAACAAACACGAGCATTAGTGGGGAACGAATGAGCCGAATAGTGCAGGCCGACGTCTCGATAGATCCGAAGTGGACGGCTCTCGCTTCAACAGGCGCCGCCATCTTGCCCTAAGTACAGAATCCCTTGCGTGCGTTAGCATTGAATGCTATATTCCGGAAATAGTGTACGTACGTAAGAGTTCTGGCTACGTTTACGTTATGCGCATGCGCAGTTTGCAGCACGTAACGCTAACGCTAAGTCCTTGCGTTAGCTGTTTTCCGCTATACTAAAGCTCCCTATTGCTTAACGGGGTATGTGCCATTCATGAGCAACCGACGGCGTGTCGTAACGCGTTTGAACAACGCCGTTACGAATGCGCTCGGGAAAGGGCCCGTCGTCGACGTGCTGATTCTAGCATGAGGGCTTCCGAACCCCAGGCGAAGCTTCAGCGGAGAGCCGCGGACCGCGAGTTGAGGGAGCGCGATGTTGAAGCCGAACATCAGTGAAGAGCCGCCGACCGCGATGTTGAGGCCAAACGTCAGCGTCGTCTTGCCCTCCAGGAACCCGACAATGGTGGTGCACGCCTCGGCAAAGCTAGCGCCAACTTCCCCGGTGCGACGGCCAGGTTTCAATGCTTGTTTCTCAACCGGAACGTTCATGATCGACATGTTCGGTTGGGTGATGCCCAATGACGAGACGCCCATTCTCATCGTGGGGGCAATATTCACTACAGCAGACCCACCACAGTCACAGCTTAGCTGGCTTCCATCTTCACAGTAATGGAAGGGTTCTCAATTTTTTTGTCAGCAGAGATTGAATGGCACAAGAGCTGTAAGCAAAGCGCCCCCCTACCCCAATAATAATAATAATAATAATAATAATAATAATAATAATAATAATAATAATAATAATAATAATAATAATAATAATAATAATAATAATAATAATAATAATAATAATAATAATAATAATATAAAAGGGTCCTTTAAGACGGAAGCGATCCTAATTGAGAAATGCGACGAACCGTTTGTGAGTGTGATGCAGCCACATGTTACAATAGGGCGCGTTACGCGTGTCCTTCACGCGGTATCGTCAGAATAACATCTCGTCTCAGGTACGGAGCAAGCATGTAATCATATCAAAAATACCGGATGTTTTAGGATAACGCAACTCGCCAATTGCATATAGCACTAATTTAATTATTCTGCTGGATTAGCCGAAGAGGCGGATGGTACTTGCGCGGAAAATCAAAATGGATAATTGACTAATTAACAAAAGTTACATAATCACATTTTGATCTCATCCCATCAGCGCACATATTCCAATACACGAACTAAAACGAGTGATTTCACAACGCACATAGATTTGGAACAAATTTTGAAGTCGGCACCAATTTTGAGAAGCACGTTGTGAAAATTACAGTAAAGATGCACTGTTGTTTCGCTTGCCCTTTTAACAAAACGCATTTTTATATAGTGAAGGAACCAGCCGCGGTAACTCAGTCTGATAAGGCGTTGCGCTGCTGAGCACGAGATCACGGGATCGAATCCCGGCCGCCGCGGCCGCATTTCAATGGAGGTGAACTGCAAAAACGCCCGTGTGCATGCGTTGTAGTGCACGTTAAAGAGCCCCAGGTGGTCAAAATTAATACAGAGCCCTCCACTACGGCGTGCCTCTTAATCATGACTGGTTTTACACGTAATACCCCAGAAAGAAGAATATATTGAAGAAAAAGAATTACTAGAACACCAATCGATTTCGTCGCAAACATTGGGAACGCACATATCTAAATTGTTGCCATCCTCAGAACTCGTTTAAAGTGGATATGACATTCTATGTCACCGGCTATACAACTTGTAAATTGCAACATGTGGGGTAAGGTAATTCGTTTAAAAGGTAATTAGAAATGGTTAATTAATCAAATATTTATTTTGACTTCTCGCGCACATAATGTCCGCCTCAGAGTAATTGAGCTCAAATAAAATTGTGCTACATGCCACAAGCGATCTTTAAAAGTTCTAGTAAAGATTTTAAAAAGAAGCACGCCGTATATTAGGTACGAGAACTCCCATGCCGGCACGGCAATATTAACACGCATTTCTAGCGCAGCGTGCAAAGTTGGCGTTAGCAGAGTTCAAGGCGCCACGATTCGACAGTCTAGCACGATTTGTAGGTTATCGCGCGAGCGTCGACTGAGAACAAGAACTAAAGGGGCTTGAACAAGAACAGCGCCACGCCCCAGAATCCTATTTCGAGGAGAGGGAGGCCAACTTCCCTCACTCTATTTTTTATATTTTTTTATTTTTTCGCTTCACGGAACAGGCAGTGATGGTATTGCGTGCAACGTATTCTTCGGTATTTTCATGAATTGGACGCTCTGAATTGGGCGCTTTTGTTATCGTCCGCGAAGAGGCAACCAAGTGGATGCTTGATCGTAGCGAATGAAAAGCTTAAAATAGAGAGAAAGTGAGGCGAGTTGGTGGTGACGGTGATTGTTGTAGCATGGAACGAGGGAGAGAAGAGTCCGAAACGTTGATTTTCACTCTTACGAAACGGGCCGCTATGCCGTTCGACGCTCGCGCGATCACCTTCAAATCACGCTAGACTGTACAGAATAGCAGGCCTGCAACTGACCGCACTACGAGGTCGCCTAGAGGGCGCGGGATCGTCTGCCGCGGCCGCATTTCAATGGGGGCGAAATGCAAAAACTCCCTTGTGCGGTGCATTGAGTGCACATTAGAGAGCCACAGGTGGTCAAAATTAATCCTGAGGTGTACTTCATAATCATATGAGGTACGCTTTCTCTGTCTTTTTTTCCCTTTATTCACGTATCTGACATTTGCGCTGCACTTATGTACTTCTTCAATGATTATTTTGTGCACCTTGCACTTATGTCTGTTGCTGATTTTCAGTCCTAGCCCTGTGCAATAAGGTCCCTTTTCGCCCTGTATGTTTTTCATTTCCCTATAATAACCTTGTTCGTCCCCTGACTCAATGCCGTCTGGAGCATGTAAGGTATGGTAAATAATAAATAAATAAATAAATAAATAAATAAATAAATAAATAAATAAATAAATATTGTGGTTCTTGCACGCGTACACCAGATTTTCATTAATTTTAATTAATTTGTTTTGTTTTGTTTTCAGCCAGCGAGAGTTAGCAAATTTAGATTCATGACGCTGTACCAACGCGGATGCGAATTAACTTAAGCCATCTTCAAATAGAGGGTCAAATGGATGGCACCAAAGAAAATTATGCGCAAGGCGGCGTGTTCCCGAGTATGCATCCATGAGCCGGCACCCACAATATTTTAGTAGTGCCAACCAGCAATCAACGAATCCGAAGCGTGAGTGACTGTAGCTCCACCAAATGCGAAGTACACAGTCACATCACCGTCACCAAACGCTATTTAAAAGAAAAAAAGACAGCTGTGTACAATACAGCAACCTTTACAACATGAGTTCAAACGAAACACGTTGCCGTAACAGCAAGCACGCGATTTAGCGCGAGAACGAAAGGGAATCAAATTCTAGGACGGAATATTTCTGAACGGCGCTACCGTGACACCCATGTATTCAATAATAATAAACATGCCAAATAAATTATTTCAGCAACTCAAGTTTGTCTGATCGCGTTCGTGATCGCCAACCATGCGCGAACGGTGGGCCACTGGAAGGGAAAGCAGCGAAGTTCTATATCGCCAAACAGGCGACACTAGTTGAAGCCCCAATGTTTCGGCACGCGTACAGCACCCGCTTTGATAAGCCTGTCATGAGTAATTAACTTTCGGTAATGTTTAAAAATTCAATTATGGGATTTTACGTGCCAAAACCACGATCTCATTGTGAAGCACGCCGTAGTGGGGGACTCGGGAAAAATTTGGATCACCTTGTTTTCTTTTTGGTTTTCTTTTACGTGCACCTAAATCTAAGTGCACGGGAATTTCGCATTTAGCCCTTCTCGAATCTCCATAATGTCCCTTTATGCACATATACCGGGTCACGAACTGTCGCGAACGCATACCACGAACCATGGATGATGCAATATAATTATGAATTACATTTGTCAGTGTAGCACTATATGTGGATCACGGAGAAATACACGAAAACACGAGAAATAGTCATTCACAATGTGGAAAAAGCATTAATTTATCTGTTAGGTTACATGTCATCATCATCATCAGACTATATTTTATGTCGACTGCAGGATGAAGGCCTCTGCGATCTCCAATTACCCCTGTCTAGCGCTAGCTGATTCCAACTTGTGCCCGCAAATTTCCGCATTTCATCACCCCACCTAATTTTCTGCCGTATTCGACTGCGCTTCCCTTCTCTTGGTATCCATTCTGTAACTATAATTGTCCACCGGTTATCCCTTCTACGCATTACATGGCCTGCCCAGCTCCATTTCTTCCGCTTAATGTCAACTAGAATATCGGCTATCCCCGTTTGTTCTCTGATCCACACCGCCCTCTTCCTGTGCCTTAACGTTAGTCCTAAGATTTTTGATTCCATCGCTTTTTGTGCGGTCCTTAACTTGTTCTTGAGCTTCTTTGTTAACCTCCATGTTTCTGCCCATAAGTTAGCACCGGTAGAATGCAATGATTGTACACTTTTTCTTTTCAACGACAGTGGTAAGCTCCCAGTCAGGATTTGGCAATGCGGGCCATATGCACTCCAACCCAATTTTACTGTTCTGTAAATTTCTTTCTCGGGATAAGGGTCCCGAGAAAGAAATTCCCTGTGAGTCCCTGTGAGTAATTGACCTAAATAAACGTACTCCTTTACAGACTCTAGAGGCTGACTGGCGATCCTAAATTCTTGTTCCCTTGCCAGGCTATTGAACATTATCTTTGTCTTCTGCATATTCATCTTCAACCCAATTCTTACACTTTCTCGATTAAGGTCCTCAATCATTTGCTGTAATTCGTCTCCGTTGTTGCTGAGTAGGACAATGTCATCTGCAAACCGAAGGTTGCTGAGATATTCGCCGTTAATCCTCACTCCTAATTCTTCCCAGTCTAAGAGCTTGAATACTACTCATTGAATTAGCAATGATAAAGGTGCAAACTCAGTATACTGTAGTCATGGGCGATTTCAATGCAAAAGAGGGAAAAAAGCAGGTGGGTAAGCAAGCAATTGGCACCTACGGCATCGATTCTAGGAATGCAATAGGAGAGATGTTAGTAGAATTCGCGGAAAGGAATAGGCTGCGAATAATGAATACCTTTTTCAGGAAGCGCAGCAACAGGAAGTGGACCTGTAAAAGCCCTAATGGCGAAACAAGGAATGAAATAGATTTCATACTCTCTGCCCATCCAAGCATAGTGAAGGATGTAGAAGTGTTAGGTAAGGTAAAGTGCAGTCACCATAGGTTAGTGAGGTCTAGGATTTCTCTCAATTTGAAGAGAGAAAGAGTGAAATTAGTCAAAAGGCAGTAAGGGTAAAAGTAGACCAATTCAGGCTGGTGCTCGCAAACAAATATGCAGCTTTAGAAAAGGAAGATAAAGACAACAGAGGTAATGAATGAAACCGTAACTAGGTTGATCTCAGAAGCAGCAATTGAAGTGGGAGATAAGGCACCAAGGCAACCAGTAGGTTGGCTGTCCCAAGAAACAAAGGACCTAATAAAAGAACGACTAAACATGAAAATGTCCAACTCTAGAGGTCAGATGGAATTCGCGGAATGGTCAAAACTGATCAACGAGAAGAAATTATGCGATATCCGAAATTATAACGTGGGAAAGATTGAGGAAGCCATAAAATATGGACGCAGCATTAAATCAGTAAGAAGAAAGCTTGGCATAGGACAAGGCAAGATGTATGCACTGAAAGATAAGCATGGTAATATCATCAGCAATTTCGATGACATAGTAAAAGCAGCGGAAGAATCCTATACTGACCTGTACAGGGCCCAACACAGCCAAGCTACTTTCATTCGAAATAGTGATGAACCGGATGCAGAGGCTCCTTCTATAACTAGCGATGAAGCTAGAAGGGCCTTGAGAGACATGACCAGGAAAAAGCTGCTGGAGAAGATGGAATAACAGTAGGTTACATGTCATCATCATCATCAGCCTATATTTTTATGTCCACTGCAGGACGAAGGCCTCTCCCTGCGATCTCCAATTTCCCCTGTCTTGCGCCAGCGTATTCCAACTTGCGCCTACAAATTTCCTAACTTCATCATCCCATCTGGTTTTCTGCCGACCTCGACTGCGCTTCCCTTCTCTTGGTATCCATTCTGTAACCTTAATAGTCCACCGGCTATCCATCCTACGCATTACATGGCCTGCCCAGCTCCATTTCTTCCGCTTAATGTCAACTAGAATATCGGCTATCCCCGTTTGTTCTCTGATCCACACCGCTCTCTTCTTGTCTCTTAACGTTAGTCCTAAGATTTTTTGTTCCATCGCTCTTTGTGCGGTCCTTAACTTGTTCTCGAGCTTCTTCGTTAACCTCCAAGTTTCTGCCCCATATGTTAGCGCCGGTAGAATGCAATCATTGTACACTTTTCTTTTCAACGACAGTGGTAAGCTCCTAGTCAGGATTTGGTAATGCCTGCCGTATGCACTCCAACCCAATTTTATCCTTCTGTAAATTTCTTTCTCGTGATCAGGGTCCCATGAGTAATTGAGCTAGATAAACGTATTCCTTAACAGACTCTAGAGGCTGACTGGCGATCCTGAATTCTTGTTCCCTTGCCAGGCTATTGAACATTATCTTTGTCTTCTGCATAGTCATCTTCAACCCAATTCTTACACTTTCTCGATTAAGGTCCTCAATCATTTGTTGTAATTCGTCTCCATTGTTGCTGAATAGGACAATGTCATCTGCAAATCGAAGGTTGCTGAGATATTCGCCGTTGATCCTCACTCCTAAGCCTTCCCAGTCTAAGAGCTTGAATACTTCTTCTAAGCATGCAGTGAATAGCATTGGAGAGATTGTGTCTCCTTGCCTGACCCCTTTCTTGATAGGTAACTTTCTACTTTTCTTGGGGAGAACCAAGGTAGCTGTGGAATCCTTGTAGATGTTTGCTAAGATATTCACGTATGCCTCCTGTACTCCTTGATTACGCAATGCATGTATGACTGCTGGAATCTCTACTGAATCAAATGCCTTTTCATAATCTATGAAAGCCATGTAGAGAGGTTGATTGTACTCCGCAGATTTCTCGATTACCTGATTTATGACATGGATATAATCCATCGTAGAATATCCCTTCCTGAAGCCAGCCTGTTCTCTTGGTTGGCTGAAGTCAAGTGTTGCCCTGATTCTATTAGAAATTATCTTGGTGAATATTTTATACAATATTGAAAGCAAGCTAATGGGTCTATAATTCTTCAGTTCATTAACGTCTCCCTTCTTATGGATTAGTATAATGTTGGCGTTCTTCCAGCTCTCTGGTACACATGAAGTTGTGAGGCATTGCGTATAAAGGGCCGCAAGCTTTTCAAGCATGATATCTCCTCCATCTTTGATTAAATCTACTGTTATTCCATCTTCTCCAGCAGCTTTTCCCCTGGTTATGTCTTTCAAGGCCCTTCTAACTTCAGCGCTAGTTATAGAAGGAGCCTCTATATGCGGTTTATCCCTATTTTGAATTAAAGTAGCTTGGCTGTTTTGGGCACTGTACAGGTCAGTATAGAATTCTTCCGCTGCTTTTACTATGTCATCGAAATTGCTGATGATATTACCATGCTTATCTTTCAGTGCATACATCTTGCCTTGTCCTATGCCAAGCTTTCTTCTTACTGATTTAATGCTGCGTCCATATTTTACGGCTTCCTCATTCTTTCCCACGTTATAATTTCGAATATCCCTTACTTTTTTCTTGTTGATTAGTTTTGACAGTTCAGCGAATTCTATCTGATCTCTTGAGTTGGACATTTTCATCTTCTGTCGTTTCTTTATTAGGTCCTTTGTTTCTTGGGAGACCTTATCTACTGGTTGCCTTGGTGCCCTACCTCCCACTTCAATTGCTGCTTCTGAGATCAACCTAGTTACGGTTTCATTCATTACCTCTATGTTGTCTTTATCTTCCTTTTCCAAAGCTGCATATTTGTTTGCAAGCACCAGCCTGAATTGGTCTGCTTTTACCCTTACTGCCTCTAGGTTGGTCTGTTTCCTCTTGACTAATTTCACTCTCTCTCTCTTGAAATTGAGAGAAATCCTTGACCTCACTAACCTATAGTCACTGCACTTAACCTTACCTAACACTTCTACATCCTGCACTACTATGCTTGGATCGGCAGAGAGTATGAAATCTATTTCATTCTTTCTTTCTCCATTAGGGCTTTTGCAGGTTCAGCTCCAGTTGCTGCGCTTCGTGAAGAAGGTATTCATTATTCGGAGCCTATTCCTTTCCCCGAATTCTACTAACATCTCTCCTCTTGCATTCCTAGAATCGATGCCGTAGTTGCCAATTGCTTGCTCACCAACCTGCTTTTCCCCCACTTTTGCATTGAAGTCGCCCATGACTAAAGTATACTGAGTTTGCACCTTTCTCATTGCTAGTTCAACATCTTCATAAAACTGTTCTATTTCTTCATCATCGTGACTAGAGGTTGGGGCATAGGCTTGTACTACTTTCATTTTGTCCCTCCTATTCAGCTTTACTACGACGACTGCTACCCTCTCATCAATGCTGTAGAATTCATCAATGTTGCCCGCTATGTTGTTATGCACTAGAAATCCTACCCCGGATTCTTTCTTATCTGGAAGACCTCTGTAGCAGAGGACGTGGCCGTTAGTCAACACTGTGTAAGCCTCACCAGTTCTTCTAACCTCACTAAGGCCAATAATATCCCAGGAAATGCCTGATAATTCTTCAAATAGTCCTGCTAAGCTAGCCTCACTCGAGAGGGTGCGCGTGTTGAACGTTGCCAGGTTCAGTTTCCATTGGCGGCCTGTCTTGACCCAGAGATTCTTAGCCACCTCTGCCGCGTAGCAGGTCTGACCGCCGCCTTGGTCAGGTGCTGCGCAGCCACTGGGAACTGAGGGTCATGGGTTAATTGTCGGAGTCATGAGGGAGGTAGTGGCCGAATACTGCACCAGGGAGGCCAATTCCTGTTCCGCTGAGGGAGTGACTTTGATGAAGGTTACATGTATCAACGTTTAAATTGACACAATGGCAAGCTCACACTATACTTTTTGAGCGCGTCGGGCAAACGTGACATGCCCATACAAAGGGCATTTTGGGGTAACAATTCTCAGAAATAAGGCACTTTCATCTGGTACTCACTTTTTGTCGGCGAAACGCAGGCATCGACGAGGTAGGATCCGCTTTCCACGTCAAGGAAGTGACGCCACGTACTCCAAAAAGGGGTGGGATTTCCCAAAGTCATTTTGGAGCAATTTTTGGAGCAAGTAAAATTACGTTTTGGAGCAGCTAGGAACAGAAAAAATTGCATTTTGGAGCAGCTTGGACTAGACTACATTACATTTTGGAGAATTTGGAGCCGATAAAATTTCATTTTGATGGAATTTGGAGCAGGGCAATCGGAATTTTGGCGGAATAATGGAATATGGCAGCGCACTTCCAAAACACGACGAAACAGAGAGTAAACCAACACGAAGCGCGTAGTAGATGCGTGCTTTGTAGCTATAGCGTGATAGAATATGGAAGAGTGGGTCGAGCGGCGGCATGGTGAATGCTTTCCTGTAAAGCCGAAAACATCGGCGGCTGCATGATTGGACAATATATTGCCACGCCGAAGCTCATGATGATACGGAAAATGTTATCAAGTTATGCGGTCCAGTCGACGCAGTATATATAACAACTTCTGGGTCACCGCAGACCCAGAGAGCCGCAATCAAGCCTGGTCTGGTATAACGCAAAACATTATTCTGATCTGTTTTGTAGCGTGAGCTACACTGGCCGAGGTTCAACAGTTTCGCGTGGCTCCTGGAGAGCCGTGCTGCGCATGCGCGAGGAGCAGTGACGTCACACGGCGCACAGCTGGTGCACCGCAGCCGGCGCCGCGTGCGTCTCACCGGTCTAAGCATTCCAGAGTAGAGCACTGCCCGGGCTCGGGCTTTTTGACCCGGGCCCGGGCCACGCTCGGGTGTTTCGACGCGGGCCCGGGCCGGGCTCGGACTTTCTGATGGTGTACATGTAACGTGCAGCGAGTTAACCTCGCGCGTCTCGACTCTGAAAAACCTGTTGTCCCACAGTGCAGCTGGAAGCTAGCATGCAGTGCTACTCCTGTGCAATTGCCTTTTCTTCTTCCGTCGTATTTTGCGCTGTTTCAACAGCATGTAAAAGTCCAGAAAGACCGAAGTTGCCTCAAGCCAAAGGATGCCATTGTATTCCTTACCTAAATCAATGTAATTAATGCTTTCAGCGCGGTGTAAGCGCGTTCGTGACTTGCTGGTTCTTCAAAGGCGAATTGGTAAAACGATGACTGGTAAGATAAGATAATTCGTCACGCGGCTTAAATATGGCACTGCGCCCATCCATGATTGCACGAATGTTCTCAACCGGCCGCCTAGCAGCAGCTCATTACGCTGCACCATGGAAGAACGAGAAGTTTTCTTTCTCCATTTACTCGATCCATGCGCTGCGCTCACGACCTGTCATGGCGCCGCTTCGGCTAGAGTGTACTAGAATCCGGTTTAGTGGGACGAGCGGCTGGGGCGGTGCATGATTTGCAGTGAGGCGCCCGGCGTGTAAAAATACTGTGGCGTCCCTGCGATAGAAGATCAATGTCGCGCCGTTGGAAACTGCTGATGATACTGCTTGGCAGGGTCATTCATAATACTTCGCGCACTGGTATTTGCATTCAGACCGCTCAAATGGTGTTCATAATTGCATATGACATGTATTTATGCCTTAAGAATAAATTCCTTTAATTCTCTTCTTTATTTTATTTTTTTAATGCCACTCGGTGGTCTTTTCGGTCTCGGGCCGGGTTCGGGCCGGTTTCAAGCCGGGCTCGGGTCGGGCTCGTGCCTAAGGTAAAGGGATGGCGAGCCGGGCCGGGCGAGTAACGTAGATTATTTCCGGGCACGGGCCGGGCCCGGGTCTCGCCATAAAACTTTTGGTCGAGCTCGGGCGGGCAGCCCAATGTAAAATCGGGCCCGGGCCGGGCCCGGGCTAAAAAAATTGGCCCGTACAGTGCTCTATGAATCCAGAGGAGTGATGTCATAGCCGCGGCAGACGCACTGGCGCTGGCGCGTGCCCAGCTGTGCGCCTCCATTGCGCAGTAGCCAAGTCTGATGCTGCGCCGGAGCCGCTTAATAATAATAATAATGATCTTTATTCGTGGATTTGCAGGGTACAAAATACGGGCCTGCCCAAGCCGACAATATAGCGCCTGTCATTTCGTGCGCATGCGCAGAGGTATTAGGGGGTATACGTACAGCGGGGCGTTTGCCAGTGTGGTATAGCCATGGAGAAGGAGAGCGAAATTGCTGCTCAGCGGCGCAGAAGAGCCGAGAAGCTTAACTCATCGGATCCCGAAGTAGTTGCCTACGCGGTATTGGCGGTACAGCGTAGAAAGGACGAACAGAAGAAGGATAAACGTGCTGCGGAGACACAGGAGGAATGGGAGGAACGTCTAGCAAAGCGGCGTCACCAGGAGGCTGAGCGACGTGCCCGACCATCTCAGCAGCGACAACAACAAGACGCCGTCGATGAGGTCTAGGCTCACCTATTGACTGACTATATGGTGAAACTTAGCGAAAGCGCCAGTGCGACTCGGACCTTCGAGACGGACTTCAAGACTTTAAACGGACTTCGTGCTACGTATATCCTGGCATAGCCGAGCTAAGCCACTGCTATGTTTTATTGCCATAGCAGCCAGATAGAAACTCCAGGCACATTTCTGCCGTCGGCATCGCCGTGATGTTTCTATGAAGCCCAGGGGCGATAACATCGTCGCCACGCGCTGTATGTGTGGCTGAAAGCATGCATGCAAGGGTGAGCCGACGATGGCGGCTTAATCTCGCCGCCGCAAGCGAGGAAAGAGGGTAGCGTCGTCTTCCATCACGCGCAATACAACGGCGGGTGGGGAGGGACGGGTTCTACTCCGGCAGCTGCTGCGTATGGCGCGGCCACGCAGGCCCTATTTTGAAAGCGATCTGCGATGCGGACAGAGTGCGAGTGCTGATAGCTTCGTGTGTGCTGTTTTCGCAGCTTACTTCGCGTTAAAGCGAGAGGCAGCACGAAAGTAATTTCGCTCGCTGCTGCACCCGCACTTCCCTCACTCCAGCGTTTGACAGCGAGTTTCCGTGTTAATCGAGTGAGATGTGTTCATTTTTGCTTGTGCGCGCGTGACGCCATGCTTGTTAATTTAGTTCGTGAGCGAGTGTTATAAGTTTGCATAACATATATAAACTTTATATAACATATATAAAGTTTATATAACATAGCCGATAAAACTACTACCTTTACTTTGTATAGCTGACTACAAATTTGCAATGAATGTTTCGCCTTTCGGGAGAAAGTGCGACTTTTTATTCCAAATTTGCCATTCACCCCTCGAGATAGGTCAAAATTGGAGGACGCTTAAGCTTCGCCTTTAAGAGAGGAACGCGATAGGTTATCGGGCTCCGTTCGCATCACATTTTTTTTTATGAGTAGGCTTCACTGCAACACACAATGAGGGAAAGCCAGCTTACAAAGGCCAAGCTTACACTTATCCATTGAAAGTCGGCTTCACTTTTAAACACAAATGCATTGCTGGGAAGACATTTTTACAGGAGCAATTTAAGCTGCCTTATATCAAAATGTGAAGGCCCTAGGACTTTTTATTATTTTAATAATTGTTTGCTGTTGCCCCGAGGCGCGCACGTGTCAAAAATTTTAAATGTCTTGGTTTGCAACGTTCCCCTCAATGTTGCCTAGAACCAAAGCACAGCGAAACCACATCAGAATTCGAGGACGCTTAAGTTTAGCCTTTAAGAGAGGAACGCGATAGCATTCAAGGATCCCTGGCTGCTTATCAGGCTTGTTTTCTCGTATATTCAAATTACAATCCGACGTTATCACGCCTATATGTTGTGGTTAAGTCGTACTTTACGATTTTAACAGCGAAGCTGTTGAAGCCAGCCGTAATTTGTGGCTCGTATATAGAAACTATCAAGAAATACAAGAAAATAAACTGTACTGAAGGCGAATGACCGCGCTTTGATGTCTGGAAAAAGAAGACGACGATGAGTGTCGTTGTTGTTGACGCTCTAGCTCGCGCTCGCCAGTAACCAGACTTGCCTTCTGAGTAACCTTCTGCAACGCAACGTCCAGGCCTGCTTGAAGACCAACACGCCCCATTTTAAGCATCGAAGCGTGGTCATTCGCCTTCAGTATAAAACTTTCTTGGCGAGGCGGGATTGAAACCCGCGTACCCACGGTCTCAAGGAGAGTCGTAACCACTAGGCTATACTGTCACGCTTGCAGAACATGAATTTATGCGAACCATATAATTGCATTCGAGCGTCGCCGTCTTCGTCCATAGCTGGCGCGTCCGCATGCTCGTGCTCTGCGAGGTGAAGAAGAGGTTTTGCGCGCTATGCTCGGGAAAGAGGTAAGGAAAATGAGAGCGAGAGAGAGACGCTTTCACGG
This sequence comes from Dermacentor silvarum, assembly GCF_013339745.2. Taxonomy (NCBI): domain Eukaryota; kingdom Metazoa; phylum Arthropoda; class Arachnida; order Ixodida; family Ixodidae; genus Dermacentor; species Dermacentor silvarum. The sequence continues at coordinate 180,343,924 of NC_051158.1, read as the reverse complement.
AGCGGGTTTGCTGGAACGCGATGTTGGCAGTCCAACGCGGTGGAACGCGGTGTCGGTGTTGCGAGCTGCGCTATGCAACACGCAGTGACAGCCGTAAGTCCGAGTCGCGCGAAAACAAATTATCATCATCATGAGTAATCAGATAAAAAGTTCGCTGGCACTCCCGGAAAATGCTGGGCTACGATCGCCCAGCTTCGCTGTTTCAAGCGTTGCCCGGCCGAGTTCAAGGAGGAGGAGGAGGAGGAAATAACTTTATTGAGTCCTGAGCAACCCCTCCCCACCCACTCTTTGTTTAGTGATCGGCAGGGGTCGCGGCCCGCACCCACGTTGGGACGGGAAGCCCGTGCACCTCCGCCCTTGCGTGAGCCCTCTGAACAGCCCGGAGCTGGGTCTGGTGGTCGTCGCTTCGCAGGGCGTCCTCCCAGTCTTCTTCTTTACGGAACATGGTGCCGCTTAACGCGGAGCATTGCCAGAGCATGTGCGCTAGCGAGCAGTATGATTCGCCAGGTTAAGCTTTTTTTTTTCTGACTGATTTTACTTTGAGAAATTCAATTTTAGTTCACTGACGCCTTGCGCCACGCGGAGGGCCTGTGTGATCGCGTGGTTCGGGATGATGTGATTCGGCACAATTATTCCCGCCAGACGCCGATGCTTGACACCGATGCCGAAGCTGACACCGACGCCGACGCCGGATTTCCTGCGACGCGAGGCCCTTAACGCTGTCGCGTTAAAATGGCTCAAGCCTCGCCCATATGGGCTTAAAAACAGATTTTTTTTACATTTGCTTCATGTTTCTTTTTTTGCTTTTTTTTCGTGAATAACGTATAGACGCAGCGACTGCACATACAGCGCAATGACACATGTGCGGCTTACAGGATGGTAAAACGACACACCAATGAAAATGCAGTTTATGCACATGTTTTTAACAGCAGAGCTGTTTAAGACGGCCGTAATGTGTGCCGCCTGCCACTGCCTTGCCTAGTAACCACCTCGCGGAGCGGCCTGTGCTTCGCCTCCTCTCCTTGCAGTGCACATGCTGCCTTGATATGGGACTTAGGAAGTAGAGGGAAGCAGAGCATGCGCGCGTCGTGTGCTATGCTCGGGTGAGAGAAAGAGAAAATGAGAGCGAGAGAGAGAAACAAATTGTAGCAGCACCAACGAGGCCACTCGCAGAGGTGCTGCCGACGCCATTCGCGCTTTTCCGTTTCCCCGCGTTAGCGCCGAACGCTCGCGGTGTCCTTGACTGCAGCAGGCACCTCTGGCGGTGGCTCGGCCGAACTCCAACCAGCTGTGTGCTACTGCGCATGCGCCTTAACGTCATCCCGGCGTCGCCCGCTATGCGCCGCCCGTACACTGTGCATAGCTTTCGCCCCACTTCCCCTACGGGCACATGCCCGGACCGCAAGTGCTTCGCGAGGCGTTCCCCCATGCCACGGACCCCGACGAAATGTTTATACACTTCGTATAACTTAGCATCACTCGGCACCACTTCGTATTGCCAGGACCAGCTAGGAACCGATCAGCTCCACCGTATCTTTAGCCTTGGGCCACTAGTGCGAGCTACCCCGATTTTTTTAAGTGCAGGCTGTATGGCCTGTTCGGGCGCGACGTATCTAACAGCCACATGAAGCAGAGGAAAGCACCGAAATCTCTATCCCACGCATATATCTTCCCGAAGTTTCCACAAAACGTTTTCGAGCAGTCATAGCAATGATAAAGCGACATGGTAACGACGACGGCATGACGATGACGTAATGACGACGGCATGACGAGAGTTAGTTGACAAAACTAGAATGATGACGATGAAACAACCACGACGACATCATGACCCCACGCATATACCTAGAGGCCCAAGCTTAAACCAAGATCCCTTGGTTTTAACTTGTGCACTCTTTCCTTAACCCATCCCCAAAGGAAGAAGTCGCAGGCGGTTAGATCAGGGCTGCGTACAGGCCATTTCCAGGCGGCCAATCCATCTGCCATGGAAACTGTCATCAAGCCATGCTCACACTGGAATTGCGAAGTGGGGTGGAGCTCCATCTTGCGTGAACAGCAATTCCTGTCCATTTTCATAATCTTTAATCACAGGCCATACATACGTTCGAATAATCTCCAAGTATCGTTCACCATACGTTGCTGCGTAGCACGTATGCACCAAAAAATCTGGTAGACGTCATTCCGCACTAGACTGTTACCTTTGGTCGTGATTGCATTTTTTATAGCGTTATATTTGAATCGGACTCTGGCCAATAATAACATTGTGATGGTTCACAAAACCTCCCACCTGAAGCACCGTTTCATCCGACCACACGATAATGTCGTAGAAATCGGGATAGTCAGCTCCCCGAACAAGCATAATCTCGCAAAATTCCAATCGCCTATCGCAGTCCTCACCAAACAGTTCAAGAACGCAACGTGGCTTGCAAGGTCGAAAAATGTAACTCACTTTTTAAAATGATCATCACCTTGTACGTGAAAATCCCGATTCCCTAGCAGCTTGTCGTGTGGACGTTGAAGAGTTACGTTGAAACATGTGCTTAACAACATTCACATCCTCTGGAAGTGGAAGGTCTGCCAGATCGACTTGCATGTTCCACACTACCGGTTGTTATTAACTTCTTGTGACAGTATTTTATTGTCTTAGTGTTAAGCGTTGCATTCATACCTCGCTCTTGCCTCCACCATCTCTGCACTTGCACCACTGACCTCCAAACTTCATACCTGGCGGCAATCTTAGCTCTGTCCTCTACGCGGAGAACACTGGCCATTTTGTGGTCTTTACTCGGTCAACCCCTGAAATCATAAATGGTAAACATCATATTAGTCAACAGTATTACAGGCCAGTTAGAGCTGCTGCTAGTTTCTAAGGGAATCTAAAAAAAATAGGTATTGAGTTTACAACCACCCTATATACATAGACGTGCGATTACAAAAGACGTAGTTGAAAACTATGTAATCCTTCTAACAGCCTTCGGTGCACCGAAATTTTCGACAGGATAATTGCACAGGGATAGATGTGAAACATTATTTAATGCATGTTTTATGTCGCCTGTCACAGCTGTCATTCTCTTTTTCTTGCAAAAAAGAAGTCTGCAAACAAGATGCACCATTGGTTCCCACCAACAATTTGATCTTATCCCTTAAATGTGAGGTTGTTAACCATCCGACAAACGAACACCCTTTATACACCCATAAAGGTGTAAAAATGTTTAGAGTGTGAGGGAAAGACAGTGCTAACGTTCTCGCTGGCTACGAATCATGGCACACAACAACGCCTTGAGCAAACACGTCTCCCTGTGTACTCTCTCAACTACGTAGACAAAGAAACGTGATGCACGCAACGTAACATTTAACATCACCTCACGAATGTCCTATGCCACGAGAATCACCACCAAATATTGTGGATATTTTGAAAAACTAAAAAATATCGTCAGAAAACTACGCTTACATTGATTCCCGCAGTTTGTGAGATCTGCATAACTTTTTCATTGGTAAGTGTTTATCCTTAATGTTAGAATTTATAGAAACTGTTGGTCACGGCTTTTCACAACACTGCTTTTCCCTTCCAGCCCTCGGATGGCCTCAACACCAGCTGTCTTACCTCGGCAATTTTCTTTATGCTGCCGTTCCCGCCTTTCCAAAATGTGTCTGTGCGTGCCAACAAATCTAACATGTGTCCCATTTGGCACAGTTTCCTGCGCAATTTTTTGTTAGAAAGCCATGGGTGTATTCGACCAGGCGGGAGTCGCAGTAACAAATGGAGATGTACGCCGTTGGTTTTCTTTTAAAAGAGGACAGAAGAAACGCTCAAGACAGGAAGCGTGAGGCAGCAATGTAGACCGAAAGCAGGCCAGAGTAATGGCTACAAGCCGCACTTTACGGGTGGGATCAGGGTAGGAACAAGAATGCCACCTGCGGCTTGCCGCGTGTTTCACTTTAGTTTGTTGAGCCATAGCGGCGCTCTCTCCCCATCTTTGCCTATGCCAGAACAGCCGCAATATTTTGTTTTCTTTTCAGCAATGGGGAAAAAATTGCACAAGTGCTCTTCGAAATTTAAGGTATTATGAAGCATAGAAACATCTACCGAGCCCACATATTCTTGTTACATGTTTGTAAGAAGATTATGCTCTTATTAAACTATCTGTTCGAGAGATGTCGCACTGAACAAGAGAAATCTCAGTCTATGCAGCCGATATTCCACAAGCAGCAACATGGCAAAGGCAGATTGAACCACGTTCCTTTCAATCTTAAAAGAATATGGTAAGTCGCAGGAATTTATAACAGAAATTGGCTTTTCAGCGGTATCTAGAACGAGTGTAATGCGACCAGCGCCAAATTGACATTTTTTTTTGCTTCTCCATCAACGTCCTCCATGCTGAAGGAGCAGGGTGGCGTCAGTGGCGGTGCCCGGCCTACCACGTTGCGTAACCTTGCTTCAATATAGTGCTTCTTTCAGTGGAAATTGGTTGGTGCTTTTCGCAACCTAAACACCAAACAAATATTACTACGGTAACGCTGGTCTAATCCCTTCTCCTCGCCAATGAAAAACTAGAACATGAAAAATGTCGCAGTTTTACCTGAAAGGCGAAGCATCAATTGGGATAGCAAATTAGTAGAGAGCTATATACAGAGTAAAGAAAGTAGTTTTACCAGCTGTATAAACTTGGGCATGCAGCAGCACCGGCAACACAGAGAACTGTTGGCGACGCCGTCGGTGTTTTGCCCGCGTTCGCACAAAATGCGTGCGGCGTTGGTGACGGTTGCCGGAAACTGATATAAATAGGCACTTGGTGCCGCAGCTAAACGTCGACTCCCTCCCCCCCCCCCCCCCCCCCACGGCCTTTCGCGCGTCAGAAGAAGGCGCGTTTGCTCTACATATGTGGTGATTTTAAAGGTGGAAAGAGACGCCTTCTTCTGCAGCCCTTAAAGGAGCGCGGCGCAGAACGCGCGTTTGTTCTCCGCCGTGCGTTCACTGCCCGTGAAAGCGCGCGTCCCTCGCGCCCTTTCACTCGCACATACAGCGTTCGGCTCGCGCCGACGATTTCATCTCCGTTGACGTCATACGGAACCTCACGGCGACGACGACGGCCACGCCGACGGCAGAAATCTGCTTTGGAGTGTCCATATAATTGCTATCGCAATAAAAAGTCAAGCCCCATTACGTTAAGGCACTTCTTTACTGTTAGAGCACGAGCCCAGGAAGCAGAAAAAATATGCTCGCTCTTACTGTGTGACCCTTTAACCGAGCCCAGTATATCTCCTCGTTGGTTGCTCGACGCAGGACGCATGCAATACTATTTTCAGTTGGATTTAATTATGGCCCAACATATTGTTGCGGGTGAGATGGGTTTATTTACAAGATGATCGAGGGGGCATAGAGACGAGATCGCAGGCAGTCAGGCATTTCTCTACACCACGTGCACTTCTTCCATCTCATCTTCTTCGACTCCACCGCGCAGCGTAACATCTTCCTCCGGCGCAGACGAAGCTCGGCGAGCGAGTTAAGGAACCACGTGGTTGGTAGCGCTTGATTCGGCAACCCTGTGATGGTACGGCTTCAGGCGGGCCACATGAACCACTTGTGTCTGCCGCGACCGGCGATTATTGGAGGTCAGTTTTACTATGACGTAGTTGACGTCACTTAGTCGGTTGAGTATCACGAATGGGCCGCTATACGATGCGATAAACTTGCGATACAAGCCTTTCTTCCGTACAGGTGTCCACACTAAAACGTGATCGCCTGAAGCGAAAGTGACAGGTATATGCCAGGCGTCATAGCGTGCCTTGGTTGAAACTAGCGAGAAGATTGTTCTTAGGCGAGCAAGCGACGCGCTTCTTCGGCACGACAGAATATCTGTGCAATGGATGTGTCTTCGTTCTGTGTGAACGGCAAAATTGTATCCAAGAAAGTTTGGGGACTGCGAACGTACAGCAGATAGAAAGTCACATACCCGGTTACTTCATGTTTGGCTAACTGACGAAGGGCAGCACAGGATCCCACTTCTTGTGACCAGCTGACACGTAGAGTGACAACATGTTGGTGAGAGTACGATTCGTGCGTTCGGTGAGGCCATTGGTTTTTGGATGGTATGGTGCTGAATGGCGATAAGTAGAACCGCAAAGGCGCAGCAGAACTTCAACAACGTCGGCGGTGAATTGCCATCCGCGGTCGCTTATAACAACACGTGGAGCGCCGTGGCGTAGGATGACAGAATGAAGCAGAAAGCACGACACGTTGTCGGCGGTAGCAGAGGTAAGCGCCGCAGTCCCAGTATAGCGTGTCAAGTAGTCGACGCACACAATAATGCAGCGACGGCCTCTTGGGAAAGGGGCCGAGCAAGTCGATACCAACTTTTTCAAATGGTGAAATAGGGGGTTTCACTGGTTTCAAAAAGCCTGCAGGAGGCGACGTCGGCTTCTTATGACATTGGCAACCTGCACAACTGGCAATGTGCTCTTCCAAAGCTTCGGCCAATAAAAGCGCTGGCGTAATCGATGAAGCGTCCGGGCAAAGCCCAGGTGACTCGACGTGATGTCGTCATGCATGCACGAAGAATCGCAGTACGCAGGCGTTCGGGAACGACTAGGAGCAACAAAGCGCTGTCAGCAGAGTAATTCTTTTTGTAAAGTCCGCCGTCACACAGCGTGAACGGCATGGAGGCGTACCTGACATGCAGGCAGCCTCCATAGGGGTATTAGTGTAGAATCGCGATGTTGTTCACATTTAAAGGTACTGACGTCAGGAAACTCGGTAATGCTGGCAAGGTAGTCGTCGAAGTCGTCGTCGTTAGCGTTGGTGTGTGGCGACGGGAGACGAGACAAGCAGTCGGCGTCGGTATGACACCGACCGCTCTTGTAGGCGACAGAAAAGTTGTATTCTTGAAGGCGTGACGCCAGGCGTGCCAGCCGCCCAGAACGATCCCGCATTCCAACAAGCCAGCAAAGGGAATGATGATCTGTGACTATCTTGAAATGGCGAACGCACCGATATGGGCCAAATTTCTGGATGGCGAAGACTACTGCCAGGCATTCCAATTCGGTGACAGTATAATAACGCCCCGCTCGCGTCAGTGTCCGACTTGCGTACGCAAGTCGGACACTGACGACATCGATTATGACATCGGCAAAATGATAACCTAATATCTTTCTTTTCCTTTTCTCGTGAGAATAATCTTTTATTGGTTTGAGTCCAGTTATGCCTTCAGTCGATAATTGTCCCTATCATGATTACGTTTAATTTGGAAACATATCTGCCGGTTTACAAAAACATATTTCAATGTGTCATTTAAACATCCAGAGTATATAAATAAGCAAGATAAAATTGAAGAGTTGCTCCAACAGTCCAAAACCAGTCCTGATGTGTTTCTTTTTTTTTGGGACATGGTTATCTGATAAGGACTACCCCTTAAGGCTCGAGAACTACGCGCATCACGGTCTAAACCGTACATACGCCAGAGGTGGCGGCCTAGCAGCTTATGTACGAACTGATATAAAATCGGAAATAATTGTAGATTTCTCGCTTATTGATCATTACGTCGAATGCCTCGCTATTCGTCTTAGAGCAGGAACAGTTGCTGTAGTCTACAGGCCACCCTGTGGCAACAAAAACGAATTCTTTTCCTTTATGGATAAGCTGGTATTTTATCTCAGCGGAACAGGCAAAATGTTCGCCATACTAGGCGATACGAACATAGATATGATGGCTGAAAATACAATAACAAGAGATTATAATCAGTTGCTGTACTCTTACGCATGCTCGAATATTATCACCCTGCCAACACGAGTAACAGCACATAGTGCCACCTAGTTAGACATCTGTATCACTAATGTGCATCTTCATCCTGTGACTGCCGGTGTCATGTCCTCAGACATAAGCGATCATCTTCCAATCTTTTGTTTTCTGCCCTGTTCCGAGAAATACAAGCAAAGTTCTCCTGTATATTCCTATCGCCTCATTGATAAAACGACACTAGCCCATTTTCGTTCTCTTATTTATTTATTTATTTATTTATTTATTTATTTATTTATTTATTTATTTATTTAACATACTCTCAATTCCTGATGGCGTTACAGAGAGGAGCGGTGAATCATTATATAATGTTAGAAACAGCAGTTTGAAAGGATGAATGAACCGGATTGCTGGCGACTGAGGCGGGGAGGTGGTTCCATTCGGATGCTGTCTTGGGCAGGAATGAATTGAAAAAAATGTTTGTGCGGCAAGTTGGTACTTGTACCTTGATGTTGTGGTCGATTCGCGATGAAATATAAGGGGGTGATATAAAAAGGTCATTTTTTATTTCTGGGTTAGTATAGTACATTTTATGAAAGAGTGATAACCGGGCGAGTTTCCTTCTTGATGATCGGTCTGGCAGATGAAGGTAAGTTTTGATGGCAGATACACTGGCACTGCGTGAATAATTGCATACAATGAAACGTGCAGAGCGGTTCTGAATGGCTTCAAGTGAGTATGTTAGCTGTGCTGTAGATGGATCTCAAATTGATGAAGCATACTCTAGTTTAGACCTTACTAGCGTTTTATATAATGTAAGTTTGAGGGAAGAGGGCGCGCGAGAAAAACTGCGAGGTAGAAAACCTAGTGTTCGATTGGCGGAGTTTGTCACGTATTCAATGTGAGTTTGCCACGACAGGATGTTAGTAATGTGAACACCTAAATATTTATAGGAAGTGACAGAGGACAGAATAGTGTTGTTAGTTTTGTATGAGGATGTAGAAACAGCACTACCACGAGAAAATTTCATCATTTTACATTTTTTACGTTTAATTTCATTAACCACTGGTTACACCAGGAAGAAATGGTGTTAAGGTCAGATTCAAGTAAAAATTAATCATCTGGGTTAGTTATTTCACGATAGATAACACAATCATCAGCATAAAGACGAATGTTAGACGTCAATTTCTCCGGCAAATCTTCAATGTAAATAAGAAATAAAAGAGGCCCAAGGACTGAGCCTTGGGGCACACCAGAAGTTACAAAACAGGTTCGTGAAACGGTATTGTTAGCAGATACGAATTGAGTTCGTTTGCCGAGAAAGCATTCAATCCACTTAAGTAAATAGGGGTCAATGTTAAGTCTGCTTAATTTCAGAAGAAGGAGACGATGGCATACTGTGTCAAAGGCTTTTTAAAAGTCTAAAAAGATGCAATCAATGAAAGAACCTCGGTCTAGAGATGAGAACAGGTCATTAGTAAACATAACTAGTTGTGCCTCCCATGAAAAATTTTTTTCGGAAACCATGCTGATATTTACTAAAGAAGTTGTTAGATTCAAGGAATAGCACGAGATTAGAGAAAATGACGTGTTCCAGAAGTTTCCCGGGAATGCTGGTTAACGAAATGGGTCTGTAGTTGATAGCGCATGAAGGATTACCTTGCTTTGGAATAGGCACCACCTTCCCCGCCTTCCAGTCGTTTGGCAGCCCACCGCATTCTAAGGACTGCTTAAAAAGTTTGGAAAGTTTATCCTTGAAAAAAAACTGCGAATCCGAGCTAACCGAAAGTGACCCAAATAAGGCATACAATTCTTTTTTTAATAAACTAATCGCATGCTACGATATAGCCTTCCCACAACATAGTGCTATAAGACGACCCCAAAAAATAGAAAGCCGTGGATTGATGGTGTGCTTTTCAGAAAAATAAAAAATAAAAATAAAATGTACCATACATTTCTTAAAACACGAAACATGAATCAATTAGCCAAATTCAAGGAGTACCGAAACCAAGTAAATTCAGAATTAAAAAAGGCAAAAGAAAAATTTTATGAGAAGGTATTACCGCGCATCTATACGAATCCAAGAAAAGTTTGGCTGGAAATTAGGAAGCTATCTGGAGGAAAGGCTAGCCCTCAAGACCTACAAATACCTTCTGTAAACGGAACTCTTGCAGATGATGAAGCAGGCACTGCCCCAAGTACTCACTTTGTTCAATGATGTACCAATATTTCTGCAGAAGATGCAGAAGAGATAGGACATATGGTTACGAAACAGACCGTACCGAACTCTTTAATGTTATTACCGGTAACACCAGGCGAAGTTGAAAGCGTGATCACTAACTTTAAATGCAACACTGCGGCAGCTGTCGACGGTATCATGGTATCCCCTATAAAATATGTGTCTGACATCATCTCTAATGTCTTAGCTCACATTATCAACAAAATGTTTGAACCGGCGTTTTCCCTAGCAAACTTAAAATAGCCAGAGTTTTCCCGATTCATAAAGGTGGCGCTGACCATATCGTAAACAATTTCCCTCCTATATCGATACTACCTCTTCTGTCTAAACTTTTTGAAACTGTTCTAAATTCACCACTGGTGATACGTGGAAGTCACTGGAACAAATGCCGCTGTCTGAGCCGGTAAAAGTACATCATGGGACACGGAAAATACTTCCTGCTTGTCCACGTCAGATACTTCTGGTAATGGTGTTATGACGTCATTTCGAAGAGAAATTTCACCAGCCCCATAATCTAACAATGCTCCACATTCACCAAGAAAGTCAATCCCAAGGATGATGTTTTGAGTGGTGTGTCCCAAAACAATAAATTCAGTTGGAAATTCTTGTCCACCAACACTCACTATAGCAGAGCAAACACCAACGGGCCGCTGGGTTTCACCCCCAACCCTACGAAATGTAGTCTTTCAGTCCTACGCGAACATTACCTTGTGTCCAAGACTATTTTTAAACGAAACACTCATTACTGAAACTGTAGCACCGGTATCCACTAAGGAATCGGTATTTAAACCATCAACACAGACACACACTTTCTTTTTGAGCATGGCGATAGGCGGAGGACTACGTGACTGTCCCGCGACCTCACCTCCATCGGTGGCACCAGTTCCCAGCTAGGATGGTGGTGAAAGTGAGCGACGGCGAGGTGATGGCAAGCGGCGAAAGCCGGTCGGAGGTGGAGTAAGACTTCGGTCGGAAGCCGGAGACTCACGCCGGGATACATGTTCACGCGGATGTCGTCGAAGAGGCACAGCGGTCTGCCACGGCACCCTGTTGCGCCCTCCAGATTGACAATCGGGGAAGGCAGACACTTGCTGCTGCCGCCTGCGACAATACCTGGCGATATGTCTACGGATTCCGCAGCTAAAGCAAATAGGTGGCTCCCGGTACACAGGGTTGTCATAAAATGGGGTCAGAGGCTGGCTGTATAGGGAAGAAAGGCGTTGGGGTGCTGCAGCCTGGCGCCGTTCTAAGTTCGGTGAAGGACGCCGGAACTCCGCCGGGTCGACGCGGACGCGTTCATCACGCAAGGGCTGATTTTCGTTGTCCGTTTGCAGTTGGCAAAGTACCAGCTGTGCAGGACAGCGTGCACCAAGCGTGGATTATTCCAGTGGGGCGTCTCTTCCTCTCCTTTGTGCTTGAAAGTGAGCCAGTTCTTCTTTAATGAGTTGACGTACTAACAAGGCGACGTCGTGGGAGGTAGAAGTGTCCACGCTTGCGACAGTGGTCACGTTTTCAAGTCTTGGAAACTTTGGCAATACTCGTCGCGTCTTTAGCGGCTCAAAAGCACAGCAGTGACCTCTTAGATTCCAAGGAGTACGCGGGTCTTCCTTTGAAATATGAAAATTGTAGACATCTTCAGCGATGCCCTTCGGGAGATGTTCAACCTTATCTTCACCCAACCTGCCCGTGTTCACAATTCTACACAGTTTCAACACTTCTTCAGTGTAAGTTGTGCATGTTTCCCCGGGCAGCTGTGCTCTTCGCGAAAGCGTATGTTCAGCCTTCTTTCTTTTTGAAAGTGAGTCCCCGAAGCAGCACTTGATTTCCTCAATGAACCTTTCCCATGTAGTCATCGTGCTCTCGTTGTTATCGAACCAGAGAAGGGCGGTTCCGGTGAGAATGAAAACGACGTTAGCAAGTCGCGCCATTGTGACCGCTTACCCGTTGATAATACTTCAGCCAGTTGTCGACATCCTTATCAGCTTTAACGGAAAAGGTGCGCTGTTTTTTCTGAGGGATCCAGCATATCACTTGCCTCGGGCGCTCATCATCATCTTGCATGCTTGTGTCATTGCTGCCGCCAGCTGCTTGCGGTTCGTTCATGTCCGTGTCTGCAGGCGGTAGTCAGACCAAGCGCCGGTTTCGTCGGAGGGTGTGGAGAAAAAGGTTGTCCAGAGCGATTACCCAGCACCGTCCACCAAAGTTGCTGCGGGTGAGATGGGTTTATTTACAAGCTGATCGAGGGGTCATAGAGGCGAGATCACATGCTGCTGCTGCTGATGATGATGATGCCTCAATCAATGGCACAACCCACTGTGGGGGATAGGCCACGAACCGGGTGGTATTGTGATCGAAATTTAGGATAAATTAGTTTAGAAATAAGTAAGTAATAAAAATTAAAGGAAAATAAGTGAGTAATTGAAGATGAGAAACGAAATGATAATAAAAGAATTAAGTAGTCCATACTAAGTTAGTCAGCCTCGCCTTGATAGGACTAGTAATATGAATTTAATAATAAATTAAATACAGTAAACGATGGACGTAAATTTTGAATAATAATAATAATAATAATAATAATAATAATAATAATAATAATAATAATAATAATAATAATAATAATAATAATAATAATATAAGTGTGATTTTGTGATATTACTTTTTGAATTTATTACCTCTATAATTTATTGAAGGATAAATAAATCAATCATGGAAAATGGGAAAATATTAATAAGGCAATCTTTTTGTGCCACAAAGAAAATTATAAATGGCTCGGCAAACATTCTCGTGGCTATACCCTAACACCGTGGCTCCAAGTGAGTGTATAACTGAACTGCTTAAAGGCAGTCCTAGATTGCGAAGTGGGATTTCCAAAAATCGTTGTCGATCATTAGAAAACCGCCGACACGATAATAAAAAGTGATCGATGGATTCTGGTTCGTTGCAGAGGTACGATAATGGGGATGCCGCCACACCACATCTGTGCAAGTAAAAAATTAGTTGTAGAATACGGCAACGCAGGCTTATAAATGTTACTTCCAATGGCCGATTAGGACACCACTGTCGGTTCCAAGAGTAATTTAGACGTATAAAATCTGTAGATTTTGCTAATGTGAGGTTTTTCTTGTCTTCGGTCAAAGAAAACTGCCTATATCTGGCTGCAGTGATATGCGCAGTTGCCGGAATCACAGATATTGTCGGACCTTTTAAAGAAGCTCGTGCTAAAGAATCAGCTATTTCATTAAGTTGGATGTCTTGGTGGCCTGGTACCCATACTAAATGAAACTGCGTCGCCGGCTTAAGTGGGGTGGAGCTAATGTGTAAAACGTGTTCAAAGCTGTCTAATTTGTAGACGCGTCAAGCGCGCTGCATACAGAAAGGGAATCTGCGACTTTAACAACTTTTGTAACATTTAGCGGTAACTTTCGCAATGCAAGAACTATTGCCAGAAGTTCGGACTAAAAAACTGATGTGTAATCTGGCAGGGGAAATGAAAAAGACCAATCCAGGGATGCTGAGTAAATTCCTACGCCTGTCTTCTCTTCACACGAGGAAGCATCATTCGCTATTACATTTATTGGGAAATGGGCCAAATAGTCTTGCAAAAGGGCATTCAAATGTTTTGGTGGCAGCAGTTTTGCGTTACTGGGGAAAATGTCTGCAAATTATATTTTAAGGGACAATGTGGACCTATCAAACGGAACGATTTCCCTAATGTGAACTTTTAAAGGTGCTAATTGTGCCTGCACAAATACAACCTGTGAGGTGTGTAACCGTGGCCTGGTGTTCTCAAAAAATGAATTTGGTTCGCTAATAAATATATATTTTGTACGTCTAAGAGGAGATTCATAAGTCCTTAAGTAGGTTTGAACCGTAAGCATGCGGAATTTTGTGTGGAGAGTAGGTAATCGCGCTTCCTGGTATAACACGTTATTAGCAACGAATTTAACCGACCTAAACATAATCGAACAGGTTCTCTTCATAAAAGAACAAGTGGTGTTATTTTATATTTTGCACTTCCAGAAAACAAAGCATAGCCAAATTCTAGAATCGGTGGTACATAGATACGGTAGATCATAATTAATGCGTCACTTCGCATACCAGAACGCCGGTTACTGATTCTACGTAATAAACCTACAGCTCGTGTCCCTTTCGTTGCAATATTTTCTATGTGAGAACTCCAGTTAAGTTTTTCATCATATGTGATACCCAGGTACTTAAGCGACTCTACCTGTGGGATGGTTCTCTGATCATATACTAATCGTAAATGTATCAGCCCGGAAAGCGGAAGGACAAGGACTGCACTTTTGTTAACGTTTAGTGCCAGGTGAAGGGTGTGAAGCCACCTCTCTAGAATACATAGGTAGGTTTGCAAGGACATGTAAAGGGAATTGATGTCTCTTGCTGTCGCGAAAAATGCGATGTCGTCTGCATAGACATAGAGATCAACTTCCCGGCGCAGCGGAATTGAACTCATCAACAGGTGACAGAACAGCTACCTGAGGCACCCCTCTTGTCTGATCGAACTTTAATTTTGTTGAAGAAAAGACGGTTTGAAACCAATAAAATTTTCTGTTTCTTAGAAATGCAAAAAACCATGTCGTTATATATTACGGAAAATTTTAGGACTGTAACCTGTCCAGTAGTAGTGGGTACTCGACACTGTCATAAGCTTTCGCCACGTCAAGAGTCACTAAAGCACTCAATTCTTTTCTATTCCGAGCTAGTTGGATACGGCTTTCGAAGTCTACATGCGCGCACCAAATGGAGAGACTTGGTCGGAAACCTACTTGACGTGGGCTCAGTAACGAATTTTTAGATATATCATCCATCATGCGATCATATAGAACTCTTTCAGTAATTTTTACCATTTTGGAGTGAGAAAAATATGCCAAATAGTGTCCAGACTGTAGCGAGCTGCTTGTTTTTTAAATAGCGGAATTATTTTGGCTGTTCTCCATTTTTGAGGAATCCAAGCATTTTTTAGAGAATAATTCACTGTGTTCAGAAGTTCCTCAGGAGACATTGCAAACAAACTTTTTAGCATGCCATTGGAAATGCCATCAGGACGTGGGGCTGAGGCAGGCAAAAATCTAACGATATTGGAAAGCTCTGGCACTGTGACTTCCACAAAGTCATCCGCGATGAGAGGCCTTAATTGTCCATTCGACAAACGTGATGCTAAGCGCTGTAATAATCCCTTTCCTATGAATTCTGATGAAGCAGATGTCTCGCGTGGTGAAATAATTACCGACGCAATATTCGCTGGTGTTGGTATGAACTTTCTATACC
Source organism: Dermacentor silvarum (assembly GCF_013339745.2). Lineage (NCBI taxonomy): Eukaryota > Metazoa > Arthropoda > Arachnida > Ixodida > Ixodidae > Dermacentor > Dermacentor silvarum. Next base: position 180,328,667 of record NC_051158.1, on the reverse strand, counting down.
GAAGGAATATGAACAGCGCGTTTTTGTTGTTTGGCTTAGAGAGGAATCCATGATGTTTTTCATCATATTCGTCTTTGGCATGTGATACTGTTCTCTTGAATGTGGCAGCTGCAAACTTATAATCACTCCAGTTATTCGGAGACTGATTGTAAGCAGCTTTTTCCAAGTAGCTTTTCGTCGACTGGGCACGGCGGGATTTCGAGGATGGGCTCAGCTAATCCGTTTGTCTTCATATCGCAGTTGTGGATCGTTGACTACCGTCTGCAGACTCGTCAGGCCGCCGCTGCTTCAAGATGACTACATCATCCTGAATAACACCACCTTGCACGTGGTTCCTGTGCTTCGCCCGACCCCGCGGGATCCGATGATTGCGCAATCAGTGACAACGCGTGCCGAAGGCACCGCGTATGTCCAAGGAACAGCGCCCCCACACCACCCGCCTATAAATGACCCTCTCAGAACCTGCGCGTCCACTGGGCACGGCGGGATTTCGAGGATGGGCTGACCTAATCCGTTTGTCTTCATACCGCAGTTGTGGAACGGTGTCCTGTTGACTACCGTCTGCAGCCTCGTCAGGCCGCCGCTGCTTGAAGATGACTACAACATCCTGAATAACACCACCTTGCACGTGGTTTCAGTGCTTCGCCCGACCCCGTGGGATCCCATGATTGCGCAATCAGCGACAACGCGTGCCGATGGCACCACGCATGTCCAAGGAACAGCGCCCCCACACCACCCGCCTTTAAATGACCCTCTCTGAACCTGCGCGTCCACTGGGCACGGCGGGATTTCGAGGATGGGCTCACCTAATCCGTTTGTCTTCATACCGCAGTTGTGGAACGGTGTCCTGTTGACTACCGTCTGCAGCCTCGTCAGGCCGCGGCTGCTTGAAGATGACTACATCATCCTGAATAACACCACCTTGCACGTGGTTCCTGTGCTTCGCCCGACCCCTGGGGATCCCATGATTGCGCAGTCAGCGACAACGCGCGCCGATGGCACCACGCATGTCCAAGGAACAGCTCCCCCACACCACCCTCCTACGAATGACCCTCTCGGGACCTGCGCGTCCAGTGGGCACGGTGGCATTTCGAGGATGGGCTCACCTAATCCGTTTGTCTTCATACATGCATGTGAGGAAACAGTACGGAAACTTTGTCCGTTCTAGTGATCCCTTCCTATTTGTGCTGCCGTGCCCAAGGATACTTTTCTTGTTGTGTCGCGTTGCTTTGTGCCTGAAAGAATTCCTGTTGCTGGGTGGCGGTATTGAGTCAAGCCCTGGTCCCAATGTTGCGCAACTTTCAAAACTACTTGAAGAAATTACGGCAGATACTAAATGAATAAAATAAAAACGATTGACTGAGATAGACACTAAACTGGGCGCAATATCTGGACTGGAGGCCAATATCGTCTCCTGTCAAAACCAACTAGCATCAATGAGTTGCGTTATTGAAAACCTAGAAAACAAAATAGATGACTTGGAAAATCGCAGCCGGAGGTCAAACCCAATCGTTTATGGCTTAGAAGAAATAGAAGACGAGACCTCCAAGTCTCTCGAGAGTTCCGTGAACAAAAGAATAATTGAAGACATACTTGAATTACCGCCAGTTTTCATTGAGCGAATCCACCGTTTGGGTGGATTCGCGCAGAAAATAAACTTAGGCCAGTTATATGCAAGCTACTGGACTTCCATCAAAAAACACAAAATTCTAAAAAACGGATGTGAACTAAAAAAATGTCACAGTTTCGCCCTAAGGGTGAAGCAATGAATGCGATAGCAACACACCAATGTCATACGAAGTAAGATGAGCGGCTTTGGTAGCGATATGAATTGTAGATTAAATAAGCAGGTGTGCTGCGGCGTAAGTAGACCGACATGAAGAGAGACTCGATGACCACGAGAAGGCGCGTGGGAAACGGTGGTGTTGATGAGAAGCGCTTCCCGTGGGCAGCGCGTGCGAAGGGACACACCTGTAGCGCTGCACTGCGGACCCGGGCAGCATTGCATGTGTAGCGTGCATTATAAAATGTGGCCCGACTATTACTAACTGATTGAACAAGCGTGGTGTGAGCGGGCACAAACAAACATGAATAGATCACACTGAATGACTGCAGACAAAGACTGTCAAATCGCTGGCAGCAAGCGCATACGCCGCAGCAGCGGGCGAAGGTACGTGCGGTCTATCGCTTCAACGGAAACTGAGCGGCGAATGCACGGCGCATAAAGGTAAGAGCCGTGTGGAGATAAGTGACGGTGCGAGCGAGCGACGAGCGCGGTTGTTGGCAGAGTAGAAGTGCGCCCCCTCCCTCTCCGCTCCCTCCGGCGCTGGCTTCCCGCTTCCTTGCTTGCGCGTGGGAGATTGAGTGCGTTCGCTCTCCGTGATAGCGCGCGTCCCCGCACGCTTCCGCTCGGGCATATGGTGCGCGGCGAAGATTTTATCTATAGGGAACCTCACGGCGACGGCGACGGCAGAAATACGGTTGAAGTGTCCATATAATTGCTATCGCAATAAAATAGTGGCATATTGATCGGCGAAGACTTTTCCCTAAATATAAGAGACATCAGAAGAAAGCTCTGGAATAGTTCCAAGCCGAACCGTGATAAGAAGGATAAAGTTTCATTAACATTTGACAAACTTTATATCAACAACAAAGCCTACATCTGGGACGATGTGAAGAACAATAAGGTACCATTGCAAAAAAACTACCCCCAAAAAGCAAGCGCAATCCAAAGCATAGTTACAAATGCAATCAACACCATAGAGGATAACTATATAAGCAATCAGAATGCTTGCGCTTTCGAAAGCAGATTGCCCCAAAATAAGCGTACTCGAAGTGACAAGGGAAGTACTTTAAAGGACAAGCAGCTACGAATACTCAACGCTAATGCCAGAAGCATTACTAATGAGTCTGATAAGCTTGAAATTCTTCTCCTTCAACATGACCCTCACTTAACAATTGTAACCGAAACGTGGCTTCCCAACGAGATTCCTGATGACCTTATCTTTCCCCCTTCATACAGAATATTTCGTAAAGATAGGCCCTCGAGTGGTGGAGGAGGGGCCGTGATTGTTAAAAACCAAATACAGGCTGTTCTGCTCCAATAAGTACCTGATCTTGAGTGTCTTTGCGTGAAACTGTTGTGCTGGGGACATTGCTTTATTTTATATGCGGTTTATATGCTAGCTAACGTCGCGCATGATTATTTAACTAGGTTACAACTTCATATGTCAGAATACAGAAAGTACAAAATATTATTGGTTAGAGACTTCAAATTACCTGGCGTTGACTGAGAAAGACTGCAGCCGTGTTCACAGTACAACAAACATTATTGTTTTCGGCATAATGTTTAGGCTCGACTTGTGTCCAGTGGTTCGTGAACCTACACGCGTATCTCGTAACAATAGTTCAATCTTAAGTCTTGTATTTGTTCCTCGTGACTTCCATGACTGCTCTGTATCGGTCGAACAAGGACTTTCAGATCATAACCTTGTCAGCGTTCCAATGCCCATAAACCCTCTTTCCAATCTAAAGAAATGGGAAGCACGTTATATCCTAGAATTCACACATGCGGATGACGCATCAGTGATTGATCATCTTTAAACATGCATTGTTGATTTCGAAGGCAATGACGCCTGCACGCTCTGGAATCAGCTTAAAGAAATGTTGCATTATTGCCTACATAATTTTATACGTAAAAAAATGTCACAGTTTCGCCCTAAGGGCGAACCAATGAATGCGATAGCAACACAGCAATGTCATACGAAGTAAGGTGAGCGGCTTTGGTAGCAATATGAATTGTAGTAAACATGAGCTGATTAAGTAAGCAGGTGTGCTGCGGCGTAAGTACACCGACATGAAGAGAGACTCGATGACCACGAGGAGGCGCGTGTGAAACGGTGGTGTTGATGAGAAGCGCTTCCCGTGGGCAGCGCGTGCGAAGGGACACACATGTAGCGCTGCACTGCCGACCCGGGCAGCATTGCATGTGTAGTGTGCGTTGGAAAATGTGGCCCGACTATTACTAACTGATTGAACAAGCGTGCTGTGAGCGCGCACAAACAAACATGAATAGATCACACTGAATGACTGCAGACAACGACTGTGAAAACGCTGGCAGCAAGCGCATATATACGCCGCAGCAGCGGGCGAAGGTACGTGCGGTCTATCGCTTCAACGGAAACTGAGCGGCGAATGCATGGCGCATAAAGGTCAGAGCCGTGTGGAGATAAGAGACGGTGCGGACGAGCGACGAGCGCGGTTGTTGGCAGCGTAGAAGTGCGCCCCCCCCTCCCCCCCGCGCTCCCTCCGGCGCTGGCTTCCCGATTCCTTGCTTGTGCGTGGGTGATTGAGTGCGTTCGCTCTCCGTGATAGCGCGCGTCCCCGCACGCTTCCGCTCGGGCATACGGCGCGCGGCGAAGATTTTATCTATAGGGAACCTCACGGCGACGGCGACGGCGACGCTAGAAATCCGGTAGAAGTGTCCATATAATTGCTATCGCAATAAAAGTACAAAAACCTTGGGAAGCAGACGCCTTGGATGAATCGGAATATCATCCATCTCAAACGCCGACTAAAAAGGCTAAAAAACAACGCTTACACAACAGCACCATCGATAAATTCAGATAAAGCCTCGCCCTCGCTGTTTGCTAATCAACGGATTATTATTGGAAAACAACGTTGCCAAACTTCTTAAAAAATGATCCTAGTAAATTCTGGAGCCACATTAGCGAATCAACAGCACTTATACCTGAAATAACAGTAGACAATACAACTATTACCAATCAGACTTCTATAACTAAGATTTTTAACAGTTACTTCCATAGCGTGTTTTCGCCATCAAAGCTGTGTGATGTGCCATGCTCAAAACCTGCACACCAATCACAAGTTGACTTCATCTCGTATGACGGCGTCGCTTCCACGTTACTAAACTTGAATACCAAATCATCCCTAGGACCTGACGGTAACCCCAATGCGTTTCTTCGGAGGTACGCCGAATCACTATCCAGGTATTTGGTTATCATATTTCGTGCCTCTTTGTTCACCGGTAGGGTACCTGATGACTGGAGGATGGCCCGAGTTGTGCCTGTTTTTAAAAAAGGTGATCGCTTTCAGGTAGAAAACTACCGACCTATATCTTTAACATCATCTTGCTGCAAATTAATGGAACATGTCATCGCAACTAGTATTATTGAATTTTTAGATCGCAACAACATTTTGACAGATCTCCAACATGGCTTCCGTAAAGGATTTTCCACAGTAACTCAGCTACTTTCAGTTGGCCCCTCTTTTGCAAGAACTGTTGTCATTAATGGCCAAATCGATGCGATATTTCTGGATTTCAGTAAAGCATTTGACAAGGTTCCTCACCATAGCCTAATTCAAAAACTAAAATCTACTGGCCTTCCCAGCATTTTCATCTCCTGGATACAAGATTATTTGACTAACCGCAAACAAGTTGCGCTTGGTCTACACCATTCGGGTTGTCTACCAGTGTCATCAGGCGTGTCACAAGGAAGCGTTCTGGGGCCACTACTTTTATTAGTATACATAAACGACATTATTGCAGAAGTTTGCCCGCATGTACAAATCCGATTGTACGCATATGATTGTGTTTTATTCTATGAAATTATTAATGCTAACGATCAATGCGACTTACAAAATAGCCTTACTAATATTGGACAATGGTGCAAGCAGTGGGACATGACTTTGAATACGGAGAAAAGCGTTTTTCTTCGAGTAACTACCAAGAAAAACCCACTAGAATATGCGTACAAACTCGACTCATGACTATTACAACAAGTAACATCCGTAAAGTACTTAGGTGTAACAATTTCTAATAACCTCACTTGGAACACTCACATAGACAACATCTGTTCGCTCGCGTTCCGTAAGCTGCGGTATCTCGGGCATAAGCTTCGTAACGCCCCCGCTAATGTTAAGATATTAAGCTATAATACTCTAATTAGGCCGAAGCTCGAATGCGCTTGCATAATTTGGGACCCATATACCAAATCTAATATAAAGAAGCTCGAAAGCATACAAAGAAAAGCAGTCCGATTTATATATTCGAAATTTCTACCTACTGACTCCCCGTCAGATTTGATGCGCGCCCACGGCATCGATCATCTTCAGTTGAGAAGGCGACATTCTCGTTTAGATTTTCCTTCATTACTTCGCAACAATAAACTCAAACTGGACCCTTCACCGTACCTTTCCCCAATGCCAGCAAGAAATACACGATTCTAACGCAAAGATTTATTATCACCGCTTTTTGCACAGACCGATCTGTACAAATTCTCCTTTTTTCCACGCACCATAAATGACTGGAATTCATTAACTGTATCTAGCCTACCTCATTGAATCTAACGTACGTTTGTGTTACAATTTTTTCATGATACCACATTGTGTACTTCTGTGCCCTTACTGCCTGGACCAAACCATGGTCTGCAGTATGTACATAAATATTATAAATAATAAAATTAATAATCCCGCATGCACTCCGAATTCCACCAAGGAGAGTGAGTACTTTTATCTTTGGTAACATTAAACTGAGACCTTTTATAGGAACTTTTTAATGCAGCGCAAAGGCTCATGGCTTTGATGTCATCCGGCACCGTTATCTGGGATTTGAGGGTCGCTTTTAGGATACTCTGAAATTTCTGGTAATTGACATAAATGCACGCCGGAGACTCTAAAGAAGTAAGAGGGCCCACCATATCAAACCGAATGGGTAGATGGTTACTGTTTGAGCAGAGTCGACTGTAGACCAGGAAGTGACGGACATCCCCGAACTGGCAAATGTTCGATCCAATGCTGATTTATAAAGGCCTTGAATAAACGTAACTGATTTCGTGTTTGTGTAACAAAAATTTCGATTAATTGCCCAGTCCGACAATCTCTTTCCACATTAGTTTGTTCTGAAACCCAAAGCCACATGGCGCCAATTAAAGTCTCCCGCTATCACAATTTCTTTCGTACAAGTATTTACAACGGTATCAAGGTATCTAATGTCTTGAACACCTGCGGAAAAATATACATTAACTAAAGAAAACGGGGAACAACCAGGAATAGTTACATCTATTGCTAGTATCTCGCACTCCGTAGACATATACTCATATGATATTTTTGCTTTGTGGCAAATTTTAGTTGTCATTAAGAAACACTGTAAACACAAATACGCCTGAATGGGGGTTTTTATGGCTTAATAGCTTTTAAAACTCCATCGCCCAATATATTTACTCCATCACTATAGAGTAAAAAAAAACATCAAACCATGATTTACCTCCTTCCATAAATGATGGAGTAAAAAAAACGGAATGACCTGATATCACTCCATTTACAAAATGGAGTGTATCAGTGCGAAAACCTCGTGCCGCGACGCGCAACCTTTTAAAGCGAAGCTTTGTACCTCTACCAGCCAAGGGTTCTGTCGTGTCCGTCGTTTTAAGCAAAAAACGATCCCGACGAACCGCTAACAATTGCAGGTATAGCAGTATAGCTTACTTGAATTCAGGCATTCAGCGTACAACTAAGCACTCGTTTTCGCAAGAAAAACCACAAAAACAAGCTTCAAAGTGATGAGCCAACATGATGGGTGATAAGGGCTGCGGGCAAACAACGGAAACAGGCTCGGCGCGGTCCGTAAGATCAGATTGCAGCTGTTGCAAAGCTTATGCAGCTGCTTGAAAGAGGGTTGACGTCATTCGAAACCCTTCCAGCCTAGTGACTGCTTCGGTTCATTTTCTAGACTACTCCACTAGGGGGTAGTCTAGTAGTGTATATCACACCGACCATAAAGCAGTAGTGAAGATTGTTGTGAAGCAAATATTAATAAAGGCCGTGGTTAAAGTTACGTTGTAGTGTGGGAAATATCAAGTGCGCCGCAGTCATCGTGAGGGTGGCGTAAAAAACTTCGCTTTCCAACCATCTTCACAGGGTGGATTGGCGGGCAATTTTTTTTAAACACCTCGGCGCCAAATCTTATTTCATCAGCGGGAACGTATTCGATATAAAAACGTGAATTCATTGCCAACACTCATAAATGTAGTAAAATCGTTCTTAAAATGGAGTTTTCTCCTTCACGAGAAATCTCATATGTAAATGGAGTAAAATCGAGGCTAGTGCGGCTGTCGCATACTAGGCACGGTCGGGTCCTTCACGGCTGTGCAATGTTTTCTTATTTCGTGCACTTCAACTCATGGATACTACTTTGGATAATCAGCGGCCGTTTCTACAACCATTTGGTGTCACCATGGCAGCAACGACATCTCGATGTCTTCCTCAGCACGCCGCACACGACGGAGATTCCGACCGCCTCGTCGACGACGGCATGAAGACGCGATTTTAGGCCTGACATTCATCGACACCTGCTCTAGGCTGGGAAGCCGCAATGTCATTCATGCACACCCGATGAGCCTCGTCTAGCGCGGAGCCAACCTCGCATCAGTCACCTCAGGTGAAACGTGGTGAAACGATTTTTCGTGCGCGATGTACATAGCTAGTGATACTTGCATTCGGAGTTGTGGCATTTACTTGTGCTCTAATGGACGCCTTGGTCCCAGCGTGCAATAATAATATTCGCAATGCACACGGATTATAGGTGGCGCCCTAGGCGATCCATGATGGCGGACAGAGAGAGTATCAGAGTTCGCGACTGCGCGTACGCGTCGTAGCCCCCCGGGCTTTTTCTAATCCTTCTCGTAACACACCGAACGTATTATTTTTTAGAGTTTAATTTAATCGGCTGGGGAAATGCCGCCGCCTTTTACAAAGCAGCAAGCTCTCTAAGGGATTATGGGACACCATGAACCGTACGAAAAAAGGATCCGGTGTCTAATCGAAGGCGAAAAGATTTTCAACGCTGGCCATCTAATTTGTTGCGGCGTCAAGACATGCAGTGCTCACGCTGTTACAGTTCAAGGACTGTGTGTGCAGACGTCCCACGTTCGAGGGACGTCTCACGTCCAAGCTTTCTGTTGTGTGTTGCAGTCGCAGTGGCCGCACATGTTGCTGCAGCGTGCGCGCCCCGTAAATATAAATGAGCCTTGACTGCAATAATTAACGCCCCGCGAAAGTATAGATGACTAGCGTGCATAACCAGACTTACGTGCATGCTTGTTATTTTACGGCAAATGATGCCCTTGACCTTACAGATGTATGCGACGCGAAACGAGTCTATAACGAACGCTTAGGCTAGAGTGCAACGTTATGGGTTTAAGCCAGGAAAAGTACGCCGATCTTGTTTTGAAATTCGTTTTAAATTCAAAATGCGAAGTGCAAGCAGCAAATATGCTCGAGACCTAGCGATCGGCGCGCAGCTGCGAACCTAGTTACGCTCCGATGCAACGAGCCTGGCGAGGTCGAGGACGCGCTTCAGCGTGCCGCCCAAATTTATTGTTTGCTACCGTTTTGCCTGCCACTGAGTCAAAAGCGAAGAATGGTGTGTATGTGTGAGGAGGGGGGAGGGGCATGGAGAGATTTGCAGCGCACACTACGGCGACAAAACATGTGCTACAAACCTTCACTGGCGGCGCCTCAGGCTTGCCGATCCGGAGCTTCACCGCCCACTCCTTTTTAAGACACGCGACCAGCGGACACGCATCAACCTTATCTCATCCTTCTCCGTTAGTTTGGTGCACTGAGGCACGCAATACATCCTGTGTCTTTTAATATTTTTTCCATGGCCTAAATAGAAGCTGTTAACAAAACAGAAACGCGTGCCCGAATACCGAGTCACATGGTAACGCCGTGCGGATACTCTTTGAAATATTTCTCTCGCTGGCCACTACGCGGCGCGAAAGTCTGTGTGCCTTGCGAATTGTTCGAGAATGGCGGACGATGCTGCATGAACCAGGCGAGCCTGAACGTTTCGGCCATCGCGTTACATGTTACACGTAGCGAAGGAGGTGCCTTTATAATGGTGCTACTGCTTTCTTTAGCAACTCGCTTCAAGCTGATAATACCATTAGAATACTACAAAGTGGGCCGATATTATGACGAAAAAATTGCGCGTCTGTGCTTGGGTTTCATGGGGGAGGAAAAGGCGCGTGCGTTTTTACTGTGTTTGTACGTCGCTGCTTTTTCGTGAAATCTTACGCATGAAAGCTTTCACGTGGGTCCGTGTGCGTATAGTTTCGCTGCAGCAGCGCTTGCATACACTTTCTTGTGGGGTTTTGGCATCGTTCAGCGCGCAGGCAGGCACAGACGCGCCACTAATTCCAAGGCGAAGCGAAGCATGGGGATTGCAAGTAAGTTGGGGAGGCGAGAAATATCGTTGCCTCTCGTCACTCCGACACGCGTCTGGCAGGTTTTGTGGACATTGACCCCACCGGAGTGCGGCGTCTGCATTGTCGCTAGCTGCCTGCGTGTTCTCCCTCTCCCGGCGAGGAGGATACTATTCAGGCACCCTAAAAGTCGTATTGTCAATGGGCGCGATCGTTAACTTGCACGCCGGTTAGGCAGTCAAATTTTCTGTATGCGTTGTTTGGGCGTGTTCACTTGCTGACTTCTGTCGTCAATGATTTAGGAAGACTCCAGCTCCATCCAATTTTGAAATACGGGATTATCTACGGACATCTAGCAATGCCACATATTGAGCAAAAACCCTTTGCAAAAGTGTGTAGGTCGGCTGCCATGTTAAGCTGTTTTTTTGTTTGTAAGTGAATTACATTTCTTGCTTTAAATGTGTTTTCCCCCAAGTTAAGGAGAGTGATAGTTTATATGGTTCACTCAAGTAATTAAATTGTTACTGTTGGCTACGCATCGTTCTGTCATTCAATTTTGTTCGCGCGTCCTTTCATCAGTACATCTTCATTGTGTTGTTGTGGTGCGAGTTTGTTTATTGAATGTGCGTTATGTTGGACTCTTGGCCTTGCTGATGTATGGTATATACTTTACATTATTGTTAATTGATATGTAATATTTCCAGCAAGATGCTCGTATTACGCGTAATTTTCCTCAAATGCTGTGTTTCCCCTCTATGTTTTGTCTCCCGTGGGATGTTGCAATGCCAGAGATAATAAAATATACTTTATACCGCTATCCGGAAAACAACATTTTCTTTTCTTCATTAAATCATAACGTGCGTTGAAATGCTAACAAGAAATACATAGGCGAGAATGTACTCGTGTCAAGTATTCCATTCGCTATTGGTCTAATGTTATCAAGAAATATCATCGTGCATACTTGAATCTTGTAAATGTCACATACTCTCGCGTACGTGAAAGCGCAAATGCAGTCGTTTTTTTGTGCTGAAATCACGTTTCGATTTACGTTATTGAACAGAGTTGACTAGCTCAGAAAGGGCAGTTAACAAGATGGGTAGATAACTCCTCTTATTATATATTTCGATTCTATATTAGTCTCCATTGAAGTATAATAAATGCATTCAAAATATAAATAAGAAGGTGGAAAACAAAATAAGCTACGGTAGAGGTTGTTGACGGCACAAAACATAGCACCTGCACTACTTCATTCGTCATTAATAAGCGTTCTAAAGCCACGGCACGAAAGCTGCTTCTTCAATTCATTGTAGGAAAAAAAGTATAAATAATGTAGCAGGATCTCACAAAAATCTATTCAGAAATGGATTAGTATTTACTCCATTTGCAACACCTCAAGAACAATTTCCAGAAATGAAGTACTTTGCACTCCAATTTTAAAACTTAAAGACTCCCTCAAGAGATGAAGTAATATTCACTCCAATTTAAACACTTAAAGAATCCCTCAAGAAATGAAGTAATATTCACTCCAATTGGAACACCGTAAAAACTCCCGAGAGAAACGAAGTAATATTTACTCTTATTTGAGCACCATCAAAACTCTCGTGAGAGATGGATTTAACTAAAACTCCATGTGAACGGAGTATACTAAACTCTTATTCGGGAATGCGCTAGCCGACGAGGCATTTACTCGCATCTGGGATTATTTGTGATTAGTGTGAAGGAAGTCCTCCTCCTCTCGATGGACGGTTCAATCGAAATAAACGATAATTTCTTATGTGGAAATCTTGGCCATTTGAGACCCAAGTCTCCTGCAAAAGAATAATTTCGGGAGAAAATTGTGAACAAAAATATAATAAATCTGTAGCTGCAGAAATAACGGAACAGCCGTTCCACTGTAATACCTTTAAAACACCTACGGGGAATTAATGCCTACTTTAGAAATCACTTGCTCTCAAATACGGTGTTTAAAAAAACTGTCTTTAAAACACTGTCTTTGCCGTGTTTAGTGGGTTTTGGTTGAGGCATAGAACTTGAAGAATTAGGGTTAGCATATCTGTCTTGGAAAGACTATCTTTAACAACTTTTTTGGTTTTTGAGTGTGGGATAGAGGTGGATGAATTATCATTAGGTGATCTTGTGCGTTTAAGCGTCGGGAGACCCATTTCTACATCCTGGTTCTTTTCTGACACTGATCCAGGGAAGCATCCGTTGTCAGTCGGCTGAGTTGAAGTTGATTGCTTTGTATTTTCAGCGTTTTCTGCGATGATTGGCGAGGGATCTATTAGCTGTCCATCGTTTGATGTAAGGGGATGTGTAGGAGTCTGTAAGCTAGTGTTAGAACTCGCTACAGAACTGGAAAGCTGAATCATTTGAGATGTCATCACATGAGCTCCGACAGGTTTGAGGTTAGTCGTTCTATAGCTTTTGAGATCGCTTTTTGCCCGCTATCGCAATAGCATGGGAAAGGGTTCAGTCTGCAACCATTTGTTGATGGGCTGTCACTCCTGCGTATCCCTTAGACCTTCCCTGGACCCAAAAACAGCATCACGGCGTGAGCAACGTCTCCTTTCCATTACTTCTATAATTTGAAGTTCCTGTGTTTTCGTAGGACAATTCGAGTAGTTAGCGGGGTGACCACCACTACAGAGACAGCATTTCTCTTCTTCGGACGAGCAATCACGAAAATTGCGGTTGTCACCGCAATTACGGCAACGTGGCGCAGATCTGCAGGCCCTCACGTTGTGACCAAATCGCCAACAGTTGGCGCATTGTACAATGCGTAGAGCCAGAGCTTCAACCTTGTAAATTAAGGGCCAGACCTTGATTTCTGTCGGACGCATCGTCCCAACACATGTGATTATCACTGACTCTGGTGCCTTCTATTGTCAATCACTCGGCTACACCGGTAAACGGAGATGACACCAGCCACCGAAAACACCTCTAAAATCTCTTCCGGGGTTAAACTGACGTCTACACCTCGCACAATGCCTCTAGAGCAAGCAAGATGCGGTGGGACGAAACATCTCACCGGATGTGAAACGAATGTTGAGCAAATTAGCAGTTCCTTGGCACAGTTGTGGTCTTGCGAGCAACATAATAACCTCCCCTGCCGAACTGGCGGACCTCAGTGATCTGTCGGAAGTGAGTTGACGCCTTCTGCAACTCCAACTGAATCGTCTTCGGGTTTTTCATGTTAATTATACCCCCGTCGGTAGGCACCATGGCCACGGGAACGTTGCCGGTTCCACTGCGGAGAAAAAAAATGTCACAGTTTCGCCCTAAGGGCGAAGCAATGAATGCGATAGCAACACAGCAATGTCATACGAAGTAAGGTGAGCGGCTTTGGTAGCAATATGAATTGTAGTAAACATGAGCTGATTAAGTTGTTACTGCTAATTACTGCTGCGGCGTAAGTACACCGACATGAAGAGATACTCGATGACCATGAGGAGGCGCGTGTGAAACGGTGGTGTTGATGAGAAGCGCTTCCCGTGGGCAGCGCGTGCGAAGGGACACACCTGTAGCGCTGCACTGCCGACCCGGGCAGCATTGCATGTGTAGCGTGCGTTGGAAAATGTGGCCCTACTATTACTAACTGATTGAACAAGCGTGGTGTGAGCGCGCACAAACAAACATGAATAGATCACACTGAATGACTGCAGACAACGACTGTCAAAACGCTCGCAGCAAGCGCATATATACGCCGCAGCCGCGGGCGAAGGTACGTGCGGTCTATCGCTTCAACGGAAACTGAGCGGCGAATGCACGGCGCATAAAGGTCAGAGCCGTGTGGAGATAAGAGATGGTGCGGACGAGCGACGAGCGCGGTTGGTGGCAGCGTAGAAGTGCGCCCCCCCCCCCCCCCCCCGCGCTCCCTCCGGCGCTGGCTTCCCGCTTGCTTGCTTGTGCGTGGGTGATTGAGTGCGTTCGCTCTCCGTGATAGCGCGCGTCCCCCGGGCATACGGCGCGCGGCGAAGATTTTATCTATAGGGAACCTCACGGCGACGGCGACGGCAGAAATCCGGTAGAAGTGTCCATATAATTGCTATCGCAATAAAAACTCAAGCGGTAGCACCTGGTCAGCCTCAGAGCTACTGAGGCTGACCACGGGGAAGCCTCGAGGCCAGGTGATGAGACAGAAATCACTCAAGGCTGACTAACTAAAAAACACATAAGAATTCTTCAAATGAAAATAAAAAGAGTAACGTAAATAGCAAGGTGAACAAAGAAAATACCACCCGATACTTGACCCAAGCCCCCAAAGCAGGAGATGCTATTACAGTGATCGAATGCAGGAACGCAGGAATCGAACTACACCGGCACGCGAGCCAGCAGCCCTCGTCATCCGGTCTGTCTCGATGCTGGCTCTTCTTCTGCTCGTCTTCACCAGCGCACGTGGCAGCAGCATTCTGATCGCAGGCAATCAGGCATTTCTCTACACCGCGTGCACTTCTTCCATCTCCTCTTCTTCGGCTCCGCCGCGCAGCGTAATATGTTTACCTGTCCATAGCCTCGTATATTTTCTAATGCCCGCGCAGTGGAGCGGCGGAGGCCGTCCGCTGCCCTCCCCCTTCCTCCTCGATTTACGCCTGCCTTCTCCGAAAAAAATATAGGAGGCTATGACCTGTCAAGACAGACGGGCTGATTTCACGCTCCAGTGACAGATAATATTGTTAACACTATGTACTATAATTTGAACTGAGAAATATTATCCTTACACGCACATACTGTTTACCACTGTATCACATAATCTCCGTACCGGCGCAAGTTGAGATATAGCTTTTTCTCAATTTTGTAGTGTTCCTTTCCAATTATTTTACTCTCCAAATCAGAAGCAGAAAGCTTTACACACTACAACGAGTAATGTCCTCCAGTTTTCATCATCATACTCTTATTTTATTGCGATAGCAATTATATGGACACTCCAAGCGGATTTCTGCCGTCTCCGTCAGTTTCCGTATAAAGTACAACGGCGATGAATTCGTCGCCGCGCGCCGTATGCTGTATGTGCGAGTGAAAGCGCGCCAGGGACGCGCGCTTTCACAGGGAGCGAACGCACCGCGGAGAGAAACGCGACTTCTTCCGTCGCACGAAGGGCCGTGGGGCGACGGGATGGAGAGAGGGGAGGCGACGTATAGCTGAGGCACCAATTGCGTATTTGTATAAAAACGTTGCAAGGCGAGAAGGTGGTAAAGACTTCCGACGCTGCTCGACGAGTGTCCGGTTCTGATCACGTCGAAAACCTCCGAACCACCGCCAGAGGCACCAGCTACATTCACCAACGCCGCGCGCTTTCGCTGCGAACGCGAGAAAAAACGCGAGAAAACGCCTACGGCGTCGACAAAAGTTCGGCGCGTTGCTGGTGCTGCTACCTGTCCAACCTTATACAGCTGATAAAACTACTATACTTACTCCGTATAGCGCTCTACTAATTTGCTATCGCAATTGATGCTTCGCCTTTCAGGTCAAACTGCGACATCTTTATGTCCACTGCAAGACGAATGCCTCTTCCTGCGATTTCCAATTACCCCTGTCTTGCGCCAGTTGATTCCAATTTGCGCCTGCAAATTTCCTAACTTCATCACCCTACCTAGTTTTCTGTCGTCCTCGATTGTGCTTCCCTTCTCTTGGTATCCATTCTGTAACTCTAATGGTCCACCGGCAATTCATCCTATGTATTAAATGGCCTGCCCATCTCCATTTTTTAGATGCGAAGCATCTTATGGTCGGGGCTGTGTCACTCCCTCCCTCCGCAGTGCGGCATCCACAGCTCTACTGCGCAGGCGCATCCTCCTCTCCTTGTCACCTCTCCTCCCTCCTCCTCTTCTTGTCTCATCTCCTCTCCTCTCGGCAATCCAACTCTACTCTCCGTATTGCGCAACGAATGACAACACCTGCGGCTCCGCGCGCGATTATGCGAAGCAGCTTAAGTTAGAGGCGCGATGGTAGGCGCCCCAGAGGCACCGGCAACAGTCCCCAACGCCGCGCGCGTTTGGTGCGAACGCGGGCAAAACGCCGATGGCGTCGTCAACAGTTCTGCGCGTTGCTGGTGCTGCTGCATGTCCAAGTTTATACAGCTGATAAAAGTGCCTTGAGTCGACCCCATGGCTGCTTCGCATACTACTCAGGGTTCCCCTACGGGAAGATTGTGTAATTTTTTTTCTTAATGTCAATTAGAATATCGGCAATCCCCGTTTGCTCTCTGATCCACACCGCTCTCTGCCTGCCTCTTAACGTTAGACCGTAACGCTCTTTGTGCGGTCCTTAACTTTTTATTCCGATAGCAATTATATGGACACTTCAAGCCGATTTCTCCCGTCGCCGTCACCGTCGTCATCGCCGTGAGGTTCTGTATAAAGTGCAAGAGTGATACAATCGTCGCCGCGCGCCGTATGAGCAAGTGAGAGTGCGCGGGGGACGCGCGCTATCACGGAGAGCGAACGCGCGGCGGAAAGCACACGCGACTTCTGTAGCGCCAAAGACCATGGGGGTATGGGAGGGAGTAAGGAAGGGAGCGGGGGCGACGCTGTGTTGCGGCACCAAATGCGTATCTTGCAACCGGGCGCAAGGGGAACTGGCCACTCAATCTCCCACGCAAAAGGAGGAAAGCGGGAAGGCCGCGCGGGAGGGAGTGGGGGGGAAGCTTCTACTCTGCCAACTGCGCTTGTACTTTCCCCGGCTGCGGCGGCCACCCGCACCGTCTCTTAAAAGCGATCTCCACACGGCTGTGACCTTTGATGCGCTGTGCATTCGCCGCTGAATTTCCGTTGAAGCGATAGACCGCACGAACCTTCACTCGCTGCGGCGGCTGCGCTTGCTGCCAGCGTTTTGACAGTGGTTGTCTGCGGTCATTGAGTGAGATCTATTCATGTTTGCTTGTGGGCGCTCACACCACGCTTTTTAATTCAGTTAGTAAGCGAATGGGTCGTAGTTTATGCACCCGATAAAACTACTATCCCTACTCCGAATAGCTCTCTACTAATTTGCTATCACAATTGATGATTCGCCTTCCGGGCGAAACTGCGACATTTTTTTTCGAGCTTCTTTGCTAACCTCCAAGTTTCTGCCCCATAGGTTAGCACTGGTAGATTGCAATGATTATACACTTTTATTTTCAACGACCGCGGTAAGCTCGGCTTTTGGTTATGTTTTGATCTCTGTAGGAATTAAAGGACAATCGCTGCTGTCCAGCACTCTCGGTATATTATAGTTTTAACAGCGAAGCTTTAAGCCAGCCATAAAACGTGTGCGTTTCACGGAAAGCCAGCCACGCCGTAGCCATTGCCACCAGCGACGCCGCAGATGTTGCCACTGAGTTGCCTAGCAACCACCTCGCGGAGCGTCGCGCGCACAGTCTTCTAACACCGGACTCGCGCACTATGCTCCGGAGAGAGAAAACGAGAACGAGAGAGAAAGATTGCTCGCGTGGCACGCTATGCTCGGGAGAGAGAAAGAGAAAATGAGAGTGAGAGAGAGAGAGAAACAAATTGTAGCAGCACCAACGAGGCAACGCGCAGAGGTGCTGCGGACGCCAACCGCGCTTCTTCGTTTCTCGGCATTAGCGCGGAACGAACGCGGTGCCCGTGATTGTAACAGGCGCCTCTGGCGGCGGCTCGGTCGAGCTCCCACCAGCTGCGCGCTTCTGCGCATGCGCCGTGACGTCATCCCGTAGTTTCGTTTGCTGCATGCCACCCGTACACTTTGCATAGCTTTCGCCTCGCTTCCGCTACCTGCATGCGCTCGGACTGCAAGTGCTTCGCGAGGCGTTCCCCGATGCCACGGACCACGAGGAAATGCTTATACATTTCGTATAACTTAGCATTACTTGGCACTTGGTATAACTTAACATCGCTTCGTATAACCATGACCAGCTAGGAGCCGATCAGCTCCGCTGTGTCTTTAGCCTTGCGCCACTAGTGCAAGCTACCGCGATTTTTTTGAGCGCATCAATTCATCTATCTATCCATCCAGCCTCTAACGCCTAGAGCTGTCTATCTACTTGGACTACTAGGTACGTGCCAATGGGCGTGGCACGTACAATGGTCGTTCCATTGTTGTCATTACAGCTTCGTGTTATGCTCTCGTCATCCCGCCGCCGTCACGCCTTCTACCCCGACCCAATGGCCCACGTTATCTCATAGTTTGAGCCACAGGCTCGTGGTCGTGATGCCATCGTGGTTGTTGCTTCGCCATCATTCAAGCTTTGTCTTGCGGCACTCATCCTGCCATCGTCGTCACGCCATTATTGTCATACAGTCGTCACGCATTTGCTGTCAGTGACATAGCGAAGCCGTCGTGGACGTTCAATCGCTGTCATTCCAGCTTTGAACTTTGAACTTTATTTGACAAATTCTGGTGCTACAGAAAAACGTGTTTATGGACGTATGGATCCGTAGCATTATGCTAGTATGGATCCATGCAACAGCAGCATGCAAAAGTTTGCAGGCAGGATAACACGTATATACATTAGTTTAGCAACATATCAAGTTAGCATTCAAAAACAAGTAATTTACAAATCTAATACCTATAATACAACAGAATGTCAAGGTAGCATTGAAAACAACGAAATTGCAAATGTAATACATTTCCCATCAGTTAACAGCATGTCAGGTTAGCGTACAAAACAAAATAAAAACCTCTAATACAGTTCTTTGTAGTAACGTTTAGGCACTGTAAGAAAGCTCTGTGTTGTTTTAAGTGCCCTGGAAGATTGTTCCATAAAAGCGTGCCGATACTAGAAAGCCGTCTTTTTCCGTACGCATTTTTTACCAATGGTTTAAGCAGGTTACAACATTCATGGGCACTTGTTTTGAATTGCGAAGGCAAAAAATTTGAGGAGTTAAGAGGAACATTAATATTTAAAGAGCTGTAAACCATTATTGTTTTGTAATTTATGAGTAGGTGTAGAGGCATGATTTGGCATTGAGGCTTAGTGGAAGTTGCATAATTTGAGTTTGACAAGAACCAGATTGCGCGTTTTAGCAGAACCACAAGCGGTTTCAGGTAAGAATGGTATGTGTGCTCCCAAGATTCAATAAAATATGATAGTTGGCTATGGAATAGGGCAAAATAAATTGTTCTCAATGTTGCTTCATCAAAGAAATGGCGACATTTGAGAAGCGTGAAGCAGACAGGTACTATCTTTTTGCACAGATAGTCAATGTGCATTTTCCTGTTGAACTGATGATCTAGTACAACGCCTAGATATGTCAAGTTGCTGAACCTACGAGCCGTCCCTCAGCCAGAAGGAGACACGAGTCCAGTGCTAGAACTTTGTACGAAGAATGAATCACCGTATGTTTGGTCTTGTTACGTTTAAGAGCACTTTACTGGAAATAAACCAATTACAGATTAGCTTCATTTCTTCGTTAGCTGCATGAAAAGCTTCAGCTATGGACTCATGTGCGCAAATGAGAGCAGTGTCATCAGCACACATGATAGGAGTGAAGTTATGTAATATTAATGGCAGATGATTCATATATAATGAAAATAAAATTGGTCCCAATACTGACCCTTGGGGGAACTGCTGATGTTATTGGTAAACATTCTGAATTAGTATTGCAAACTGAACCGCTTGCTGTCTATTCGTAAGATAGCTACGAAAAAATTCGAGGCACCCACCAGCTTCGTGATCTTACTCTGGTCATGCTGTCATCGTCACGCTTTCTAACCTGACACAGTGGTTCAAATGGTGTAATACTTTGGGCCACCAGGTCGTGGTCGTTGCATCACCGTCATTCCAGCTTTCTCCTCCGGCACCCTTCATACCGTCGCCGTCAGGCCGTCGTCAACATACAGTTGCCATGTAGTCACACCACCATAGTCATTCCATCGTGGTCGTTCAATCGTCGTCATTCCAGTTTCATGATCGGGCGCATCATGCTGTCGTCGTCACGCCTTCTACTCTGACCGAGTGGTTCAAGTTGCCTAATGGCTTGGACCAGTGTTCGGGGTCGTGATGCCGTCGTGGTGTTTGCATCGTCGTCATTCCAACTGTGTCATCCGACATTCGTCATACCGTCGTCATCACACCATCGTCGTCACGTTGTCCTTTTATCATTGTCATCCCCTCAGTAACGTCATCCCACAGTCGTCATACCATCTCGTCATACCACGTTCATCATTCTATCAACATCAATCTTTCTTCGTCAGTGCATTGTAACCATACTGTCCTCATTTAACTGTGACGTTGCCGGCCATGTCGTCATGGTGAGACAGTAGTTATCACGCCTCCATAGCCAGACAGTCGTCGTAATGCCTGAAAGAGCGTAAGATTGGGCGAGTTGGTAATCCGTCTTATACTTAATAGCGCATGATCGAAAAGGGACGAGGCACAGATGGACGACGCGGACACAGCGCTGTGTCCGCGTCGTCCATCTGTGCCTCGTCCCCTTTTCATGCGCTATTAAGTATAAGACGTCGTAATGCCATTGTAGGCATGCGATTATCTTCACTCCTGCTTCGTCAGCCAGCTCTCGTCATGCTGTCGTCGCCGCGCCATTGTCATCGCACATGTCTCCTGTTCTTTCGTGATACAGTCATGGTCACGCCATTGTCGTCATTCAGTCGTATTCATACCATTGCCCTAACGCCTTTGTCACGCCATCGTCATCATTCCGTCGTCGTCATCATACAGGCGTCGTCACGCATTCGTTGTAATACGTCATCGAGATACCGTCGCAGTCATCATATGGTCTTCATTGTAACTTCGACGTCTGGCCTGAGCCATCGTCGTCATATTGTCTTCGTCATACCGTTGTCATCATGCCATCGTCGTGGCGCTGTCGTTTTAACATTGTCATCACTTGATTACCCTCCTCCCGTTGTCGTCATACCACCTTCGTCGATCCATCGACGTCACTCCTTGTTCGTCCTTCTATGGTGATATTGCTGTCGTCATTCAATCGGGACTCTGTCGCCGTTGTCATGCCATCATCGTCACCGTATCGCCATCGCACAGACACCATCACGCATCGGATGA
Organism: Dermacentor silvarum; assembly: GCF_013339745.2. Lineage (NCBI taxonomy): Eukaryota > Metazoa > Arthropoda > Arachnida > Ixodida > Ixodidae > Dermacentor > Dermacentor silvarum. The sequence continues at coordinate 180,307,460 of NC_051158.1, read as the reverse complement.
TATAACATCGTCGTCATGCCATCTTGCTTGTTTCATCATCGTGATTCCAGCTTCTTCATCATACCTTCGTCGTGACGCCATGAATTGAGTTAGTTGCCATCTCATTGTGCTCATGTCGTCGTCGTTTACCATCTTTGTAATGCCAGAATCGGCATCTCATTGTCATCATACCTTCGTCGCTATACGCCTTTGTCGTTCGATCGATATCATTCCTTCGTAGTCATTTCATCGTCACTGAGTCAGTGTTCGGCAAGCGAGTGAGATGCATAGCAAAGGGATGATATCGGAGTATGTAGCATACAGCAGATGCAAAGAAAGTTTTACAATTGCCACTACACGTGTTAAATAAACGTAACTTCACGTCTTTTGCTGGATTGCTTGATCGCTATTCGCATTACCGTCGACAGTCATCGCGAAATGAGTTCTGCTGTAATTTTTTTTTCATCGCTTGATGTCCATGATTTGTGTGTATATTACTATTAATGATAATAAGTTCTCACATTTTTTGCGGTTGATTCATTTGGCCCTGCACTGCATCCATTTGTAGATTTGAGGCGGTCTAGAGCACGTTTCGCTTTCGGCGATTGCAATGTTGTGTCACATTTTTCTGCTATATCATTGCGATAACGTTAAGGGCCGCCTGTCGCAGAATTTCCGGCGTCGGTGTGGATGTCTGCGTCCGTGGCGGAAAAAAATCATCCGCAACCATCCCGACCGCGCAGGCCCTCCGCGTGACGCAAGGTGTTAATGCAGAAATAAAATCATTCCGAACCACCCTGACCGCGCAGGCCCTTCACCGTGGAGCGAGGTGTTAGTGAAAAAAATTGAATTTCTCGCAGTGAAATCCTTCAGAAAAATGGTAAAGTACAACTTAAGCACAACCTACAGACATGGTGGCGTCGGACTGTTATTTCAATGTACGAGGAAACATAATTTTGTTACGAAGAAACTGAAACACAAACCTCTTTTGCCAGCATTTCTACCATGAAAACGCCGGCTCACTCGGGTAAGCTACTTGCGAAAATTTTATCCAGATGGCGCTGGCATCCTCAGCAGGTCAAATTGGGACAAATGCGTTTTGAACACACGCGCGCGTCAGTGCAATAAAAAACAATTAATAAAATATTGAAAAAAGGTCCTAGGGCCTTCGCATTATAATATAAGACGACTTATATTGCCCCTGGAAAAACGTCTTCCCAGCAATCCATTTCTGTTTAAAAGTGAAGCCGACTTTAAGGGGATCGGTGTAAGCTTGGTCTTTCTAAGCTGGCTTTCCCACGTTCTGTGTTGCAGTGAATGAAGCCTACCTGCTGGATGCGAACGATGCGATGCGAACGGGTCCCGATAACGCTATCACGTTCTACCCTTAAAGGCGAAGCTTAAGCGTCCTCCAATTTTTAATGGTGCAGTGATGTGCGGAATTCAGGTTGTCCAGAGATTTAGGACATTACCTTTTATAGGTTGTAATTACGTTTTATAGGTGATAACATTATGTATTGTTTTTTAATCTTCTAATTTAAATTATTTCATGTTCATACGACCGTACGCCCGATAACCGCTGGTTTGCAGTAGAGTTATCTATAGTGGGCAACGCATTTATTTGAGGGAAAACAGGCAAGCGAAAGTAAGATGGTGGTCTTTACTCTGGTCTCACCAGTTTTTTTTTTAATCAAGTTGACTTTCTGCTTACTGGTATGCATACTTGTTGCAATCCTGTGTAGAATCATATATATTTGTGGTCAATTTTCATGTCCTTGTCTTGAATAACACTATCATCGTACTGTGTAGGGCTAGCGAGCTCCTCGAGCTACGGGTTTTATTGCGATAGCAATTTTATGGACACTTCAACCGGATTTCTGCTGTCGCCGTCGCCGTGAGGTTCCGTATAGATAAAATCTTCGCCGCGCGCCGTATGCCCCAGCGGAAGCGTGCGGGGACGCGCGCTATCACGGAGAGCGAACGCACTCAATCTCCCACGCGCAAGCAAGGAAGCGGAACCAGCGCCGCAGGGAGCAGGGGGGGGGGGGGGGGGGGCACTTCTCTGCCAACGACCGCGCTCGTCGCTCGTCCGCACAGTCTCTTATCTCTCCCACGCGCACGCAAGGAAGCGGGAAGCCAGCGCCGGAGGGAGCGGGAGGGGGGGGGGGGGCGCACTTCTACGCTGCCAACAACCGCGCTCGTCGTTCGTTCTACCGCACCGTCTCTTATCTCCACACGGCTCTGACCATTATGCGCCGTGCATTCGCCGCTCAGTTTCCGTTGAAGCGATAGACCGCACGTACCTTCGCCCGCTGCCAGCGTTTTGACAGTCGTTGGCTGCAGTCATTCAGTGTGATCTATTCATGTTTGTTTGTGCGCGCTCACACCACGCTTGTTCATTCAGTTAGTAATAGTCGGGCCACATTTTCCAACGCACGCTACACATGCAATGCTGCCCAGATCGGCAGTGCAGCACTACAGGTGTGTCCCTTCGCACGCGCTGCCCACGGTAAGCGCTTCTCATCAACACCACCGTTTCACACGCGCCTTCTCGTGGTCATCGAGTCTCTCTTCATGTCGGTCTACGTACGCCGCAGCACACCTGCTTACTTAATCAGCTCATGTTTACTACAATTCATATTGCTACCAAGGCCGCTCACCTTACTTCGTATGACATTGCTGTGTTGCTATCGCATTCATTGATTCGCCCTTAGGGCGAAACTGTGACATTTTTTTTCCACTGTAGCCCTTTGCTAATTATAGCGGAAATAAAGATTGAGTAATTTAAGTTGCTGCTGTCGCATTAAGTGAGTTAAGAGCCGAAAGGATCCCTGCAGCGTGCTATCTTATTTTTGTTTGTTTATTTCCAAAGATGTTTTAATGCTATGGAATTTCTGGCATAGGTCCGTCAACATTTCCTAAATAGAAATGCTGTGAGCTGGATGGACAGTTCATTTATTCTGTATTGGGATGAATGCTACAAATTTCGGCAGATGCAAGCGTTTCAACGTCTCATATATTGAAGCAATCATGGCTAAGCTGCAGGGCTTGTTATTCTATAATATTTAACTAGCAGCCTTTTAATAGCACCCTAGTGTAGGTGCAAATGGCGGTTAGTGAATACGACGCAAATTGAAGAAATTTGACTATGAATTGATTGTACCACAGTTGCTCTCTGATCTCGCAAGCGATGTCGACGAATCGCGCATTTTCTCGCTGTTGTAGGTCAAGCATCATTGTCGGCAAGCTGAAGCGGCAGTGTCATTTATTCTGTTTCACTGTAAGAAATGCCTATATTTTCGTTTTTTTTTCTGATGAAACCACTCAAATGTCACACGCAATATTTCGCTAGAAAGCTGAATAATTATACACTATTGGAACTAGGCTTTTTATGCTGTACCAAATTTTGCTGCAGTTAGTCTTTAACTGTAATGTGCTACGTTTACTCGGTGTGCGGTGTTAAAATATGGTGCACACAAGATGGACGAATCCTGTGCATTTCGTGTTCTTGCTTTAAATATGCTCTGCAACGGCTTCTCAGGAATGCTAATATATCCTTTTCATAATAAGGAGAGTAGCCTCACCAATCTCTCCTTGCCCCCCAAAAAATTGCCTCACACCTCTGCATCCTCGGCTCAAATTTTTAGTCTTGTACTATGGAGATTTTTCAACATGAGAACAATGCCATATAGAATTTTCATTCCCCCCTTCTCTAATCATATTTGCGTTTACTTTCTGGCACAAACATATTTACTTAAGAGGGAAATCACTGTGTGAGGTGGCGGCAAATTCCATAAATCCCCTGCCTTTTCGCTGTCGTCAGGGGCCTGACCTGCCGTCAGGGGCCTCCCTGCAGTCAAAGCCCTGGTCAGCCCACCATCCTCTGCACCTTGCCTAATTCCTAACCTCGGGGCCCCGAATGATAATTCCATATAATGCCTTGTAATATAACCAGTATGGCAAACGCATAACTGAGCACAGCAGCAGCAGCAGCAGTGTTGAAAACAGTTCTAGGCTTCCGAAACATGAGCTCTGCTCACAGCGGAGGCATGGCGATGCGGGCCGCAGCACGTGGCAATCGTCTTCACTACAATTGCCCCCCGTGGAAGAAGAAGCCATCCTGGCGATTGAAAGCGAAATCAGGACGAGCAGGTCATAACAGGGTTTCCGGGACTGCACGTGGACGGTTTCGCGACCACGACAGCTTTGGTCCGTAAGCAGCGGGATAGGCTCAACGACTTATTTAACAGGCGATGGCTGCGCAACAATACGGGAAGATACTTGTTATCTGGGGTGCTATGCAGGATGCGCCGAGTTTCTCGTTCGCATGAGTTTCACCCGAGTTTGCTCGATGGTAGTCAGTGAACGGAGATAGCAAGGAACGTGCAAAAACAGCAGGCAAAAAGACATGTCGAGATAAAGCCGCGTATGAGAACATGAGCGCACCCTGCGCGGCACAATGCTTCCGCGCTTCAAGCACAGAAGACTGCGCAACAAAACGCGCTATTGTTATCAACGTATTATCACAATCTAGCAACACTCTCACTGTCCCGCTGTGTATCTGCACACTTGCCGTAAGCCGCTTTCCACGCCTTTCTCGGGCGCGTCAAGGGCGTGCGTCATCCTTCGGGCATTATCTTTCTATCCTCAGTCGAATGCAAACAGGGCACATGCGGTGCATCCTTGCACGTACACTTTCCCTCTACCGAATACATTGAAATACAACAAATAAGATAATGAACATTTTATTTCTTAATGTATCTGTTTTTAGTTTTGAATGTCATAAATTTGTGATGACAAACGGACACTGAGTAAATTAATAAATTTTTCACTTTTTTTGCCGTGAGTGGCGACAGTGAGGCGAAAGCTTACAAGCGGATACATTCTAGATGGTCGCACGCACGGGGGAGTTCACACCGTGAGCAGTCACCAGGGGTGCTGCAGTGCTATTCTCGATAAAATCGATGCGATAATGACGAATAAAGTCAGTCATGACAATGATCTCTCCATTCCCTCTCTATTAGGGGAATGGCAACGTAGCACTGCGGCATGGCTGTTCACTGCAGGTGCTTTCGCTGAGGCGGCTACTAAGGCCGCCGCTTTACCGACTGAAACGACACTCCAGCCATAGAGACAGGGGCAACGGCTGTCGCTGGAAAATTTCTGTGCGGTATTGTATGGTCCGCAGTGACGCAACACAGTGAAAATACTCCCGTTTATCTGCGTGCGCGAAGTCTCCGCGATGCATTGCGAAGAAGAGCGCGCTGCCCAGCGACACGATTGATCGCTTGTCACAGCTTGCCCAGTGAAGGTGTTCCGTGCGCATGTACGCAGAATTTGATTCTATTGTTCACTCCAATGTGCTTGCCAATTGCCTCTGCTGCTGAGCTAACAGCGATCGCAGATGGATATAGTAACGACAGTGCAGCAATCACATTTTGGCGGTTGAGGGCTCTTCCTGTGTAGCTAGGAAATTACACTTGGAACGCACGAAGGTGTTGCAATTGTTTAGTACGCCGTGCTTGTGATGAAGAAATGCCATCGCACTGGATGTTTGCGCTGACCGCTGACCGTGTTTGTGACACTGCGGCTCCGATACATCACTGATTACAGAGCAGTCATCTCAAATGACAGCTGCGATGCGTTGTCGTTGAAAAACACTACGCACTGCTCAGGATCGTCGTCCACCGCGGCGCATTGACGCCTTGCAAGCAGCTACAGTGACCTGCCGATAACTATTGACTGTGCGCTACGTCGCCACAATGCAGGCAATGAACCATGTTGTGGGGCCATCACAGCGCAAGAAGATATATGCATAAGCCAGCGAAAGTCGAGGCTTTTTTTTATATAGTGGTGCTCAGTACATCAGCGATGACAGTGCGTTGTGCGTGTTTTATTTCGCAGGTCAAGACTGTTAATGCCTCTCAGTTCTGCACCACGTCGCTGTTGCCGAAAAATAAGTTGGGCGTGGCCCAACCCTGGTGGGCGCGCACAACAGTTACATGCCTCGCGCGAGGCGTGACCTATAGTTTTGATTGACAGGCGAACTCGTGCCAAACTCCTACATCGCGAAACCACCCTCGAGTGGAACTCGTGAACATGGCGGCGGCAGCAGCAGCCTGTGTCATCGCATCCAGCGGCAGTAAGCGTCAATATGACCGTCTGGACCCGCTCACCTACATGACCGACGCAGAGTTTCCCTTCATTTTTGCCATTCTAAAACGTGAGTGCGCTGGCTGTGTGACGAGTTAAGCGAAGGCCTTCGTCTGCGGAGACAGCGTGACGGACAAATTATGATTTCCGAGCAGAGAGTGGTGTGAGTAGGCTGCGGAGGAATAGTTCTTGCGATCGCTTCGGCTCTCTCCTGTTTCAAGCGCTGCTCTTCCACCGCGCCCCAGCCTCAGCCAGGTCCGACGACGTCATCGGAGTACTGAGGCACCTGCGAGCACCTGGGGTTCAACTCGGACTAAACAACCTGCGCAGCCGAAATGGTCACATTATATTGGGCGGCTCAGAATGGACGCCGGGCTGCCTTCCGGTGCAACAGCTGCCGAAATCAGTTTTCGCAGATACATGGTATCGCTGCACTACACGGGCAGAGAGGCGAAGGAAGTTACTTCGCCAACCCGGACCGCCTCGGCCGTCCGAATGACCACCTCTCCAGGCGACAAATGATTTGGCTCACGTACTGCGTGAGCCAAAGTGTAGACATATGGCTGTTGAAGGAGATGACCGGCGACTTGTTTCCTCTATCAGAGTACGCCATCGCCGACAGCAGGAACTACCCCCATAAGGTCGCGAAGGATGAGCTGCTAGCGCGGCCTCCACTCGGTGGCCCCGGGTAGATAGCGCAAATTGACGAGTGCATTCTTCGCGGCGAGCAAAAGTACAATGCAGGCCGCCTAATGATGTGCGAAAACTTTCCGCCGAGCCGCCAAAATTACGGCGGTGTTAAAGATGGAGGCCCATGGGTCTTCAGCATGTTCTGCGCGACCAGAGGGGTGCTAAGACTTTAAAGGTCGACCGACGAAAGGCGGCGACGCTAGGCGCGATTATTGCAGCCAATGTTCAACCGGGGACCATTATTCATAGTGACGAATTGGCCGCATACAAATATATCCCAAATTTAGTGGATGCTAACGGGGCTATGCCTCAATCTGCATTGGGATATAGTCAACCACAGAGTGAACTTTATGGACCCAATCACGGGCGTTCCCAGGCAAAAAAAAAAGAAAGTTATTGTCAAAAAGCGAAGCGCCACTTAGTCAGCGATGGGTACAGGGTAACTGCACCGATGCTGGAGTCTCCCCTGGGATGGATGTGGTGGCACTCAACGACCACGTGTGCTGCAAAGACCCTTTCTTGCGTCTGTTAGAAGCCACGGATTGCTCGGGCTACCCAGTATAAAGAGTCTTTCCAGCGGTTGTTAGAAGCCATCGCTCAACGCTTGCCAGTATCAAGGTGCATCCCTAAGTAAAAGAAAATAAAGCGTAGTTTTCTGACCTTTCCCTACTGAAATAACCTGGTATTCCCCATAACTCCTATATCCTATAACATCATATGACATACAGGAAAAACGGGTTTTTGTATGGGATCCTATATGTTTCATATGGGATTATTGGATATGGGAGTTATGGGGCATATGAATTTTTCAATAGGGTTGTATGAGTGATTTCCAGAATTCCTGAGTGCTTACACGGTAAGCGCGCGGCAAAACACTCAGGCGCACAATACGCACTAGGTTTGCTTCACGTAACGCCGTTCCTCTTTTTTTAAATCGTGCTGCATGATAGCTGGGAAACCCTGTAAATATATATATATATATCTATATATATTTATATATATATGCTAGTGTTATTGATAGACTGTGCGACGCCGAATAGTCGTTTGCGTTTGAATGTAAGGCATAACAGCACTATTGAAGTCGCAAATGTGAGAGACCGATGCAACTCTTCTTCTTTCTGGGGTTTTACGTGCGAAAACCAGTTCTGATTATGAGGCACGCCGTAGTGGAGGGCTCCGGATTAATTTTGACCACCTGGGGTTCTTTAACGTGCACTACAACGCAAGCACACGGGCGTTTTTGCATTTCGCCTCCATCGAAATGCGGCCGCCGGGGCCGGGATTCGATCCCGCGACCCCGTGCTCAGCAGCGCAACGCCTTAGCTGACTGAGCCACCCTGGCGGGTAGAGACCGATGCAAGTGAGGACTGTTATTCCGAATGATTGTGCTGCTGGAGCGTCTTGGTTGTTGCGCGGAGCCCCAACAGCCACGGCTATATATATATATATATATATATATATATATATATATATATATACAGTGAAGTAGACGCGCGTATGCAGCGGTTTATTGACGTTGCGGCAGGGGTCCGGCCTTCAACAGAATCATAATGATGTGTCTGATGAAGGCCGGACCCCGGCCGGAACGTCCATCAACCGCTTCATACGCGCGTTTACTTCACTGTGAATATTTACCCGGATCCAGAATCGCTTTTTTCTGGTATATATATATATATATATATATATATATATATATATATTATATATATATATATTTATATATATATATATACAGTAGACGCACTTTCATACTCGCGCTTTCAGTAGACGTTCGGCGAGGGAGACACCATAGGGACGGCGACGGATAGGGCTCGCGTTCCCCGTGTCGGTGCGATGTTGGACAACAGACGTTTGGCTCAGAGAACGATCGTCGAAGTCGAACATGTCGTGGTAAGACTCCAGCAGGCGGCGAAGGTCAGTAGCTTGATCAGAAGGAAGGTCATCAAGAACCATTCCGACAAAGACATCGCGCGGCGAACTGCTTGTGGTGCAAAGGAAGGACGAACTGGAGGAACTGGTGGGATCTAACGCACAAATCTCGCAGTCTTCGGCAGCAGTGCTGGCGCCGAGTGACATGCCTGCCGGAATCAGTTGAGGAGAGGCGCTGAAGTTTAAAATAGGAATGGCGATGCGGTTGCCGGTGACAGTAACGAAGGTGTTAGGCACGGCGACGTTCTTGGCAAGCAGAACGTCCGTTACCGGGGATAGCACGTAATTCCCATCAGCGACAGGAGGGTTCGAGACCATGGCGATATACATGGCGGCTTGCGGGGGCATGCGCACATAGTCGAGAGAGCAGAGTCGGGCCGAAGGAGTGGTTGAGGCATCGGCTAGGTGAGGTAGATCGAGCTGCAGGAGGCCAGTTGCACAGCCAATTAGGGCAGAATGAGTTGCGAGAAAGTCCAGACCAAGAATAACGTCGTACAGACATTGTTCAGGAACGGCAAATAAGACCGTAGTTGGGTGACCGGCGATTGTGACGCGGGCGGTGCACATGCCAAGGATGGTGGGAGTTCCTCCATCGGTCACTCTTACAACGTGGGAAACAGCATGTGTGACCACCTTCTCTAGGCGACGGCGAAGACCAGAGCTCATGACAGAAATATAAGCCCCGGTGTCGACAAGTGCAGAAATCATCACGCCATCAACGTCAACGTCCAACACACAGCGTCGAGTCAGCAGAGTAACTAGAGGGTTTGGGGGCAGAGTCGTCGATGCAGCGTTACCTCCGGGCACTGCATCGTTTAATTTTCCGGAGTGAAGGAGCCACAGTTGCTCGGCGACGGGGCGCGGCGAGGTGGCGGGGAGCGGGAGGACGGACGGCGGTACGGTTGCGAACTCAGCCGGGGACCTCAAGGTGACGGCGAGCGGCTGGACCATGCCTTGGCAGCGTCAGGATTGTAGGGTTGTGCCGCAGATAGTGGCTCAAAAGGGCTGCGATCAAGGCGGCGAGCATCGCCAAAGGATGGAGTATGTGGCGAAAACGACCAGCGGTTGTGACAGTAGCGAGCAACGTGCCCGACACGGCGGCAGTGAAAGCAGATAGGCCGATCGTCTTCAGTTCGCCAATCATCAGGGTTTCGCGATCGTGGAGCGAACCGTGGATACTGAGGGAGCGATGTCGGGGCCCCGGAAGCGGATGTAGGGCTGACAACGGCGCAAGCAGCGTGAACCCCGAGATTCGCGAGTTCGTTTCGCACGATGGCTTGGACAAGTGAAACCGCTGGTGTGCTCGAGTCGCCGGTGTTAGAGCTGGTAAAGAGGCTAGCGGGAGCCATTGCCTCGATTTCATGGCGGACAATCCTCGTCAATTCGGCCGATGGCGGCGAAAGGTTCGATTGCGGCCGCTCTTCACACGAAGACGTTGCAGCGGTGTTGGGAAGCCGGGCGAATGGTCGTTCAATACGGCGGCTCTTAGCCTGCTCGAAGCGATGACACTCCTCGATCATGGCATCGACGGTAGCACAATTTCTGCACATCAGCAAATTGAATGCGTCGTCCGCTATCCCTTTCAGGACGTGGCCGACCTTGTCAGACTCTGGCATGTTACTGTCAGCTTTACGGCACAGCGCCAGTACATCCTGTATGTACGACAAGTATGATTCCGTGGACGTCTGGGCACGGGTTGACAGCTTTTGCTTCGCAGCGATTTTTCGACTGGAGGCCTTACCGAACAGGTCACAGAGCTTTTGTTTGAATGTATCCCAGCTCCCAAAGTCGGCCTCGTGGTTGTCATACCATAACTTCGCCGTTCCACTGAGATAAAACACCACATTGGCCAGCATGATTGTCAGGTCCCAGTGGTTGGAGTCGCTCACCCGTTCGTATAGCGTGAGCCATTCCTAAATGTCGATACCATCGGTGCGGTTGAAAGTTCCAGGGTCTCGTGGTTGGACTCCTACAATCGGTGCCCGCGGCGCTGAAGCAGATGCTGGTTGGTGTGCTATGGTGGTCGCACCGCAGCGCCGACCGCTTCGGAGCTCCGTCGTCTGGCGAGAAGACCCACTACCTCCCACCAATGTGTGACGGGGCGTCAAATACATAAAAAAGGGGCAGTATTTATGTACAGGGATTGTTGGTAGAGATGGCCAAGGTGGCTGAACACGCGCAGCGTTTCCCGGCGATCGTCGTCTTCTTGCTTAATGCAAGGAGGCGGCCCGTAACAATATTTATATATATATATATATATATATATATATATATATATATAGTGTAACGCCTTGGTTGAGGCAAAAGGAAGAAGAGGAGGACGACGGATTTGTTGGGTGCGGAGCGCACGATGAAACCGGTGCTGGATTGTTTTCCTAGACTCTCATCCGTCACCTGTAAGTAAACACGCCTCATTCGTAACAGTTTTGTGGTGGAAGCTGCTGGGTACTCAACCACGCAGCACGTTTCAGCAAGCGCCTGATCTGCGCCGAAGCCGGCGCCTTGCTCGACTGCCGCCGTTGCCGCTGGTGGTCGACATGTCTCGCGGTGAAGCCGGAACCCGGACTGTACCAGTTCCTGCAGCTGCAGCTCCTGCGAGGCTTATAGCGCGTGAAAAGACAAGGACGAAGGAAGAAGTGATACACACACTTCTTCTTCTTCCTTCGTCCTTGTCTTTTCACGCGCTATAAGCCTCACGATGTCATACCAACAAGCCGAAATCACTGCATTACTGCAGCCCCTGCCCTGGTTACAGCGGCCCCTTCGGAACCTGCTTCAGCCGCGGCTTATCCTTGGCAGCGTCAGCACCTGATAGAGCCTCGCACATTCGGAGGCAAGTCTGGTGACGACGTGGATGAGTGGCTTACTACAAACGGGCGAGCCGCTATTACCATTGGGATGCGGCAACTCAGCTGTCCAACATCGTGTTTTTCTTAACGGACAGGACACTTGTGTGGTTTGACAACCATGAGGACAACCTCACGACCTGGGATCGGTTGGTGTCGGAAATAACGGAGTGTTTTGGGGACTCAGTCGCGAAGAGGAAACAGGCTGAACAAACGCTGCTGCAAAGAGCCCAAGTGCCAGGCGAGACGTGCACGACGTATATTGAGGCTATATTGAAGCTCTGCGAGACCGTCAACCCTTGCACTCAGAGAAGGACAAGGTGGGCCACCTCTTAAAAGGAATTGCCGAGGATGTATATCACTTCCTCATCGGCAAAAAGAACCTTGGTACAGTAGCTGGCGTCATACGGCATTGTGGTACATTCGAGACCCTAAAGATGCGGAGTATCACGCCTAAATTCGGTCGGTTACCGAATGTAACTACCATTGCGAGTGTTGACGGCTACACGTTCCTTGATCTCGCGTCTACAATACGTGAGATTGTACGGAAAGAGCTCGCCCGACACGTGCACTCGACACCTTATGATGCTGCGCCAATCCCAGCCCCCGCTCATCATGTTTCTATCGCTGAAGGAGCGTAGAGGACTACAACTACAGTTCTCGCTCGCCACCGAGGCCGCAGCGCAATCAATACCCAGATTCTTGGTACGAACACCGCTTCAGCTATCCTTGTCAGCCGACCGCTACACACCAGGAGCCGCGGTGAAGATGCATTTGTCCCACAGCGTCGCGACAATGCTTTTCAGGAGTACAGTGCATATCGCCAACCTCCTGTGTGTTATTGTTGTGGTGCTACCGCGAATACACGCAGAATTGCCACGCGACTGGCCGCTCGAGGCACTTCGCGCGTATTCGCGGGCTTCTTTCACGCTCGGAAAAACACTTTTATGTAGCACGTATTGAGGTCATCAGGGACGTGGTGTGCAAAGTGGTGTGCTTGACGACGCATGGCGCGTGAGAGAGATGCAGGTGAGCGGTGAGACAGGTAGTCCAGCAGTAGAGAGATCCAGGGATCTTTACGCTGCTCGGCCGGCACATCGTTGAAGCTAAGAGCTGACAAATCGCAGGTGGGAGTTAAGGAACAAACAGAGGCAGGAGGAAGCGGAGAACGGGATAGGGCGTCGGCATCTGAATGTTTGCGTCGAGAGCTATAAATGACACGTATGTCATACTCTTGAAGCCGTAAGGCCCAACGAGCTAGGCGGCCACTGGGACCTTTCAAGGACGATAACCAGGATAAGACATGGTGATCAGTGACAACGTCAAACTGACGGCCGTAAAGATAAGTAAGAAATTTGCCGATTGCCCAAACAATCGCCAAACATTCTTTTTCCGTCACAGAATAGTTTGATTCTGCCTTCGTTAGGGTGCGGCTGGCATATGCGACAACGTACTCGTCCAAGCCATCTTTGCGTTGGGCGAGAATGGCGCCAAGTATGTATGTACCGCTGTATGTATCTCAGTAGGCGCATTGGGGTCGAAGTGGCGCAGTACTGGGGGAGACGTGAGGAGCCGGCGGAGCCTCATAAATGATTCGTCACACTCCGAGATCCAAGCTGACAGGTCTGACGTGCCATTAAGAAGTTGCGTCAAGGGATAGATGATCGAGGCAAAATTACAGATGAAACGCCGGAAATAGGAAGACAAACCGATGAAGCTCCGTAGTTCCTTAAGAGTAGTGGGCTTGGGGTACTCAACAACGGCGCGAAGTTTAGCAGGATCAGGCAGAATTCCCTTTTTCGAGACGACGTGGCCTAGGATCGTAAGCTTACGGGCACCAAAATGACATTTTTTCAAATTGAGTTGCAACCCAGCTGACGTGAGACAGGCAAGAACTTGCTCAAGGCGGGCGAAATGCGTATCGAAATCGGTAGAAAAGACCACAATGTCGTCTAAGTAGCAAAGGCATGTGTGCCATTTAAGACCCCTGAGAATATCGTCCATCATTTCTCGAAAGTTGCAGGCGCGTTGCAAAGACCGAAAGGCATTACATTGAACTCGTATAATCCGTCAGGAGTTACAAAAGCCGCTTTTGGATGGTCGGCTTCAGCCATCGGCACTTGCCAGTACCCGGAGCGCAGATCCAGTGAAGAGAAGAACTCAGCTCCCTGTAGGCAATCCAGGGCGTCGACGATGCGTGGTAGGCGATAACCATCCTTGCGGGTAATCTTGTTGAGTCGGCGGTAATCGACGCAAAACCCGATTGAGCCATCCTTTTTCCGCACCAGCACGACCGGAGACGCCCAAGGACTGTGGGAGGGCTGGATCACACCTCGTTTCAGCATGTCGTCAACGTGTTCGTCAATGACACGGCGTTCGGCTGCGGAAACACGGTATGGACGTTGGCGCAGCGGAGCATGGTGACCGGTGTCAATACGGTGAACAACCGCTGACGTTCGCCCCAAGGAAGGTTGGCCGAGGTCGAAAGAAGCACGGAAACGTTCAAGAAGTTCAACAAGTTCACTGCGTTGAGCGGGCGTAAGCGCGTCGTCGACGGAATGCAAGAAAACATCGGGGAAACGCGAGGCTGGTGCGGTTGCAGAAGTGACGGCACCAATAGGCAGTGGCGACCTATCGGAAGGTAGGTCAAATGGACTAATGACGTCAACAGTGTCTAGACGCCCCACACATTCGCCGTGAAAGAGAGTTGAAGGACAGGGAAATGGAATGCATGCATAAATAGCAGCGGATCCATCGGTGAGTGTGACGACTGCAAACGGGAGTAGAAGGTTCCGTCGACGCGCACAATCTTCAGATGGTGTAAAAAGAGCTGTCGTGGCGGGGGCAGAGTCACAAGAGACGGGCACAAAGGCGCCAGAAAAAGAAGAGATAATGACGTCACGGGTGACGACCACTTTAGGAGAACGGTTCGGGAGGTCGACGGTAGTGTCACGGAACGGAGACAAAGCCAGTTGCGCGCGAGCGCAGTCGACAACAGCATGATGTGCGGAAAGGAAGTCCCAACCTGTATCGAGCAATGCTTGTAAGCCATGCGTGCGCATGCGCCACTGCCAGTGAAACGAACCATAGATAATGACCACACGTTGTTATCATACAGCTTGCTATATATATATATATATATATATATATATATATATATATATATATTCGTCGTCTGAATAAAGGCTCTTTTTGTTAATGGCTTCCACTCGTCACACTCGTCACTGATACATGGTATCAGAAGTGAGCGTGTCGCTCCGCGTCGTAGATGTAATCGGCCCACGAGCAGCAAGCAGCAACCGGTGAATGCGATTCATTAAATTAAATTAAATTATGGGGTTTTACGTGCCAAAACCAGTTCTGACTATAAGGCACGCCGTAGTGGAGGACTCCGGAAATTTGGACCACCTGGGGTTCTTTAACGTGCACCTAAATCTAAGTACACGGGTGTTTTCGCATTTCGCCCCCATCGAAATGCGGCCGCCGTGGCCGGGAGAATGCGATTCAAAGCCAGGACATGGAACTTCTCAAGGCACCAGAACCATTGCTGCTATCTGGAAGCACGGCAAAGAACTGGGTGAAATACAAACAGGAGTTCGAGCTGTTCTTGGAGGGGACAGCATCAGCGAAGTAACCCAGGACTCCAGCTGTCAAGACCGCGCTTCTGCTGAGCTTCGCGGGAGACGAAGCGCTCGAGGTATTCAACAATTGTTCTTTTGAGGAGGGCGAAAGCAAGCAAGATTATGAGACCGTGGTAAAGAAGTTCACTGAACATTGCCAGGAGCAGCAAAATGAGGTTTTTGAGAGATACCTGTTCCGGACAAGAACACAAGCAGAAGGCGAACCCTTTGAGCATTTTCTACGTGACCTCAAGAGACAGGCACGCAGCTGTAACTTCGAGCCCTTGACAGAGTCCTTGATCCGAGACCAGATTGTCTTCGGCACAAACAACACCAGCCTGCGGGAGAAAATGCTCAAGGAAAAGGACCTAACGCTCCTCAAGGCAGGGCACATATGCCGAGCCGCGGAAGTATCCGCCCAGCAGAATGAAGCGTGGTCCCATGCAGACAACCAGATAGCCGTGGTCAAAAAATCGCAACAGCACGTTTGTGCCAAATGCAATCGTTCCCACGCGCGTGCTAGGTGTCCAGCCTTCGGAAAGACTTGCATCGTGTGTAAAGGAAAAAATCATTTCGCTATTTGCAGCACGAAACGACAAGTAGACGATGTGCACGAAGACAGCGATGACGTTAGTGTTTTGGATGTGAAAATTTGCACTGTCAACCGCAAGGAAGATTGGACAGTGAAAGCACAGGTTGCGGGTCAAATGGTGGTGCTTAAGGTTGACACGGGTTCCCAGGCCAATCTGCTGCCTTACTCCGGCTACCGAAGGTGCAAGGGGGACCTGAAGCTTGACCCAAGTTGTGCTGTCCTGCGGTCAGATAGCGGAGGTGTTATCAAGCACGTCGGCGTGGCAACGCTGCAAGTTGATATGAATCATCGGTCCTGTAGCATCTCCTTTTTCGTGGTGAAAAAGAGCAGCCCCGCTATTCTGGGATTAGCCGCAAGTGAAACTCTGGGTCTGGTGTCGCTCAACGTAGACACGGTCAGCAAAGAGGGCACCTCTGACATTATTAAGGAATTCCCAGATTTATTTCAGGGAACTGGCTGCTTGCATGAACAGTACCACATGGTTTTGCGCAAGGATTCAGCACCAGGAGCGCGGCGAGTACCACTGGCACTACGAGGACCACTACGAGAGTGGAAAGAGGCGGCATCATACAGAAGGTCGGCGCGCCAACGGACTGGGTGAGCCCTCTAGTCATCGTAAGAAAGAAAAACGGAAAGCTGCGTTTGTGCATGAATCCTCGGAATATCAATAATTGTCTAAAGCGGGAACATTATCAAATGCCAAGGCGGGAAGATATTGAAGCTGAGTTAGCAGGTGCCTAATATTTCTCTCGCCTTGATGCAAACTCCGGCTTTCACCAAATCCCTTTAGACAATGCAACGTCCAACATCTGTACATTCAGCACACCGTTCGGGCGGTACCGTTTTTGAAGGCTTCCGTTCGCTATAGCGGCCGCGCCAGAAGTTTTCCAGAAGGCGATGAGCGTTATCTTCGACCAAGCTGCGGGAGTGCACGTGTATGTTGACGACGTCTTAATCTATGGAGCTACGAAAGATGAGCACGATGCGCGCCTCCGGCATGCTTTGCAGTGGTCCAGACAGGCAGGTTTGACGTTTAATGCTGATAAATGCAAGATCGGGCTCACTGAAATTGATTTCTTGGGTGACGTCATATCGAAAGAGGGCATAACCAAACCCTTTGTTGAGCACATCTCTGGGCGAATTACCTCACCCGGTAGACAAGGCGGCCGTACACCGGATGCTAGGCGTGGCGAACTACTTAGGCAAATTCATACCCAACCTGGCCGATAAGACGAACTTGCGTCGTAGCCTTTTATAGAAACAGACCACTTTTGAATGGACAGAGAACCATGCGCGCGAGTGGGCAGTTATTTGTGAGCATCTAAGCAAACCACCACTGCTCGCCATCTTTGAAGCGTCCAGAGAAACAAAAATGTCTGCAGATGCTTCAAAATACGGGCTAGGAGCAGCTCTTTTGCAACGTGACGGTGACGCTTGGCAGTCAGTTGCCTATGCATCCCGCGCTATGAGCGCTGCAGAACAAAGATACTCTCAGATCGAGAAAGAAGCGATGGGAATTACCTACGGCTGCAAAAAGCTTCACCAGTTTGTCTATGGACGCAAGATTGTTATTGAAACTGACCATCGTCCGTTAATTGTCATTGCTACAAAAGCTATTGGTGATATGCCTCCGCGACTTCAGCGTTTCTTTCTGCGTTTGTTCACCTATGACTTTGATCTTCACTTCGCGCCAGGCAAGCAGCTGCTCCTGGCGGACATGCTGTCAAGGGCGTCCCCAACTGCCGCAGGGGATACCGATGGATTCAACGAGGACGTCGAAGTCAATGCAACAAGAATTGTGTCCGAGATGGTAAGCAAAAAGACCATGGATCGCCTAATAAAGGAAACGGCAGCCGATACCGAGTTGCAAGATGTTATCAACTACTTAGGCGGCAAGGGAAAGCTTGAAGGCACATTGAAACCATTCACATGAGAGTTGTCACTCGTACAGGGCATTTTATTTAAGGGATGCAAAGTGGTCATCCCTAAGTCGTTGAGGCCATAAATACTCGACCGCATTCATGAAGGGCACTTGGGTATGAATAAATCCAAAGCAAAAGCTCGACGTTTGGTTTTCTGGCCAGGGCTTAACGTGGACATCGAGAAGATGCTACAACGCTGTTCAGCCTGCCGCAAGTACGCTTACTCGCAGCAAAGTGAACCTCTGGTTTTAAGGCCCGCACCGCAATACGCGTGGTACAGAGTCGGAGTCGACATCTTCCAGAAAAGTGGAAGTTCATACCTTTGTGTCTTTGATGCTTTGTCCAATTTCCCAGAAGTCGAAAGACTAACTGACTTGACCACCATATCTGTAATCGAAAAGCTGAGTGCCATTTTTGCTAGATATGGCATCCCAGTAGAAGGTTGCAGCGATAATGGACCTCAGTTTTCATTCTATGAATTTGCACGTTTTGCCTCCAGGTACGACTTCCAGCATGTGACGTCTAGCCCCAGATTCCCTCAATCCAACGGTCTCGGTGAGAAAGGCGTTCCAATTGTAAAACGAATCATGAAGAAGACGACGGAAACGAAACAGGACTTCTGGCTTGGGCTACTGAGCTACCGTTCGTCACCCCTCGAAGATGGTCGTTCACCGGGTGAGTTCATCCAAGGCAGACGCCTACGCAAGAGACTTCCAGACTTCCGCCACCACTCAAGCGTTACCGTGACTAAACACAAACAGCCCGAAGCTCGTAGCAGATGCTTACCAGCACTCAAGAAAGGCGAAGTCGTACGGGTCCAAGACAAGGCATGGACCAGGAAGGCGCAAGTGCTAGGACGAGTCGCACCAAGATCTTACGCGGTAGCCACGGAGGAGGGCAGACGGTTACGACGTAACCGGCGTCACCTACTGAGGACACGTGAGCAGTATCGTGAATATTAAGTCGAAAGTGAGTCTTCATCGAGCGATGAAAATGATGGTCCCACCGAGCCAGAACGGCCTCAGCGTGAGCACAGCGAGGAACGTCAAAGCCCCAGTAACAGATCGCCCATGGAACAGCCGCCGGCACAAGTTTCGGTTCCTCAGCAAGACGTACTTCGTCAGCTACACAGATCTGGGCGGCAGACACAACCACCGGATCGACTACGCTACGATAGTAACTTTAAACAAATAACTTAAGTTGTTTTCTTTACCCGCGGGAAGATGTATCGAGCAATGCTTGTAAGCCTTGCGTGCGCATGCGCCACTGCCAGTGCAACAAACCATAGATAATGACCACACGTTGTTATCATACAGCTTGATATATATATATATATATATATATATATATATATATATATATATATATAGTCGTCTGAATAAAGGCTCTTTTTGTTACTGGCTTCCACTCGTCACACTCGTCACTGATACATACCCATAATAACGTCATGCGAAGCACTGCATGAAACGACGAATTCTACAAAATATAGTTCACCCTCAATCATAACACGAGCGGTACATGCGACCGAAGGCTTGACTTGCTGCGAGCTTGCCGTGCGGAGGGAAATATCTGGTACAGGAATCGTCACTTTCTTGAGTTTGCGGCGGAGGTCTTCACTTATGACAGAAACGGCAGCCCCCGTATCGACAAGAGCTGTTGTCGCGACGCTTTCCACAAATACTGCGATTTCGTTAGGAGGAGAAAGATGAGGCCTTGAAAATTTCAACGATGGCGCAGTTCTTGCCTCGGGAACTGCGGCTGTCAGTTTTCCTCCTGACTAGAGCTGGAACGGCGAAGCATGGGTGAAAGGGTACGGCGGCGAGGGGAAGGAGACCGACGAGAGTTGAAGGCGGCGCGACGAGAATACGAGTCTAAGGGATCAGGGATAGAACGATGCGAAGGCTCTTGGGGAAGGTAGCCAAAGTTCGGTGCATCACGACGAAAATGAAGTCCACGGCGGCGACAGAAACGCGCAACATGTCCTGGAATACCGCATGCGAAACAGATAGGGCGGTTGTCCGGAGTACGCCAAGGGTTAAGAGAAGGTCCGGAAGGCGAGAAGGGCACGTGAACCGGGCGTACCGGAAGTGGCGACGAGTAGAAACTAGCGGCGGGTCTGGATGTAGTAGGCATCAGTCGCGGAGGAGGTCGGTTGAGAGCGGCAGCGTAAGTCAGAGGCGCAGTCACAGGCAGCGGTGGAGAGGGAGGTGGGAGCGCCTCAGGAACTTGTGCTTGGATCACACGACGAAGCGACGGTTCTAGCGTGGAAGCAGGCTCAGCAACACACGCCACAAGAGATAGCTGGCGAGCCACTTCTTCCCGGATGTATTGCTGAATCTGCGGCAGCAAGCCGGAGTGATCAGCGCTACGGCATCCAGGCTCCAAGGCCGAGAGGTCCGTGGATTGCACACTGGTGTGACGGGTGGAAAGGCGCTCATTGCGCAGCTCGTCGAAGCTTTGACGGAGCTCAATTACTTGTGCAACTGTCGTAGGGTTCTTGGCCATGAGCATATGGAAGGCATCGTCGTCTATGCCTTTCATAATATGCCTTATCTTATCGGCTTCGGTCATGGACACATTCACGCGCTTACAGACGTCGATGACGTCCTCAATATGTAGCTCGTGAAGGTTTCACCGCTTTGTTGAGCGCGACCACGCAAACGGTGTTCAGCATGGAGTCTGCGCACAGCGGGACGGCCGAAGACCGAAGTGACGGTCTCGGTGAAAGCTGACCAGGTTGTAAACTCGGCTTCGTGGTTTCTAAATCACAGATTTGCCACATAAGTCAGATAAAAGATTGCGTTGGTCAGCTAATCGAGGTCAGCCCACTTGTTATGCGCGATAACGCGGTCATACTCTGCAAGCCAGTCCTCCACGTCGTGAACGTCGGTGCCGCTGAAAATGGCAGGGTCGCGCTGACGTACCGCACCAGCACACACGACAGCCGGGGGGGGGGGGGGGGGGGTCGGGAGCGGACTGCGAAGGGCCGGCTTCGTCGGTCATTGTGGCCGCAGATGGCAACGTACGGCTGCGGAGATCCAGGTCGGGGAAGACGTTACCCCAGCACTTCCACCAAATGTCACGGGATGTTCTTGTAAGTCCACAGGGCGTCTGACCAAAGTAGAAGAAAACGGAGCAGTCTCAGCTGGCTACCGATCGAGCGCGCACTCCTAGTTCGTCGACTTCCTCTTTCACACTTCAACGTGCAGCACCGATAATCTCCAGTACAATATATATATATATATATATATATATATATATATGTATATATATATATAGTCACTCTACGGGGAAGGAGACAAGAGGCGAAGCGTCGCAGAAGAGGAGAGTAGGCAGGTATGAGCAACACCCCCTAGACTAGTCTAGGGGGAGTTGGTACGATCAAAACCACCTAGAAGACTTAAGGCCCCTGCACTGCCTCCTCGCCCAAGCGCCTAAGTCACCAAGCTCAGATAAACGCTCGGATCGACGCAACGCCCCCTAGTTGGTTTCGACCATGGACGCAGCTCGCGTCGCTTGACGCGTTTCGACCATGGACGCAAAGTGTATAAAAAGAAAAATTACACCATCTTCCCGATGGGAACCATGGGCTGATGCGGAGCATCGCGGTCGTTATAACGGCGTTAATTACGTTGTTATTACGGTATTATTAACGTTGTTAACTTGGTGTTATTACGTTTTTATTACGTGTTAACTTGCGTTGGTCACCATCACATCGCGTGAACGCCGTGCTGCTGCTCGACGTTCTCGAACCGACGCTGCTTTACGTTGCCGAAGCTCAGGATCCGCTACTCGACGTTCACGAACCAACGCGGCTTCATGTTCTCGAAGGTCGGGTTCCGCCGCTCGCTTTGCCCGTTTACGTCGAACTTCACGGTCCCGAACCTCAGGTTCTGCTGCTCGACGTTCACGAACCAACGCGGCTTCCCGTTCTCGAAGCTCAGGATCCGCTGCTCGAAGTTGACGTTTCGAAGCGGCTTCGCGTTCTCGAAGTGTGGAATCCGCTGCTCGACGCTGACGTTTCGAAGAGGCTTCGCGTTGGCGAACTGAATCTGGATCCGCTGCGCGTCGCCGACGTTTACGTTCTGCGTCGCGAGCTCTTCTCTGCGCAGCCTTGTCTTCAGAGGTGCTCGCGGTTCTGTTAATGAACTGGCTGCTGCTGTTTGAAGATGTGCCGGACAGTTCGTTGACAGATTCGTTGGCATCCATTCAGCGCATCGGACGGCACAGCGTGACTAAACCGAAGCAGCAACTGAGGCAGCGGCGCATGCACCGGGTTTATATAAGCAGCTGGCGCGGAGTGGACGAGGAGAGAGAGAGGCGCGCATGCGCGCGCTATCGCACAGGTGGCGGATGAAGACACAGAGGGAGAAGCGCGTTATCGAACAGATGGCGTGGAGAGGGGGAGAGGAGGAGAGAGGCGTTATCGCACAGCTGGCGTGGGGAGAAGGAGGAGAGGTGCAGACGGACGCCAACGCCGACGCCAACGACGCCGCGGGAAAGGCCGCCGCTATAAGATGCTCGGCATCTAAAACGGGACCGCCGCTTGCGCTGGCTCAGTCCGACGAACGCCGTAGGCGTGCTTGCTGCTTTGTTGTTCGCTTGCTTTAGGGCACAAGTTCGCCCAATAAACTCTCTAAGTTTACCGCCGACGCAGTGTCTCTTTCTGTCTGCCTGCTTACCAGGCAGCTTACCGTCACCTACGTGACAATATTTTTGATTTCGTGCTGTGTTTGTGCACGTGAACGAACTGCGAGAATGCCCCGCTGCTGTTGCGCTCCCAACTGCAAGTGGAACTATGCAGGAGAGCCGAGCGTGCGAGTGCACGTGTTTCCGAACGACCCAGTGCGGCGGACGGCATGGACAAGAGCGGTTTCCCGAAACGATTTTGCTCCGAGGAAGAACACAGTGGTAAGATATGACCTATGATTCAATACGGGGGCACTTTATTAACATAATGCACGTTTTTGCGGCTGAACGTATCCAGCACCAGCTTAATCGGCCTGCTTGCGTTTTCGGAACCTGAAACATGAACATACTTCTTTTGTTGTATGGAATGCCAAACCAAGCCGTTTACGTTTTCGGCATTATGAAATGTGTTCCCACATAATTCGTTTTTTTTTGTCATTTCAGCTCTGCAAGAAGCATTTTGTATCCAGCGACTACGTTAAATACGTCAAAGTACACAGACGTGAACACGGGGAATATTATTGAAGTGCCGCTGAAAGTCTTTCGGCTGAAGCCGGATGCGGTACGGAGTGTGTTCCCGAATTGCCATCAATACATCTCTCGTCCAAATGCATGCACTCGGGAGGCTCCGGAGGAGAAAAGAAAACGTGTTGAGGATCAGTCACTCCGCACTGCCACGGAAAAATCTCTGGAAGAAAAGCAACAAGACAAGAAGAACAAAGCCACACGCTTTTCTTAATTTCTTCATGCTCTGCCAAGCTTCAACACCTCACCGTTTTGGTCTGTGATCAACACGGACTCGAAGGTTCTATTCCTGGATTTCACTGTTCATCAGGGCGCCTCTGTGCGTTCATCAGTGATTGTTCGAGACAGCATGTGTGTCGAAGTGTATTTTGTGGAACTTTATACATTGTAGAACTTGATGGTGTCAATGTGCCTGCACAGTTTCAGGACTTGCGGCAACTAAGTGACATCCTTCATTATGTTGAGTGTCTGTGCACTCCTTATTCTTCCAACAATGTTCAGTGGGCTGATCAAGTGCTTGAAACTGCGGTGGTACTGTTGGAGGAGTTGATATGAAATGATCAGCAGCATCACCTACCGGAATGGCAACTGAAAATCGTGAAATTTATAAAATCTCAAGGGGAGCTCATCCTTAAAAACGCAGCACGCTACTCGTCAGACCTGCTGGTATTTGCAAGTCTCCTCTACATCATTTCGCCGCACGCATACCAATTCATGAGAGGTTCACTGAAGTTAAAGTTGCCTCATCCTCAAACAATAAGACTTCTCTGCTTCGCTCAACAAGTTAGACCAGCCACAGAACAGCAAGACTCCTATTTTCTCTCATATGCTAAGAAGGTTGATACCACAATGAAAGAACATGGAAAGATAGTAACTTTAGTGATGGATGAAATCCACATTCAGTCATACTTTAATTTCAAAGCTGGATCAATAACAGGTGCAGCAGTCTACACTGCAAGCCCGTCAAAAACAGCGTATGTTTTTATGACTCAGAGTATCCTTTCTAACCACAAAGATGTGCATATTTCGCCAGTGGCTACAATTTATGCAAAATATTTGCATGATTTTTTGCGAATGCTAGTTGTCAAGCTTGAGCATACTGGGTTTAAAGTGTTTTCTGTCCTATCTGACAACAATTCCACCAACAGAAAGACAATGTCGTTGTTTATCTAAAAGACTAAAGATAGTTTATCAACATCCAGCCGACCAATCACGACGTTTGTTTTTTGTCGTAGACCCTGTCCACTTGTTGAAATGTGTCCGAAATAAGTAGTTAAACCAGCGCAATGTAGGAAGGGGAATGTACTTCCCAGATTCAAAAAGTACAGAGCCCAAACCTAAAATTTTGACAGCGTCATTCAACGCTTTATGTAAGCTGCATGAGTCTGAACAAAATGAGCTTTTGAAGATTGCTCCCACATTGTCATTGAAGGCATCAAATCGTTCTAACATGGAGAGGCAAAATGAAGAGTTGGCATTGAGAATATTCAATTCATCAACTGTGGCAGCACTTCGTAATAGCAACCTTCAGCATGCTAATAGCACGGCTCAGTACATCAACAAGCTGCTAACATGGTGGAATATTGTTAACGTTAAGACTCCACGAAAGGGCCAGCTGCTTTCAGACGACCTGCAAAAGCCTATAACCTCAACATCTTGTCCCCAGTTACAGTTTTTGGAGAAAATGATCCAGTGGCTAGACTACTGCGAAATCTTGAAGCACGATGCAGTACATTTGACAAGGGAAACGCACTCAGCTTTATGTCACACAACGCATGCGCTCCACGAGATCACTATCTACTGCCTTGAAGAACTAGGTATGCAATATGTTTTGCTGGGCAAGTTTCAGACAGGTTCTCTCGAGGATCGCTTTGGTCGGTACCGTCTCGTCTGGTGCAAACTAGCATGTGTCAATTAGACAAATTTATGAGTCCGAGATAAAGATGTGGTTACAGAAAGTGCTCGAGTTGCCAGACATTGACATGCTGTGTGATGTTCCTATCAGTAGTGCCAGCTCGCTGCTAAGCCAGTTTGATGTCACAGTTCGTGACAGGGATATTGAGAAGAAAGTGGCACGGCTTCTAGCTGTGACATATGTTGCAGGCTACTGCGCTCATGCAGCTCTAAAGAAACTGTTATGCCATGCATGCAAAGAAAATCTGGTAATGGATGATGTAGAGATAGCTATTACGAGAAATGTCCTTATTGCGAGCAAGACCAGGGGTGGGCGGAAGTTCCCCCTTGAGCTTGTTATAAATGCTGTACTCACCACAGAAATAGTGCTCGACAAGCTTAGGAGTCCACGCTTCGCCACTCAGTTTTTTGCACTTCCTAAGCAGAAAGAAGTATTAGTGGCTCTTGTGTATGGTATCCTCAATTATACTGATGACCTGGATGTTCGTGTTAATGGGAATTCTCCTCAACAAGTCATGCATAACATTTTGAGTGCAGCAGCAAACACCCTTCTAAAATACTTGTGCAAAACGGCAAACGACAAGTTGTCTGGCATAAAGGCAAAGCGAAAACTTGAAACTCTTAAAAGTTGAGGTGTCTTTTATGCAGTTTTTTTGCACAGTATAGTTTGTAAATAAAATGCTTTTTTCATCTCATCAATTTCAAATAAAATATCCAGCATCCTACCATTTTCCAGAAGGCTTCTAATATCTACCTTAATGTTCTGCTTCCCGAAATTCGGGCACGTCTGTGTCCTGCATGGTTGAAGCAATAATTTGTGCCAAAGCGTAAGTGCATTCATAGAAATGTTATCGTAACAATTTTTTTTTCCAGACACTGAGTTGCGTGTGCACCTTTACTAATAATGTGTGGCTCTACATAGAACATACTGTAAAGCTGTCTATAATAAACGATCTTATATTGCTGCTGGGTAGAAATGAGTGTCATTTTAAGAGTATTCGTGCGTCTTTCCCGTTCAACTGCTGGCATTAATTTCATGTAATGTTAAATGTGGCCATTTTTATAACAAACCTGTTAGAGCTTTTGAAGCTTTAGAAAAGAACATTGCAAGTATTAAATATATAGGAATCACGGCAGGGTTGAAAAGTGATTACCTGATACCTACGTGATATTGTCACGTAGTAGCGACTGTTTTATTTACCGTCACTACTACGTGACAATATGGAGGAGATACCCAACACTGATGATAAAAGTTTACATCAATTCCTTCCAATGATTTAGAAAACGGTTTCTTACATTTATACGCAGAGCGCCATCTTAAGGCGCGATGCTGCAAACTGTGACAATTTTTCCTGACCGAACTGCGCACATAACTGTAGACGCGGCATTTTAGTTAGTTTATACGTGTAACACGAGCGAGAGAACTTAATTTTATTTCGCGGCAACGCGCCGCTTATATAAGGTGAACGGGCGAGGTTACGCCAACTTCCAGTATGATCTGACCTGCGTGACGTCACGCCGCCGTGTGGGGGCCTTCAGTCTTCTAGGTGGTGCTGATATTAGTCGTCGGCGCACCTAGACTCTGCCGCGCAGCAGCGAGCGAAGTGACCTTCGTGCTGTCTAACACTTCGACGCAATCTAAGCGAAGAGAACGCAGCACGCACATAGGTGTGAGCCATGGAAGACTCTACCCTCAACGCAGATTGCTTTCACCATAGGGCGCGCGCGGCCGCGGGATACGTAGTTGCTGCCGCAATACAATGCCGCCCGCCCTCCTTCCCCTCCCCCGTAGCCTAGCGCGACGGCCCGCCTAGCCCCCATTCCTCCCGTGCGCGGGCGCGATTGAGCCGCCATCGTCTGCTCACCATCGCACGCTTTCACTCGCGCATACAGCATGCGGCACACGGGGATGATGTTATCGCCCTTGCACTTTATACGGAACATCGCGGCGACAACGACAGCAGAAATGCGCCTGGAGTGTCCATATGAGTGGACATATGTCGTTCCTATGTAATTGCTCCCGCAATTATACAGGGTGTCCCAGCTATCACGCAGCACGATTTAAAAAAAGAGGAACGGCGTTACGCGAAGCCAACCTAGTATGTACTGTTTCCAGTACAGTGGAGTAGCCGCCAGTAATTTTTTTCGTTGCTGAGATTTAATTAATTAATTGTATTTAATTATCTAACTCGAGAAGTACTGTGCTTATTATCAAAGTGTCAATGAGACAGTTGTAGCGCAACATGAAAAACTCCCGATACAACTTTCTGTTGCTCAATACGTGCTACATAAATGTGTTTTTCCGGGTGTGAAAGAAGCCCGCGAATACAAGCCAAATTTCCGCGTGACTGGCCGCTCGCGGCACTTTTCGTGTATTCGCGGGCTTCTTTCATGCTCGGAAAAACACTTTTATGTTGCACGTACTGAGCAACAGAAAGTTGTGTCGGGCGTTTTTCATGTTGCTCTACAACTTTTTCAATGACACTTTGATAATTAGGACAGTTCTTCTCGAGTTACATGATTAATTACAATTAAATAATTAAATCTCAGTAACGAAAAAAAGATTACTGGCGGCTACTCCACTGGGAAACAATACGTACAAGGTTGGCTTCACGTAACGCCGTTCCTATTTTTTTAAATCGTGCTGCGTGATAGCTGGGACACCCATACGCTTGCGAGTAACCCGGTTGACACTGTAACTTTCTTTTATTTATAGAGCCGCCGTCTTTCTTTCTATTGCGCTCTTATGGGAATGCACCACTTCCAATGTAGGTGTACAGTAGTTCATAATATTGCATGCACGATGTTTCATTAAATGGTTGAAATATTTCGTTTCTCCTTTGCAGCTTCTTTTGGGTAATTTACACTAAGGGCAACATTGTCATGTCTTTCATGCGGTTTTGCATATCATGTCAATTTCATTGTCACGAATCAAGTTATCCTACATAAATGACAAATGAGTAGGAACGCGCGTGCGATGTTTTCATTCCTATTCAAGGTATTCTTAAGTTCGGTCTCTATACCTGTCCTTTCGGACCCTACTTCCAAAAGCTTCACGATGATTGCGCTAACAGAAAGATGAAAAACAATAAAATATGCTCGGTAGCATAGCAAGCCTCTCAGGTGAGCTCACCATAGTCTCTCTACAAGGCCGACGTACACGCACGCTTCGTCTTTCGGCTTCCGAGTCGGTTCTACATCACTTAGCGCTCACTCGCCCTACGTGGCCCCTGGATTTCCACCGCTACACGGTTCCTTGCGGTGGGCGGGCAGGGGGAAGACAGGGGCCACCAGGAAATGGAGCCTAGGTTTTGGCGAACGAGGAGAAGAAGTCATATTTCACCGCGATCGCAGTATCCCTGATTTATGACTCCCGTGTCGTCGTAATTCGTTCAGATCGATGGGCCCCGCGGTAGCTTGCAGTTCCTGTCAGCTTGATTCGTTATGTGCGCCCAAAAAGCACTAGCTTCTTCGGCTGCTCTTGGCCAATCGCTTTTCCTTCGTTTCTCTGCTGGGACGGTGCCATCACTCCTGCCTTTGATGCGCATCAGATGGGCGTAGACATCTTGCCAGACAGTTGCATTCAGTTCTGGATAAGGCATAAACACCCACAGGTGGTGTTCATCCTGCTATCACTGTGGTGGTGACTGCCATCGTTTTCAGATAACTCGATTTTGCACGTGAGGTTTTATACTGAACTATGAAACACCCACTGCCACCGAACTGTTGTCATCAAAGTTCGTTTTATAGTTTGTGCGGTTAGACGTCGCCTGTACGAAACATGCAATTAGGATATATTGCCTAAATTTATGCCTCGGAATATGTCTAGTGGGAGCTGAGGCCCTAAGGCTCGGTGATAAAGTTCCTCTTCGATCATGGATAGGGAGAACACGCCGCTCTAATGTTGAAAACGTTGACTGAGTCGGAGCCCAGTTGTATCTATTGAATCAAGAGGTTAGCAGGAACTCCTCTTATATGATGAATAAAGAATATTTAGGCTTTGAGCCAACTGTGCTGCAAATGTTAAAATCTTGAATGTAAGCATTTGCGCAGACGCAGGGAAACTATCAAACTTGCCGATAGGACGGAAGGTTGCGCCCATGCACACAACTGCGTGTCACGGGCATAGTTCAGTGCCTTTGTTGGAAATTTTGTTTAGCGGAGCTTACTTCTTGTTTCCGCCAGTCGTGGAGTCTTTTCCCGTCGCTTCTTGCTGCTCTTTGCCGTGCGTACGGAGCGAGTCAGGCCCGAATGTTTTCCGCAGAACCAGGTTGATTGCGCAAAGCCTGGCAGGATATGAATCGCGGGGGAACCGGGACTCCGTCAGATGTGCCCTCTCCACTTCCCCTACGACTACCTTCCCCGACTGAGATGCGTTCACACCGCTCGGCATTCCGGAAAAGGAGTGCGTGAGTGTGGATGATGAGTTCCTACGGGTAAAAAGGAAGGATTAAGGCGAAAATGTCACTCATAAAGTGAAGAAGTCTGTGTGCATACAACGGTACTTGGTCGGGTCGGCCGCGTAGCATGGGTAGAATAGATGAAACACGGGAATAAATTAAATCGGTTGAATCATGTCACGTGCATGACCTCTTTAGGTAAAGCCCATTGCACGCAGCTACAGGAATGCGAACGGCGCATATTGATGACAGCGTCATAGAAAGCATGCGCGTTTGGGTGTTTATGTGCTCCCTTCGACGTCCCCTGCAGTACTTAGTTATTCTGCAGCTCAAGTTTGCAAGCTCATTTTTTTCCATAGAGTGTCGTTAAACCACACAAAATATATTTTTAAACAACAGCAGGTTGTCACGAGGTAGAACATTCACGGGGTCATCGATCGAACAAATTAAGAATCGGAGCCCATAATTAACTGAAAAGGAATTGTTGTTAGGAAGTATGTGCATGAGAAGAATTAAACTTTAGGCAAGCAATACAGCGCCTGATTAAACATCTATATGTCCATATTATTATAAACAAACAATAAAATTCGAGTCACCTCACGACATACCACTTACCTGCTCGTTTCCGACACCATATGCAGTGGCGTTCCTAAATAACTTGAGGTGCTGCGCGAAAGAACAGGCAGGACGACAGAGGAGACGAAAACACAGGGTCACCACTTAACTTCTTTTTCTGAAGTTCCAGGTACGCTGAAAAGTACACGCAAGAGTTAGAACTTTCCTCTCATCATCTTTCATTCGCTTTCCTTTTTTTTCCTCGCGAGTTTGGATTATAAGTGTATTTCGAAACACAGTGTGGCATCAAGGTGAGCTCCCGTCAGTTCTTTTTCTTTTTTGTTACTGTGCACGCCTTCTCGGTAAACAATGCAATGCTTAATTAACTTTCCTTATTTTCAGAGTGATCTACAATTATGTCTTTTCTTGCTCATTTTGCTAAATAATATAAACTAAAGCAGCTATCATTTCCCTCACGCACAGCCAAAACCTAGTAAATTGTTAAATTCTAAAGCAGTATAAAAGTGATCAAAATTACGCAATTTTCTTCCTCCAAGGAAAAACTGGGCTTTAGAAAAAAGTCGTTGGCCGTTCAAGATGTCTTCCTTGTTGTGAATACGACGGCCTTGTATGCGATTGGTTACCCGTGTCGTCTTACGGAACAGTCATGCGCACAGTGACATCTCCTTTGATATCGTGTTCGCCTGCTTTAATTGGCTAACACGACAACTGAAAGAAGAGACGCCAACATTGTGCACTTATCAAAACAGCCGCATTAGCAACTCCACCCCCCCCCCCCCCCTGCCCCCAACACACACACACAAAAAGAAAAAACACCTTCTGCAGTTTTACGTGCCAAAACCATGATCTTATTATGAGGCGCGCCGTAGTGGGGGAATCCGGAATAATTGCGACCACCTGGGGTTCTTTAACGTGCACTTAAATCTCTTAAATCTAAGTACACCCATGAATTCGCATTTCGCCCCCATCGATATGCGGTCGTCGTGGCCGGGATTCGATCCCGCGACCGAGTGCTTAGCAGCCCCACACCATAGCCACGCCATAGCGCCGGTGAGTAGCATAGCATGTAAAGCGCTTCCTTTTTTTTATTTTTTTAGTTGTGCATGCAACCCCTGCTCTATTTTATCAATCCCAGTGTAATCGCTCGCTCCGCAGTGGGAATTGAATTGAATAAAACTTTATTTCATTATATACAGCGTGCTCTAGCTTGTCGGCGTCAGCACTATGATCGCAAAACGCACTTGTAAACAATGGGGTATTGCTTAAGCGGGTGAGCTTGTAGGAGCCGGACAGGCGATGGCCACAGTGCGCAAGGCCTTGCGCTATATGTTCAGCCTGGCTCTGATGACGAGTATACAGTGGGCGGTTTCTTGCATGCTTTGCTGTAGGTTTGGTAGCATAGTTTGGGCTGTTGTCATAAAAGCGGATCGGCTTGAGTTATGAATTGGGCATACCCAGAGGATATGCTCCGTGGTTGCTGGCGCTTGGCAGTAGGCACAATTGGGTTCGGGGTATTTAGTTGGGTACATCTGGTGAAGTACTGGGATTGTAGCGAAGCTTCCAGTTTGTAGTCTTCTTAGTATGACCTCGTAGATGCGTGTGGACCTTAGTGGGCTGCGTGTTTTGTTGCGTCTGCTAACTGAGCTCTTAAATCTCGCCGGCGGTGCACTTTCGCTCTGTAGTTGGCTTCATAAGCGTCGCCTTGGATGGACGTTTCAGACTGCTTCGAACTGTCATCTCCGAGTTCTTCCTTGCTTTGATGCTGCAAGGCTCGCTGATGCACTAGCTCGTTACCCGGAATATTGGTGTGTCCAGGAATCAAATGGATTCTTACTCGGATGGATCGATTTTGTAGTCGGGAGCTTTGGCTAAGGATGAACCTGGCGTATGCCGGTAACTTCCGTCGTTTTTGGAGTGTTTGTATTAGTTGCTGAGAGTGTGTAGACGTGGATAGCTTTTGGCGAGGAGTGTGATTGAGTGTGATAAGCTAATGCTTCCGCAATAGCGTTCCCTTCGGCTGCTTCCGGTAGCAAGCATGGTTGTGTGATAGAGAATGAGTATGCTTCACCTGTTCTGAAGTTCAAAAACGCCCAAGTGTTGAACCCTTCCAGAGTGCACGAGGCTGTCTGTGTAGATAATTTCGGCTTCTTCGGATAAGCTTTTGAGGTACTGCGTATGCTTTTGAGCATAGTATCCCCTTCTCTCTTTGTCCGAGGCTTGATTCATATGCTTCGGAAGTGGACGGTTGTCTGTCACTGTGATATGTTCCTATGGAGGAGTGATGGGCAGAATTTTAGGTAGGTCTTCGTTACAAACACCCGTGTAGCTTCTGATGGCTATTCCTGCACGGGTCAGTTGGAGGCGCTCAATCTGGGCTTGCAGTGTAGGTTCTACGTAGTCGCCTATTGAGAGAAGTAGACCTGTTCCGTAGAGATATTCGACCTTTGCGTACTTCGGCAGCCCTATAGCAACCCGGATGTTGATGCTTTCAATTGTGTTGAGCTAGGTCGGCGGGATTGGAAGGAAAAGTAGGCCATAGAGGAACCTTGAGTGGACCAGCGCTTGATTTGACCTTCGTATAGGCACTGATTGTTAGCTTTCGCAACACCCTTATTGGCTGTCTAGTCGTACGTGCGCAACGTTTTTTCTACCCATTGCGTGGACTTTGCGTTTTGTTGGTATATGATACCCAGAATCTTGATGTGTTCATTGGGCTGGATGCTTGTGTTCCGAATATGAAGTTGAATTCTATCTCGAATAAATGGTTCCTTTCTGTAGTTTGTAGGTTGAAGAACCACTACAAACTCAGTTTTTTTCTGGTGAAACTTCGAGACCCTGTCTGTCAAGAAAATTGCTGATCACGTCTAACCCTCTCTGGAGCTGCTGTTGTTGCAGAGGGATGTCTCATGCGTTAGAGCATATTGTAAAATCGTCAGCGTAGATTCCCGCCGAGATGGAGTGTACCTCTTTTAGAAGATATGCAAGTGAACGCACTGTTATATTAAACAACGTTGGGAGATGACAGCTCCATGCGGAACTCCTATTTTATTAGAATATGGTTCACTAGTAAATGAACCTACTTTTATCGCAAACTTTTTGTTCTGCAGAAAGCTTCGAACATAATTGTACAGCCTTCTGCCTACAGGTAGTCCAGTCAGCGCTTGGAGTATAGTGTCATGGCGCACCGAGTCAAAGGTCTTCTTTACGTCTATGCCTACAATAGTGCTCGGCCAATATGGTGAGGGGTCCTTTAGCACATCAGAGTGCAAGCGCCGAAGTGTGTCCTGCGTAGAAGGTGGGGCCTAAAGCCAATTTGGGTCCAATGATCATATTCCCCATGTTCCAACATCCACGAGAGGCGTTTGTTAATCATGCGTTCCATCACCTTGCCATTAGCTGAAGTTAATGATTTGGGACGGAGGTTACTGGCACTTCTTGGGGGTTTGTTTGGTTTTGGGAGTGGTATTACAGAGGAATGTTTCCACTCTGCAGGAAGTGCAGCCTCTTCCAGGCATGGTTAAGGATGGCAAGAACTGTAGCCAGTTGATCTTCTGTGAGCTGCTGCAATTGTTTGCACGTAAACATATCTGTGCCCATCTTGTTTTACTGCTGACTCCTTCAGTGCTGTCATAAGCGCTTGGATCGTGAAGGAAGCATCCATTGCTTCATTGCTGTGTTTTTCCTCGGGCCATTTCAGATATTCCGGATCTTTGGCCGGTTGCGGGAAAAATATGTTGGCACAAGTATCGGCAGTGGCACATGCCGTAGATTTGGACACCAAGCAAAGATTTTCAGCGGCTGTTCGAGTTTTATTTCGACTTTCCAATGATTTCACAATGTTCCATAAACTTTGATTATTTATCCGGCCGTCTAACTGGTTGCAGCACTACTGCCACTGCTGCCTGCGTAACTTACACGCGTACTTCGATGCTTGTCTCGTGAGGACCTTGAGCTTCAGACGATTAAGAGTTGATTTTTCTCTCCTGTGTGCGTGCATCTCATAAGTTAAGGAGGTGCCTGTCGGGCGCAGGTTTCTGAGGTGCTTCCTTGTAGATTGTGCTTGCCTTTCGCTTTGCTTCTCGTATGTGTTCTGTAAGTTCTTGCAGGGTGAGAGCTTGCGGGCATCCGTCCATATAGGATCGATACTTGTCCCAGTCCATGAATGAGAAACTTGCATATCTTCAGTTGCCTGAGAAAACATTTCACCCAAGGTAATCTCAATAGGCAGGTGGTCGCTGCCGATGTTATCGGGCCACGTGTCCCAGTGTGTGCCTTTTGGTAGGTGCCACTCCGCAATGGGAGCCGTTGGTGCGCCTTAGTTCAGTGAGTTTGCCGCGATGTGACGCTACCCGGAGGGTACGACTGCTTGCGTCACGCGTGCGTCGGAGCGCGCGCCGCTGCCGTTCCGGAGGGGATGCGGTAGACGCTTCACGCGTCTGTCAGGATTGCTTCCTTCGACTTCCGTCGTGAGGCGCCACCCAGAGGGTACTCTCCCCCACGACCATAAAGCAGGCGCGAACGCTGCGGGGGAGAGTGGGAAGGGTGATCGGAGAGGGTAAGGTAGTGAACCGTTGGATCGGCCGCATCTGGCTGGCATTGAAAAAATAGAGGAGGCTCTGGTGTAAGTTTTTAATGTATAATGTATAGTAATGTACAATGTTCTCACTCCTGATATAGCCCTATATTGGGCTGCAGTATATGTAAATAAATAAATAAATAAATAAATAAATAAATAAATAAATAAATAAATAAATAAATAAATAAATAAATAAATAGGTGGAGGAGGCCTCCTACTTTTGAAAGCAGGCACTTTGGCTGCACGCTGAAAAATCCATCAAAACAACAGCTGAAACCATTTTTTTCTCGGTGCGTTGGCCACGTAATTGTGTGCATTCTTTTATTACCTATGCTCTGCCTCGGCAGCGAGGATTGTCTTTCATCCCTCGTCGCGACTTTCTATGGTGGACGATGCCATACATACAGGTTCGCCATACACGCTCGCATTGTGGAGAATGCTGGTCAGTTGACACCACACGGAATTTCAGTTCTTGAATTTTGCCCAGCTTTTTTAGCCCACATAGTCACATTTGAAAACACAAAATCAGCTTGCTATATTTAACCTAAGGGAGAGAGGACGGGTCCGGATAAAGTACTAAAGTCAGTGGCGCACAACGAACCCGTGCGTTTTGGCACGAAATCGTTGGATTATCCAAGAGCGGAGCTATTGAATGTCTGTCCAGAGATATTCTTGATATAGCATTGAAGTATCGGTCTCTTATCACCACCAAAAGGCAAATAAACTTTTTTGCAGGGCTGACCTCGAACTTTATTGTGTAATCACGAATTATCCTATAGATACCTTGATAAAAACGGTCTTGCCTAATGTGCAGTCATTGCAATACGATTCCGACTTGAATTTTTTTTTAAACTGGCATCTGTAACTTCTGACGTTTTCTGTTTGTTTTATTCTTAGGCTGCTTCCACATCAGAGTAATACTAGCACATGTTTCCTGGCAGGAGCAAGAATAGCCGATATTTCATACTTTGTGGAAATGGTGGCCACTTTTTTGGGCAATATATCTGAAAGTTTGAGCGGTCTAGGTTAATTAGGTGCTTTGAGCATAATTGCGAAATACTTGCTTTATCCCAGTTTTTATGCCTTATGCAAGACATTTAGTTTCCTTTCCTGGTTTGCTCGTAAACTATGCCTGACATGGTGTTACTATTTCACTGCAGTAGGAAGCATGTTCGCAGGGACGAGCGATAAATGTTTGATGGTTTTGCGTTATTGCAGCCTTCGCAGAAAGTTCATTCAAACGGTGTCCAGTGTCATAGTGCCGTAATTCAAAATATTTCCCTAACTCCTGGAACAAATCCACGAGATAGGATCTTGAAATTCCGTTAAATAGCAAACATATTAGGCAGAATGCGTATATAAAATTTCACGTTCCTACATTAAATGAAAGCGTTGCAAAGAACTACTGAACCCTTAATTTTGACTTTATTTCGTGCATATACGAGCCACGTAGTTGGTTCCTCCGGTGTGTTCGGTGAACAAAACATGACTCCTCGTTCATATTTGCCGAATATAAGGACATGGTATGGTTAATGTATAGCCAACGTTTGTAATAGCTGGGTTATATGCGTCTTTTGCTCTAGATTACGTATGCAGGTTGTCCGGAGCGCTATTACTGCGTTTTACGAGCAGCGCAAAACTAAGACCGCGGCCCTGGCACAAACGATCTCACGCTTTATGACCATAGGGGGAACGCTACGCCAAGTTCGTGCGCGATGCTAATTGCGGGATGATAAAATACAACTTTTCCAAAAAAAAATTCCTAATGAAGTGTTCAAAGTGTCACGCTGCCGTTATTAGCTACGTTTCTCAAATTCCCAAGAGAACTCTGCGTTTCAGAATATGTACACTTGTCGTCATGCCGTCGTTGTTATACCGGCTTTGTCGTCCTATTGGCGTAATTCCCGCGTCGTGACTGCGTCATACAGTCGTCGCCATGCAGCCATACTCATGGGAGACCTTGGCAAGCGGGTGACATAGCAAAGTGGGAAGCTATCGGAATATGTCGCATACAGAACGACCACTTCGCACGTTTAGTAAACGTGACTTCGGGAAGACGTGTATCGTCACATCGCCTAAATGCTAATCTCATTACCATCGACAGTCATCGGACAAACGCGGCCGCAGAGCCCCTATCTTGAAAGCGATCTGCGATGAGGACAGAGTGCACCGAGAGCGGAAAGATTCGTTCGCGTTGTGTCCTCGCCGCTTAGATGCGTTCAAGCGAGAGGCACCACGGTCGCTGCTCAATGCCTCGTGTTCACAGCCAGCGTCCGCGGTCATCCGCGGTGAATGTTCGCCTGTGCACGCTTGGCACCATGCTTGGTGATACAATTACCAAGCAAATGTTTACAACCTTGTACGGCCGATAAACTGCCCTATCCTTGCTTCACATAGCTGTATAATATTTTGCTATAGCAATCCATGCTTTCGGGTAAAACTGCGACATTTAAAGAAATACCGAGCAATACGCGCTCAAAATTGTTACATGCGAGCAAGGTTTTAAGTGGAACAGTCATATGCGGTTCGCATTGGTCTGACAAGCAATTTTTATGAGACTCGTTCTGCTGCCAAGTGAAAGTGCTAACCAGAAAAAAGAACACTGCGTTTGCCGTGATGTCAAGCTGACGTCATCACACGTACCATGACTGTTGATAGCGGATTTAAATACGCTATCGCTGAATTAGCGACAAGCAGTGTTTCCGTTCTTTCCTGAGCGTCATTATGCCCCTGGTCACCCGTCCGCTTGCCGTAGGCATTCTTCCGCGCCTACAGTTGCATTGAAATCTGCGGTGTTACGTGCCAAAACCAAGGTCGATCCACATGGGTCGCGAAGCTTCGAGCGAAAAGCGGTTCAGAACGAATTGCCACCGACCACAACAAGGGTGGTTACGGGAGCAGCGATTGAAGCGCGAATATGTTTGGAGGGAACAAACATTGGGAAAGAAAAAATCGTTTATAATTAAAGAGCGACACAGTTAGATTCTTTCAACGAAAATAAAACTCCTAATCAATTTTATATACGCATGGCAAAAAAGAAGAGACAACTGTATTTTAGTTCATCATTATCAATAAATACCTTTTTTCAGTGCCCACCGTAAGAGCGCCCATCGATAGTGACGGGTGTTGACGCCGCTATCACTTGCAATGCAATGCAGCTCTTGAAGTGTGCAGAAAGGCACGCTCTTAAAGTTCACCTGTTCCAATACGTGCCCTCACGTGTTGTCTGTTTTGCTTGTCGAAGTTAGTCCAAATTTGGTGAAACAGGTAGTTTAATTTTTTCTTAACTTGTTCAGTCAAAAGCAGTGAGTTTCAACCGCCAGATAATTGCCTAATTTAGTTGTTTTCGTGCGACAGTGCTGGCCGACGGGCTTGGCGTCCGACGAAAGGACGAGCACTCTACGCCCAAAGTGTTCGTCGGCGTCCAAACAAAGTATGTTCTGTGCAGGGATGCGATTTAGACACCCGTATGGCTGACGTTTTCCTTCATCGCTTTCCGCGCGGAAAGCTCGGAACGCCCATCAAGTCGAATGGCGGGGCATTTGACTATACAGCTGTAATGGCAGACCCCCGATAACAAATTTCGCACCTTTGAGAAAAAAAATGACGTCACTTCTGTTTTTAGCGAATATGACGTCACATTATTTTTTTTTCCGCCGGAAGTGTTCCTTCCTCACACAGATGGCGCTAAGCCCCATGAACTGCCGGAATGAGAAGAAAGAATGAGAAGGGAAAATCTGTACGATAACACAAAGGGCAGTGCCTTGCTATTTGAGGCTCGAGCCGGTTGCCTAAGGACGAAAACATATCGGAACAAATATTCGGAATTAGATGAGACATGTGTATGCTGCAGTAAAGATCCAGAGACCACTCAGCACATCCTAATGAAATGCGACGGGATCCACCCAGCGAGAACCGTAGGTAACGTGCAACTCCCAGAAGCGCTTGGGTTTAAAGTGGAAGGAAACAAACAGATCAGCCGTAGAGATCAGCAAGAGACGATTAGAGTACTGGTGGAAAAAAAGTAGGGAAAAGATGGATGCGACCT
This sequence comes from Dermacentor silvarum, assembly GCF_013339745.2. Lineage (NCBI taxonomy): Eukaryota > Metazoa > Arthropoda > Arachnida > Ixodida > Ixodidae > Dermacentor > Dermacentor silvarum. Next base: position 180,269,001 of record NC_051158.1, on the reverse strand, counting down.
GATCTCTTAAAATCATAGGCAGCGGTACAAGGTAAATTTTTGAAAAAGAAAAATAATGATAGGTATACAAAAATGCAAGATAAAGAACATGTATAGTATACCTGATTAAATCAAGCAGGCTAGGTGACTATTTGTCGCCGCCCCGTTTCAAAGGGGATGCCAATAAATCATCATCATCATCATCATGCCGATAAGCCGGCATGTTTTGAACGTATTGGCTTCTATGGAAGCTTCGCTACCAGGTGTATTTACCTTGCCAGAACCACGATTAAATCATCTGGCACGCCGCAGTAAAGGACGCCGGATTAATTTTGATCACCAGGGGATCTTTAACGTGCCTACAATGCACGGGACACGGTCCTTTTTGCATTTCACCCCCGAAAATCGAATTTTCTCCCAGGACCTTGTGCTTGGCAGCGCCAATACAAATGAAACAAGAGCCAGTTATACACACACTAACCAGTGACAGACGGCAGGCGGCAAAAATCAGCAGTCACACGAGTGGATGATCTGAAGTCTGTCGCCTGTGTGGAAGCCACGAACACGTGATGCGAGTTGTGCATGTGTTTGCAAGTGTTTCGACCGTAGGAAACATCTGATGCGAGTTCCAAGTGTTTCTGCTGTAGGAAAAAAAAGCACCTAGTAGCCGTGTGTTGTGCTAAAGGTAAGCGTCCACAGCAACGTTTTGCATTGAGCAGCGGCTCCATCGAATATGCCGATGTCGAGGATTCCACACGTTTGTACACACTGAAGCCCAATCGAAGGGCAGCCAACGGACTCCTCCGCCCAGTACGACGCAGTGTTTGCTGTACCGGACTCGACATTATTCTGGAAATTGATACCAGTTCACCGGTATGCGTTGAGTCCTGGGACGGCTGGCTACTACTAGCAATACCAAAGCTGGCCCAGACTTGAAAAATCCAGCTTGATGTTGTCATGGTACTACTTAGGTCCGCTGCCCTAGCTGGGTAGCTCAAGCTCCCAGTTTCGTACTTCGGCACCACTGTCACCGCAGCACTGACCAGAGTTTGTGTCCCCGTACCCTACCTGGGCGGCTATGATATTATCCGAGCACTGAACAACGAAGGTGCTGCGGTTTTAAGCGTGTATATCGTGAAGTAACAACAATACAAGTTCCAAGCTATCCTGTCGTAGTGCGAGTGCATGTTTGGGCCCGAATTCGGTCTTTCAATGGTTCCATCCACGCACCTGTACGTGAAGGAGGAGCTGGCACTTATATTTTTCAAAGCAAGATCGCTTCCGTATGCAATGCGGAAAAAAGGCTTCTATCGAGCAGGATAGGCTTGTCAAATCGGGAGTACTATCCCCTCGTCACTAACGCGTGGTGACGTTGATAGCACCAGTAATGAAGAAAGACGGATCAATCCGATTGTGTGGTGATTAAAAGCTTACCATGAATATGCTCCGTGTGACAGCAGTGCATGTTTTATATAAACAACGAACGTTTTTCAGCATTGCATGTGGGTGACGCTTACAGCACATTGGACCTTCGAGACGCTTACAACCAGATCCGCCTAGATGAGAAGTTAAAGAAGCTGACCATCATTTCCACACATCGGCGTTTATTCTGCTATATTGGCCTGCGATTTGGTGCGTCTTCTGCCGAGGCTATTTTCCATAGAGTAGGGCGTCACACTAATAAATTACAAGTGCACCATTAGGATGCCTGTGGTTTCGTACCTCGGTCAAAGGCTCAATGCGGGAGGGCGGAAAACTTTTGTGAGAAGATGGTTGCTATTGTCACATAGTAGAGACAGTGAAGAAAACAGTGGTAAAACTGTGTATGACGAAAATGATTCTTTATTGGGCGAACCTGTGCCACAAAAGCAAGCTACACTTGAAGCACGACAGCAGCGAACACAGTCGGCGATCGTCGAAACTCTGATCAGCTGCGAAACGCGTCGGCTTTTATACATGAGAGATCGAAGGTTCCAGAGTAATCCCTGGTGCCCGCGTGTCTTCCAGAAAGTACTAGACAATTCGTGTCGGTCATACAATCAGATTACGTAAGCGTCGATGGCAACAGACAACGGATAGAAGCATAGATAACTTTCGAGACACTTCTGATACATGCAGGCGCATCCTGCGTCGAGCGATAACATTTAGCATTCCTTAGCCGGTGAAAGCAGTCACCGGTGAAAGATAAACAATTACAGGCGTCAATACCCTCCCCTTAAAAAACATCGTCCCGTTGCTACAAACACGAAAGCGAAAACAAAACCATGCACAATAAAGAAGAAAAAACAACAACGCAATAAAGTTCGTCAGCGGGCGTAGAAAGGCTTAAGACGCACCACTTGGATGACTTCAGGTAAAGTCTCACAGGGACTTTAAATTCTGGTCGTGCGCCGCGCCGCGCCGCTGCGATTGCGAAATTCCGTCTGGCACGACCTCATAGTCCAGTGCCTCAATACTGCGGATGATCTTATACGGTCCGACATAGCGTCGTAACAGCTTCTCGCTAAGTCCCCGTCGGCCTATCGGTGTCCAGACCCAAACACGATCGCCGGGCTGGTACTCTACGAAGCGGCGTCGAAGATTGTAGTGGCGGCTCTCGATCCTCTGCTGGTTCTTGATGCCCAGGTGGGCAAGCTGTCGATCTTCTTCGGCGCGCTGGAAATAGGTGACAATGTCGAAATTGTCTTCGTCGGTGACGTCTGGTAGCATGGCGTCAAGCGTCGTTGTTGGGTTACTTCCGTAGACCAGGTTAAACGGCGCCGTGTGCGTCGTTTCTTGCACGGCCGTGTTGTATGCGAAGGTCGCGTACGGAAGGATGGCATCCCACGTCTTGTGTTCAACGTCGACATACATTGCCAGCATGTCTGCGATTGTCTTATTTAGGCGCTCGGTAAGGCTATTCGTCTGCGGGTGGTAAGCAGTGGTCCTGCGATGGCTTTTCTGGCTGTATCGGGATGGCTTAAGTTAGTTCAGCCGTAAAGGCCCTACCTCTGCCGGTGATGAGGACTTCTGGGGCACCGTGACGCAGGCGAACGTTCTCAACGAAGAATCGGGCTATCTCAGCGGCAATGCCTATGGGCAAGGCTTTTGTTTCAGCGTAGCGGGTGAGGTAGTCCGTAGCTACGAAGATCTATTTATTGCCGGACGTCGACGTCGGAAAAGGCCCCAGTAAGTCCATCCCGATCTGCTGGAACGGTCGGCCAGGTGGCTCGATCGGCTGTAGAAGTCCGGCTGGCCTTGTCGGCGGTGTTTTGCGTCGCTGACAATCTCGGCATGTCCTTACGTAATGGGCGACGTCGGCAGTGAGGCGAGGCCAGTAGTACTTTTCTTGTATCCTAGCGAGCGTGCGGGAAAAACCGCGTTGTCCAGCCGTTGGCTAGAAATGGAGAGCTTACAGAACCTCTGGAGGCAATGCTGAAGGTACCACGAGGAGGTAGTTGGCTCGGAGTGGTGAGAAGTTCTTCTTTAGGAGAATGTCGTTTTGCAAGAAAAACGACGCTAATCCTCGCCTGAACACCTTCGGCACAACGACGCTCTTGCCTTCCAGGTAGTCTGCAAGGCTCCTTAGTTCCGGGTCGGCTTGCTGTTGTGCGAATTCGTCGACACTGATGGGTCCCAAGAAAGTGTCGTCATCCTGGTCGTCCTGTGGCGGGGCTTCGACGGGGGCGCGAGACAAGCAGTCGGCGTCAGAGTGCTTCCTACCGGACTTGTAAACGACGGTGATGTCGAATGCTTGAAGTCTCAGACTACATCGTGCGAGGCGACCTGAAGGATCGTTCAAGCTGCTAGCCAACACAAGGCGTGATGACACTCCCAACTTTGAAGGGCCTGCCATTGAGGTAGGGGCGAAACATTTATGTAGCCCAGATGATGGCGAGGCACTCCTTTTCTGTTGTGGAATTACTAGCTTCCGCCGTCGACAGCGACCGGCTAGCGTATAAAAATGTTTATTGGACAGCACTTGAAGCAGCGCAAGGGCGACTGTCCAAAAAGCGCAGCACGGACTCTCAGCACGAGCGGCGCTCGAGAGCCGAAGGAAACGACCCACTAGAAGGTACTGGAGAAGGAGACCCACTTCAAGGCGCTGGAGCGGACGACCCACTTCAGAGTTCCAACGCTTCACTACTATTACCCCGGGTGTGAAAAGGGAGCCGCCCGGCAACTTAACAGGTTGTCACCATGAGTGGGTCATGGTATATCTTGAGGCGCTCCACATTGACGATGTCTCGCCCTCGACGGCGCATGTCCGAAAATGGTTCAACTAAGGTCCCTGTATTTTTCAAAGGTAGCGCAAACTCCTCCTCTCCACGCCGTTTCCTCCTCGCCCAGTGAGCGAAGCGCGCGGCCGCTACCGCCCGCTTCATTTCATATCGCATGAGGCGTGTTGAAGCGCTTGCTTGAAACGCGACTGTTCTGGGCGCATTTTCGCAAGGCTGTTCGTAAGTGAGATTTCTACGTAAGATATGTAGTACCTTCAATTATTAGTAGAATCTGCATCGCTCAGACGAGGAAAACGAAAGGTAGAACAAGTTAAACGCAATCCTAAGCAGTCTTTACTACTGCTTATTGCTTCTCGGAATCGAATGATGTTCAGTTTACCTGACGCATTTACGAAAACAAAAAGGTACATCAAACTATGCACACACAACACGGCGGAGACATTTATGTGCTAAATACACTCAACGTGTTTTTTTTTCAATTTTTTTTCTTTCCCCGTCAGTTATATGCATTCGTTCCCGTGTGTTTGCGCGCTTTCTGCGTTTTGCTCTTTAATTGTCGACTCCTTCATTATACTTATTTTATTAGAAGTCATGCTGGTATTCATATTGCCAAAATGCGCCCTTTTGTTCACCGCAGAGCATAAACCTGGACTTTCTTTTTACTCAGTTGTTGGCTGATGATTAACTCGCGAACGCACCCACCTTACCGCGTTCATCGCTAACTGGGTGAGAACAGCGATCAGAAACTCCCTAAGTAATGACCTGCCTTGGTGGCAGTAAAATTTATTTCTTCCGATACAGTGGAGCTATATCGCTCGCCGTTTGAGATTTCGTTTGTCACGAGCAACCGCAAAAAGCTTGCCCCTCTTGGCAATGCTATTCCAACATCCAACAGCACAGCAAGTCGGCATCGTGCTGCAGCCGAGCGCATCTTCAAAAATGTAAAGAGCCTACGCTCATGCACAGCGCACATGTGTTCCTGTGTTTCTACGCTCACTAATAGCGTCGTTTTCCCGCGATAACGAAAACCGCGCGGGTTATTCGTCACGTGTCAAGCCTCGTGCAATGGGAGAGCGGAAAAGGGCGAAGAAGTCCGGAGAGGGGTAGAGGGCGGGGAGGAAATTCTCCTTTCCTATTTGAACAATGGTTTGCGCTACCTTTGGAACATACAGGGACCTTAGGTTCAACGGGTTCGATGAGGTAATTTACTGGGGACGTGCGTTCGACGACACGGTAGGGGCATTCGTATTTGGGCAGCAGTTTCGAAGAGAGTCCAGTTGTGGTGGTAGGGACTGAGAGCCAGACGAGCGCCCCAGGAGAAAACGAGGGCGCAGAAGTGGTGGTGTCACCGCGAATGCTCTTCTGCCGCTCTTGTTCATTTGTAGTAAAGGTCCGGGCAAGGTCGCGACACTCTTCAGCATATCTGGCTGTGGCAGATATAGGTGTATACTCAGACGTGTCTGGCTTGTATGGAAGGGTCGTGTCGATCGTGTGCGACGGGTGGCGCCCGTACAATAAGAAGAACGGTGAGAAGCCAGTAGTACTCTGAGGGGCGGTATTGTAGGCGTGGGTGACGAAGGGCAGAAGGCATCCCAATTGGTGTGGTCGGCGGCAATGTACATTGAGAGCATGTCGCCGAGCGTGCGGTTAAATCGCTCTGTGAGACCGTTTGTCTGTGGGTGGTAAGCAGTAGTATTGCGGTGAACGACGTGACACTCTTTGAGAATGGCTTCAACGACTTCCGACAAGAAGACACGGCCTCGATCGCTGAGTAGCTCCTGGGGTGAACCGTGACGCAGTATGAATTGGTGGAGCAGGAAGGAGGCAACATCTCGTGCTGTAGCCGCTGGAAGGGCGGCAGTTTCGGCGTATCGCGTGAGATGGTCAACAGCGACGATGGCCCAGAGGTTACCAGCCGACGTCAGAGGAAGAGGTCCGTATAAATCGATTCCAACGCCCCCAAACGGCCGGTTAGGACATGGTAAAAGTTGTAGACCTGCTGGCGAGAGGTTCGGCGAAGGTTTCCGGCGCGACAATCGGGCTGCAGGGGCGAACAAATTTCTGCACGTACCGGTACATTCCCCCCCAAAAGTACCGTTGTCGAATTCGGTGGTAAGTTTTGTATACTCCAGAGTGTGCACACTACGGATCAGAGTGGAACGATTCGCATATCTTAGAACGGAGACTGCGGGGTACTACCAGTAACCACTGGCGGCCGTCGGCGCTGTAATTGCGTCGGTGAAGTAGCTCGTCGCGAACGGCGAAATGGTGGGCTTGACGACGCAATGCGCGAGTGGGTGGTGTTGCCGATGGATCAGTGAGCAAGTCTATCAGCGAGACAATCCATTGGTCCTTGCGCTGTTCTGTAGCGATTGTGGGAAGGTCGATGGAAGAAACGGCCAGCTGAGTTCCTAAGCAGCAGGCGTTGTCGTCGGGTAAGGGGGAGCGCGAGAGGGCGTCTGCGTCGGCATGTTGGCGTCCGTTGCGGTAGAGCACGCGGATGTCGTAGTCCAGCAGACGAAGTGCCCAACGGGCGAGACGGCCTGAGGGATCCTTCAATGACGACAGCCAGCATAATGCATGGTGGTCAGTAACGACATCGAACGAGCGACCATACAAATAAGGGCTAAACTTCGTAAAAGCCCAGATGATCACTAGGCATTCTTTTTCGGAGAGGGTGTAGTTGGCCTCGGCTTTAGTAAGCGTACGACTTGCATACGCCACGACATATTGAGGGAACCCTGCCTTGCGCGGCGCAAGGACAGCGCCAAGGCCAACACCGCTGGCGTCCGTGTGTACCTCTGTAGGGGCCGTAGGGTCGTAGTGGCGGTAGTATGGGCGGAGACGTCAACAAACGACGGAGCTTTGCGAACGCGTCCTCGCACACTGACGACCACGAGTCGAGGGGCCCCGTACTGCCAAGGAGCTTCGTCAGTGGCGATATAATAGTGGCGAAGTTTCGAATGAAACGTCAAAAGTAGGAACACAGTCCTACGAAACTGCGCAGTTCTTTGACGGACGTAGGTCTGGGGAACTCGGCTACGGCCCGAAGCTTGGCAGGATCTGGGAGAATTCCATCTTTGGACACAACGTAGCACAGTATTGGCAGCTGCCGTGCTGTAAATTGGCACTTCTTTAGGTTCAACTGTAGGCCGGCGTTGCTCAAACGCGTCAAAACATCCCGGAGGCGTTGAAGATGCGTGGAGAAGTCTGGAACGAAAACGACGACGTCGTCGAGGTAGCACAAGCACGTGTGCCATTTCAGGTTGCGCAAGACGGTATCCATCTTGTGCTCCAAGGTCGCGGGCGCATTATACAGTCCGAACGGCATGACGTTGAATTCGTACAAGCCGTCGGGCGTGACGAAGGCTGTCTTCGGTCGAACGTCTTCAGCGATAGTTACTTGTCAGTACCCTGAGCGCAAATCGAGCGATGAAAAGAATTCAGCTCCTTGGAGGCTGTCAATCGCGTCGTCTATTCGTGGCAGCGGATAGACGTCCTTGCGGGTTATCTTGTTGAGCCGTCGGTAGTCCACACAGAACCGTACGGAACCGTCCTTCTTCGCAACAAGAACGACCTGAGACGCCCAGGGACTGTTTGATGGTCGAATAACATCCCTTCGAAGCATGTCGTCGACTTGCTCGTTAATTACACGACGCTCTGCAGGAGATACGCGATATGGACGTTGCCGCAGTGGCGGTTGCGAGCCAGTGTCGATGCAACGCGTGACCGTGGACGTGTGGCCCAGAGAAGTCTGCGCGACATCGAAAGATGGGCGAAATTCTTCCAACAGGCACAGAAGCTGTGATCTCTGGACCGGCGTAAGGTTTTCATCGATGGAGGAGCTAAATACATCTTCAGGCGACGAATCAGACTTTGAAACAGCACTGAGCGTACAGGAGCTGGGCCAGTGCGTGTCAACGGGTGCGTCCACAACTTGTGCTTCTTCGAGGGGTTCCACTCGGCCGAGACATTCCCCTCAAAACAATGTGACAGTATATGGGGATGGATTGCTAACAAAAATAGCAGTGTCACCGTGAGTGATTTGCACTGTGGCAAAGGGGACCAACAATCTTTTCTTAGTGCGAACGCGGTCAGTGACGCGTTCGGAGGCACTTGGGTATCGTCTGTGACAAGAATCTTGTTCAAAAGCGATGGTCTGTCTGCCGGCGTCATCTCTGTGAACGGCGAGAGTTCTATTTCGGCGGGTGTGCAATGAATGACGGCGTTGTGGCGGGAGAGAACATTCCATCCCAGGATGATGTCGTGCCTTGCAGGAATGATGATGAATTCGACGGCATACATGGCATCCCGAATGACAACGCGAGCTGTGCATACTGGTGTTGGGTGCATACTTTGGGCGCTAGCCGTACGAAGGGATAGCCCCGAAATTTGCGTCGTCACTTTTAGTAGGAAACGGCTAAGTTTGGCGTCCATAACGGATACGGCGGCTCCAGTGTCTATAAGGGCAGATGCGCGAACACCGTCTACAAACACGTCTATTATGTTCGATGTTCTCTGCTGAGGGCTTTCACAGTTCGATAGTTTCGCAGCACTTGCCTCGTGGACTGCGACGACTAGTTCTCCCGACCTCGTGCGACCTGACGTGGCCGTATCGGCGACAATGCGCGACGTGGTGGAGACGGTGAACGGCGGGTAGATGGAGCTGGGCGGAATGTCGGTGAAACAGGCAGCGGTGGTTCGTAAATAGGGCGGCTGGACTGGCTCATGGCGGGTGATGCGACTTGAGGCGGCTGCACGCGATTGCAAAAACGTGCAACGTGGCCGGCGTAACCGCACGCAAAGCATATGGGACGGTTGTCGGAAGTGCGCCAACAGTTTGCCGGAGAGGGTCCCACCCATGGCTCAGGACACGGTGGACGTAGCGGCTGCTGATATGGCTGCATGGTGGGCTGCAGATGGAGCCTAGTGACATCGGCGTACGTAGGCTGCACAACCGCTTCGAACGACGGAGGTCCAGCTACGGCTTCGGCGTAACTAAACGGGGCAGCCGCAGAGATTGCTTGGGCCGGCCTAGCGACAACTTGAGCGTAGCTAAGTGGCGCCGGTGCCTGAGGACGCTGGTGATATTCGGGCATGACTTCGGCGATTTCCTGTTCAATCACTCGGCGGAGAGGAGGCGGAAGTGTGGTTGATGGCTGTTCCACTTGCTGCGGGTGAGCAAAGGGCAGCAGAGTGAGCTGGCGTGCAATTTCTTCACGCACAAATGTCTTCATTTCGGCCAGCAAGGTGGTGTGGTCAGAAACGGTTGACAAGCCAGCGATATCTGCGTCCCGTGCTGGCGGCCGACGGGTCAACGACCGCTGCCGGCGTAACTCCTCATAACTCTGGCACAGCGTTATTAGCTCTGCCATCGTGCGAGGATTATTGGCGCGAAGCGTGGTGAAGGCGTCGTCGTCGATGCCTTTCATGACATTTTTGATCTTATCCAACTCGGACATGGTCGGACAAGCAGCGCAAGGGCGACTGTCCCCAAAAGCGTAGCACGGACTCTCAGCACGAGCGGCGCTCGAGAGCCCAAGGAAACGACCCACTAGAATGTACTGGAGAAGGAGACCCACTTCAAGGCGCTGGAGTGGACGACCCACTTAGAGTTCCAACGCTTCACTACAAGCGTAACTTACAACCCTTTCTAGTCCGTCAGTGCTCTGCACAAGCACGGCGCCGAGTCCTACGCAGCTTGCGTCGGAGTGGACTTCTTTATCGGCATTTTCGTCAAAATGCACAAGTATTGGCGGCGATTGCAGGCGTCGCTTCAGTTCTTCAAATGCTTCGACTGGCGGCGTCTCCCACTTGAACTCGACGTCGGCCTTCGTGAGGTACGTGAGTGGCTCGGCGATCCGTGAAAAGTCCTTGACGAAGTGCCTGTAATAGGCCCACAGTCCAAGAGGTCTACGCACTGCGTTCTCGTTGGCGGGCTAAGGAAAGTCAGAGATGGACACAGTTTTCTGAAGGTCAGGGCGCACTCCAGACTTGTTGATGACGTGGCCCAAAAACAAGAGCTCCTCGTATGCGAAGCGGTACTTTTCTGGCTTCAACGTGAGTCCAGAGGTCTTGATTGCTTGAAGAACTGTTTCGAGGCGCTGCAGGTGTTCTTCGAAGCTTGAGGCAAACACAACGATGTCGTCCAAGTAGACGAGGCAAGTCTGCCACTTCAAGCCTGCCAGTACTGTATCCATGACGCGTTGCAAATTCGCAGGTGCCGAACAAAGACTAAAGGGCATGACCTTTAACTCGAACATTTCGTCTGGTGTTATAAAGGCAGTTTTCTCTCGGTCCCTCTCGTCGACTTCTATTTGGTTTTTAGGTCCATCGACGAAAAAAAGTTTGCATTGTAGAGTCTATCCAAGTCGTCGTCTTTTCGCGGGAAAGGCTATACGTCCTTCTTCGTGATTTTGTTGAGGCGACGATAATCGGCGCAGAAACGTAGGGTTCCATCCTTCTTCTTCAATAACACCACGGTGGATGCCCACGGACTCTTGGACGTCTGGATGGTGTCGTCGCGTAGCAGTTCGTCGACTTGTTGCGAGATGGCCTAGCGTTCGCGCGCCGAGACTCCGTACGAGCTCTGACGGAGTTGGCGGACGTTTTCGTCGGTTATAATGCGGTGCTTGGCGACAGAGGTTTGTCGAATTTTATTGCGATAGCAATTATATGGACACTCAAAGCGGATTTCAGCCGTCGCCGTGAGGTTACGTATGACTTCAAATGGCGATGAAATCCTCACCGCGCGCCGTATGCTTTATGTGCGTGTCAAAGCGCGCGTGGGACGCGTGCTAACACGGTGAGCGAACGCACGGCGGAGAGCACACGCGCGTTATGCGCCGTGCCCCCTGAAGGGCTGCAGAATTAAGCATCTCTCTCCTCCTTTACAATCACCATATATAAAGAGAGCAAATGCAACTTCCACCCTCGCGCGAAAGGCTGTGGGAAAGGGAGGGAGGGGAGGCGACGTTTAACTGCGGCACCTAATGCCTATTTACATAAAAACGTTGCGAGGCGAGAAGGTGGTAAAGACTTCCGACTCTGCTCGACGAGTGTCCCGTGCTGATCTCGTCCAAAACCTGCGAGCCGCCCCCAGAGGCACCGGCAACAGTCACCATCGCCGCGCGCGTTCGGTGCAAACTGTTGCTGCTGCTGCTACTTGTCCAAGTTTATACAGCTAATAAAACTACTATCCTTACTCCGTATAGCTCTCTAATAATTTGCTATCGCCCTTAATACTTCGCCTTTCGGGTGAAACTGCGACATATTCTTTTTCACACCCCGTCTGCTATACTCCCTCGTCGTGATGATCCTTGCAAAATAAAAACTTGGGAGCCGCTTAAGCTTCGCATTCAAGAGTACAACGTGACAAGATTCAAAGATCCCTGACTGCTGCTCAGGCTTCCCGGCAACTGCTGCTTATCTAACCTTAATGCTTACTGGGTAACGCTGGCGGCGAGCGCTATGCATAAAGGCGAGCGTTCGGGGTGTCTCATTTTTTATTGCGATATCAATTATATGGACACTTAAACCAGATTTCTGCCGTCGGCGTCGCCGTCGCCGTCGCCGTGAGTTTCCGTATAGAATCCAAGGGCGATAATACCGTCGCCGCGCGCCGTATGCGCGAGCAAAAGCGCGCGTGGGGGGGGGGGGGGGGACGCGCGCGCTATCACGGAGAGCGAACGCACGGCCGAAAGCAGACGCGACCATCGCGCGAAAGGCCGTCGGGGTATGGGGAGGGAGGGATGCGGGGTGACGCTGTGCTCCGGCACCAAAGGCGTATCTTGAAATCGGGCGTAAGGGGAACTTGCCAATCTAACTCCCACGCGAAAGCAACAAAGCGGTAAGGCAGCGCGGGAGGGAGGGGGGGGGGGGCGCAGCTTCTCCTCTGCCAACAACTTCTCTGCCCGGCGGTCGCCCGCACCGTCTCCTATCTCCACATGGCTCTGACCTTTGTATGCGCTGTGCATTCGCCGCTCAGTTTCCGTTGAAGCGATAGACCGCGCGAACTTGCGCTTACTGCCAGTGTTTTGGCAGTCGTTGGCTGCGGTCATTCAGTGTGATCTATTCATGTTTGCTTGTGCGCGCTGACACCACGCTTGTTAATTCAGTTAGTAAGCGGATGTGTCCAAGTTTATGCAGCCGATATAACGACTATCCCTACTCCGAATAGCTCTCTACTAATTTGCTATCGCAATTGAGGCTTCGCCTTTCGGGCGAAACTGAGAGTTTTTTATTGCGATAGCAATTATATGGACACTCTAAAGCGCATTTCTGCAGTCGGCGTCGTCGTCGCCGTCGCCGTGAGGTTCCGTATGACATAAACGACGATGAAATCATCGCCGCGCTCCGGACGCTGTATGTGCGAGTGAAAGGGTGCGAGGGACGCGCGCTTTCACAGGGTGCGAACGCACGTAGGAGAGCAAACGCGCGTTTTGCGCCGTGCTCCCTGAAGGGCTGCAGAATTATGCGTCTCTTTCCTCCTTTACAATCACCATATATATAGAGCAAACGCGACTTCTTCCATCGTGCGAAAGTCCGTGGGGGCACGGGATGGAGGGAGGAGACGTTTATATGCGGCACCAAATGCGTATTTATATAAAAACGTTGCAGGGCGAGAAGGTGGTAAAAACTTCCGACACTGCTCGACGAGTTCCCCGTTCTGATCTCGTCGAAAACCTCCGAACCGCCCTCAGAGGCACCGGAAAGAGTTACCATCGCCGCGTGCGTTCGGCGTGAACGCGGGCAAAACGCCGACGGCGTCGACAACAGTTCTGCGCGTTGCTGGTGCTGCTGCATGTCCAAGTTTATACAGCTGATAAAACTACTATCTTTACTCCGTATAGCTCTCTTCTAATTTGCTATCGCAATTGATGCTTCGCCTTTCGGGGGAAACTGCGACATTTTTTTTTCTTTCTTTCGCGCGGTTGTGCGACCTGCGGCGCCGCTGCCGTGGATGGCCGTAGGCCACCGTCATCTGGTGGGGTAAAGAGACGAAGCGCCGCTCTGTGATTGGTAGAAAAGCGGCGCTCGCCGTATGCCACGTTGTGATTTATAGAAACGAAGCACGCGCCGTGCGCCGAGCTTTGATTGGTAGAGAGTTTTCGCTCAATGCCGTGCTCACAGCGTAACGGGGCCCTTAAAGGTACACTAAATTAAATAATAAGTCAATCTGAAGTGATAGATTAGTGCCCGAGAACGTCTAAGGCATCAATATTATTGCGAACAGAGCTTTAGTAATCGAGAAATTGAGATAAATGCCGGGCACAATTAGAGACTCCCCAAGGACACTCAGGTACTATCCCCCTCCTCATTACTATTCTGTCAGCAAGACTCAAACGCTCGTAGTTTATTACAAAGATGATTGTATCGCACTATAAGACAAAATGACATTCTACTTGTCCAGTTCTATTTGATTGTTTAGAAAAAAAAATTGGCCGCATATCTGCTTGCTTCGCTGCGAATGACGTCGAAAGACGATAGTCTTCTGCCGCCCCTGATACGTTACACGCTCGCTTCTCCCCCCTCCCACCCTTCACGCTTTTACCCTCCCCTCTCGCTCCTCCCATGATGGATGTAATGGAGATTTTGCTGAATTCAATTCAAATTTCCCGCGTTCGCCCTGCTCTCGCGCCATCTGTTGGAACCTTTTATTACTGTTGAATTAAAGCCGGCTACAGACCCGCGGCTTCAGTCGACTTGTTTTACCGCGTTGATTTTTCATTTAATAACGTATAAGCCACTCAAATGTGTATTCATAATTAAATGAACGCTGTGGATCATGGTTAAGTACGTATATTTTGCCTAAAGTAGGCCTGAGGTTTCTTTTGAGCAGTATAATGTTGACGTGCCATCAGTGGTCGGTTGGTTTTGGCCGGGCTGTTGAATCGGTTTTGGCCGGGCGGTTGCATCGAGTGACAAAGTTTTTCGCGTTTAGGTAGCCCAAGAAAGACTATCGTCTTTAAAACAACACATTGACGTTACCCTTGACAACGATGCGGGTGGTCGAAAAGTTATGTTTCCTCCACTCGGCGCTGCCGCGCTTACGCATTTCACTTCTTTCGTTATCGCATAGTGATGCGCTGGTTTTGCTGGCTCGCGAAACTCTCAGAAACTACAATTAGCACAAAATGCCACGTCCATGTGATGTCGCGGTATTCCCGAACGGCCCATGCCATTTGACCAATGGCAGGAGCAGCAGTGAATCCAACGCTCGGTCTTGGCTTGATTTATCCATCACCGCGCGTTTGAGTTCTGCGCAGGAAACCGTAGCGCCCTCTGTAGGGCGCCGTTACTCACCGACGGCAGTAAAGGCTCATTCACACCGGCCATTGACAGTGGTCGCAAGACCAAGTTGGTCGCATGGCGACCATTTGCGACCATTGAGACATTTGCGGCCATTTATGACATGGTCGCAAATGGTGGCTTTTGTCGAAAAGCGACCATTTTGGGCCAGTCGCTCGCTGCTCGATTTTTCAGTCGCGTGACCGTGGTCGCAAACCTGCTCAACCAATCAGCGCCACGCCTAAAGTGATGTTATCCGGCGTCCTCCACGCCACCATATGCAGACTACAGGCCGGTAATTCGTCTTGTCTTGTGATGTTCGGACGCAGCAGTTGCAGCAACGTGTCGAATGTACGCAGGCGCATTCGCTGGAGACTAAACAGCAGGAAAATAGAGCACAACATAATCCCTTTTTCCAGCTGACGTTCGTTGGATGAGCACGCCACCCAAAGTTGTAGAGCGGTTGAACAGCTTCATTTTTATATTATGCACCGAATCGCACGCAATGCAAACTAGAAATTACAACTAGCTCTCGATCATACTCATTGTCATGCCACAAATTTCGGGCAGTAAGCGGTTTGCATGGCCGGCCACTTCACGTGATCGGAGGCACAGGCCCATCCACCAGCGTCGCGTTTTCTTCGGAGGCTTCCGCGCAGCCACAGCTGACACCACGGCAGAGCACAACAGCACAGGGACGACGTCTTCCTGTTGACTCGAATCAAAATCCATGGCTGTTGCCGGAACGCAAAACCAATTTACACAGTGCCAGCTAAGTGCGCGCGAACTGCGTGGATTCCTAGAGTTCTCGCTGAGAACGATAATTTCCGGGATTGCGACTTGCCGGTCGCGCTCAGCCAGCCTTTGCGGAGTGAACATCAGTCGCCTTTGGTCGCTCTTTGATCGCGATTTGCAAATGCTCGCACGACCTCGTCAAGTCGCCGGTGTAAATGAGCCTTAAAGGGCGGTGATGGCTTATGTAACGTCCCCACTCCCCCGCTTAGGGGGGGGGGGGGGGTAACTTGAATTGTGCTAAAGGTATGCTGACTCTTCAGACGCAATTTTCTCGTAAACCATGTCCTTTTCTTTTGGACGACGCAAGCGCTGCGAGTTTTCTGGCACGGTATTTCAACAGTCCACGTCTACTTAGCATTTACTTCAGTGTCCCTTTAAAGCTGTCGCTTTAGAACCTGTAATTTGTCGCACATTACGATACGCTGAATATTTCGTGCCACGCACTACAGCTGAGTATACTAACCTACCTTCACACATTGCAACTGAACATGACTCTACTGAATTTGAAAAACTTGTTCGCACGTATCCCATTCCCACACTGCTAGTAATCTGCGCGCGCTCTCTCTCTCTTTTATGCGAAGCTTTCTATGTCTCAATGATTCGTCCATGAGCGCCGAAAAATGCACTGCAGGAAAGTCAGCTTACACAATGGAACTATCTGCGCATCTGCGCACACAATAGATCAACGGCGCACGATATGCATACGTATCGTAGAACACTAAAGTTTACATTCGCAGTTGTACCAATAAGAACAATGGTAACTGCAACGCCACGCTACCCAGACAAACTACATTGCATTACGCATTCCCGGCCGTCACCATAGGTAGGCCGCGGGTGCATCTCACAGTAGAAGAGGCTGCCGTACGCGAACGTAGGCGCGAGTGCGATCGTGCCCGTAAGGCCGATCCCGTGTATCGGCAACGGCAGCGCCTCTGACCGTCTACCACAGCGATCACAAGGCAATACTGTGCAAGTGTAGAGTCGTCCGTGAAAGTGTGTGTGCGTGTAGTGAACGGCTACATGATCTAAAATAAAGGCTATGCAACTTAACAAAATATGTCTTCATTCAACTTCAAAGCTCAAAAATTACAATCATAAACAAGCAATGAAATCACATATGCATCGCATCGGGTCGCTCGGCATTTCATGGGTTCGTTGCGTGGTCGTTGGCTTTGTACTGTGAATTTGATTCAGTTTGCGTGGGAGAAAGCTTCGGGTTCAACCATCTTTCTTTAAAAAAGGGGGCTTTGATTTTTTAAAACTTACATGCAATTAACGGTATACCGTGTTTCAGTGTAAAATTCCTGTGTTTTTAATGTATAATGGCAGTGCTTTCAATAATTTATTGCGATAGCAATTATATGGACACTTCAACCGGATTTCTGCCGTTGGCGTCGCCGTCGTCGTGAGGTTCCGTATAAAGTCCAAGGGCGATACAGTCGTCGCCGCGCGCCGTATGCGCGAGTAAAAGCGCGGCGGGGACGCCCGCTATCACGGAGAGCGAACGTACGGCGGAAAGCAAAAGCGACCGACGCGCGAAAGGCCGTGGGGGTATGGGAGGGAGGGAGGTGGGGCGACGCTCTGTTGCGGCTCCAAATGCGTATCTTGCAACCGGGCGCAAAGGGAACTGGCCACTCAATCTCCCACGCCAACGCACAAAAGCGGAAAGGCAGCGCGGGAGGGGGGGGGGGGGGGGGGAGGGCGCAGCTTCCACTCTGCCAACAACCACGCTCGTACTTTGCCCGACTGTGGCCCGCACCATCTCTTATCTCCGCACGGCGCTGACCACCGTATGCACTGTGCATTCTCCGCTCAGTTTCCGTTGAAGCGATAGACCGCACGATTCTTCGCCCGCTGCAGCGGCGGCGCTTGCTGCCAGCGCTTTGACAGTCGTTGTCTGCGGTCCTTCAGTGTAATCTATTCATGTTTGCTTGTGCGCGCTGACACCACGCTTGTTAATTCAGTTAGTAAGCGGATGTGTCGAAGTTTATGCAGCCGATAAAACTACTATCCCTACTCTGAATAGCTCTCTACTAATTTGCTATCGCAACTGATGCTTCGCCTTTCGGGCGAAACTGAGACATTTTTTTCAACACATGTCCTCTGCTTACATGACATCTGACCGAGTATCCTGTTGTTGCAGTGGTCTATTGCACAATATTCAGTGTATTTACGTAGTGTTTCTTTAAATGTTTTCTGATTGCATTGTATATCCTTAGTTAAATATTAGGTCTATATTTTTTGACCTCCTATGTATTACCTTCTGACAGAGGGCCTTTAGGTTATAAAGAAATATTAATATGGGGTTCCGGAAATTTGATCATTTTATGAATAGTTGAATAAATTGTCTTCGTATTTCTACCCCTCTTTTTTGGCCCCTAGTGGGCTTGCAGAAATTTGTAAAGAAAGAAATATTGAAATAAATAGATGCAGCACTACGATAATTATTAAACAAATGCCGAATAAGTAAATAGCCACAAGCAACCTTTACCCAATATACGTATCTGCAAGGAACAGACAAAGAAAGCAAGTACTTTTCTTTATTTATATTCCCTAAAGACAACAAGATGAATGAGTACAGTCACGTGCAATATTAGCTGCAACGTTGTGCATGTGTTGAAAAGGGCCCCAAGAATACATGGTGGCGGTGGCATACAAAACGTTGGTGTAATAAATACCAGTAATTGTAACGGTGTTCTCCCGTTATTCGTATATCGGCGCCACCGTGCAGTCTTGGGGCCATTATGAACACGGGCGCCGTGTTGCACCTGATATTGCACGCGACTGTACTTAATTATTACGAGATGTTTTACTCCGAGTACAGCTGTTACCTCAGAATTGCTATATCCATGCGTCGGTCCCTTCTGCTACGCAGGCGTCCTGGCCCATGACATCGCATCATTCTTACCGTATGATGAAAAAAAAAAGGAAGATGCGGGGCCCCATACACTTGATTGTCATCGTTTGGCGCTAAGACAGGGTTGCCTGTGTTACTTTGAAACGACAGCGGTCCGTGAGTTGGCCCCACATTTTCAACCGACCACTTCGACGCGACAAGAAAATTTACCGTGGTTGAACCCAGTTCAACCAAGTTTGTCGAGTGATAGCACGGTTTTGCTCACTTTGGGAAAGGACACAGACGCTGCTCGGCGACATCAGCAACTCCCGCGTCTTCAATTGCACCACAAGACAACACACACGCTGCTCGGCGCGGCGGCAGCAGCGAACGAATCGACCTTCCTGTTGCGTCTCGCTTCAACGCGAACTAAGCGACGAAAGCAGAGCGCATACGAAGCTACCAGAACTCGTCGCACTTTGTACACATCGCAGATCGCTTTGAAGGTGAGGCCCGCGCGACCGCGCACTTTTCCTACATTGCAGATCGCTTTCAAGATATGGGCGCCCACGCGGCGTACGCAGCAGCCGCCGGTAGTGGCAGGCGAAGTCCCAATTTGACCTCGGCTGAGCTTGAACGTCAGATTTACGGAACCACGCGTTTTCTGGGTTTGTACCTGGAGTTGTAGCGCTATCAGCTCTAAAAGAAACGTTCGCCTACTTCTACCACTGAGGATGGAACGCACGCCCTGCGGCCATGTGCAGTTGGCACGCGGACACGCTATTTACCGAGTTATATTTATCATTATATTTATTGTTATTATTATGATATTTATCGAAGTGGCAGATGACTATTAACCTCAAAAAGACTGTTGCAATGACCATTACTCGCAAAAAGAATCCATAATATTTACCTATAACATTAACAACCTGTCTGTATCTGTCATATCTACGTACAAATACTTGTGAGTAGTAATAATATCAGATCTTAGGTCGAATGAACATGTAACATACATTTATGATAAATCAATGAAGAAACTAGGCTTCTTAAGGCGATCAATAGGCAACGCTTCACCTGAAATAAAACATTTAGCATATAAAACATTCATCCGACCCATTCTCGATTACGGTGCGATTGTCTGGGATCCGCACACAAAAACCAACATCGCTAAAATTGAGAAAGTATTCAGTAAAAAACCAACATCGCTAAACGGAGAAATTCGAGATTATCCGAATTCGAGATTACTCTTTTTGCATAGTATTTATCACAGTGACAGTGCCTTTTCACGCAAATTCATTCATCCAGCAGTCCACATCTCCGCGCGTATTGACCACGACCTCAAGGTCTACCCACCATTTTCTCGGACTAAGAAACATTTACACTCACCTCTAGTTTTATCAATACATGAGTGGAACGCCCTTCCGCAATCCATTATCAACATTAAGGAATCATCTTCTTTTCAATCGGCTTTACTAACCTACCTTAATGAGAAAACCTGGCATACCAGCTGACCATTTCTACACAACCATATTCTCCTGCTTGCACGCCTTACTAACTTTGAACACTGGCCTACATTTGCTGTGTTATTCTAAGTGTTGTAGCTCTGTCTTGTATTATTGCATTATATAACAGTTACTGCATGCCACTACTAGATGCACTGTATCTCCTTAATGTTGTGATTATTTGTGTTCTTTATTTGCGTTTTGTTGTTCATGCTTATAACCCAGTTTTAAAGTTTCTTGTTGTTATCCCCCCCCCCCCATGTAATGCCCGATTTTGGGCCCTTAGGGTAAATAAATGAAATGAAATGAAAATCAGCTAGGTTTCTTTTCAATTCATACAGCTGGCGCACATCCCCATCATCTCTTCTAGAAGCTGCAGAACTGGACAACCTCGCAATAAGGCGTTACCGGGACAGAATGAAATTTTTCTTTTTACTCTATAATAATCAATTAGGAATAGATAAAACATTATATATTCTACCGGCTAGCCACCGCTGAAGGTTAGAGATTTTTCCTGCAGGACCAAGGCATTTAAAAATTCTTTTTTCCCGCGTACGATTTCCGAATGGAACGCATTACCCGCCACAACTGTTGACTGTCCAACAGTTTCATCCTTTCTTTCTGCACTTTGTGTATAAACCATACCGTTCATCCCTCGTCTCTACCCGTCAAATCATGATTGTTAAAAGGTTTCTCTTGTGTTGTTTGTTATGCAGATTTTTGTTCAGTGTCTGCTATCTTGTGTGACTATATTTCATACTCGCGTTTTGTTTCAAACGCCCACTCCTGCCTAAAGCCTGGTACAAGGCTGGCAGTACTTGTAAAATAAATAAATAAATAAATAAAATAAATAGTAAAAAATTCGTGCTTTGCAATTTGTGCGCAGGTTTGTGGTGGCATCTGGGCATTTATTTGGGACACCGCCGCAAGATCTATTGCAGTGGACGAAAATGACTTTGTACGCATGGAAAATAAATATTTTTCAGAAAATATCTCGTTTATTTGATGATTAGGCAAGCAAGCAGCATGGAGGTGGCCACTGTAAGAGCCTGTTGTAACTGATATCAGTGCCCTGAGCCAGTAAGATATCACGATTTGTACAGCTATGAGCCAGAAATGTGACTTTGTTCATAAATTTACGCTTGCACGCCTCGGCAACAACTCGAAGCCACTCTTTGACTCTCAATATTGCGTACTATATAAGCGCATATGACGTCACATACCAAGCTGCAACAGATTCATTCTTATAGGCGGATGGTTATGTGAATTATTAGGCAAATGGCCTACCCTATATTTGCTGGCAATTTTGCCTACCCATATATAAATTTAAATAAATTTGAAGCAGATGTTGAGTGTCATGCGCTCGTCCAATAGGAGAACTGCGTCCTCTATAGATTCCCATGAGCAGGCATTATATGTGCAGTATTTTTATAGTGATTTGATACTTATTAAACTGGACACAGATGGCTTAATGGTAATATTTTATGAGTAAGTTCCGGGCTTTCGAAAGCGGCTTGCTGTGTCATACTCAGCGAAATAGAATGGAAGGTCGCGAAGCGTGAGATATTAGGAAAGTCAGCTTCGCTTTTAAAAGCTTGAGATGATTACCAAAAACGTGCGAAAAAAGGCATATCGGCGTCAATTAAACAATCCGTAAACGCATATGACAGCATCTTGGCAGGTAATACATATTGGCATAATTCCCCATTTTCCAACGTAATGCACATGAAACATACAATGAATCATCCTGACATTTAAGTACGTTGTAAGTGCACTCGGTTGTGCCTTTTTCACAAGATCTATCATTCTAACCACATCAACAAAGACAAGCTCCTAACCACTCCGAGCTCTATTCATCCCGTTTTGAGCACAGTTAAACGTAGGTAGTGGTGGTGGTGGTGAATAGTAGAAACAGGAGCGCAATCTTGTAGAACAAGGTTACGTAATGCCTCCTGTATTCCGATAACAAGTCTGGACTGGAACCGTCTTCCTACTTTCGTCGCCAAAATCCCAGACGCGTATGTTGAAAATCTAGAAGCCTTGGCAATCGCGGTTGAACGCGATTGGCTGAAACGCAGCCGGCGGCGCTCTGATGAAACGCCGTGGGGATTATTGCTGTGCGTGTCGCCCACGATAGTTTAGGTTAGGTTATGTCAAGTTAGGCTAGCGTAAAAGGCGTCCGGTGGCGCGCCATACTCTCACAGCAGTTGCAAAGGGCGCCCAGCGTTGCCGGCGTCATTTCATCCTATCGTGTTCAACCGCGGTTGTTAAGTTAGGCGCTGTGCGTTCTTGATTTTCGATATATGCGTCCCGGACAACGCAAGCTTCACAACAATAGATAACTTAATTTTGTAACCATAATAATTCAAGTATATATTCTTTGTTATTGTTGAGACGTCGAGGTACCGTCCTTGCACAGATATCGCCCACACTGATTCCAAGCTTCCATTCTGCACTATCATATTTTTTGCCATTAAAATCTATCACGTCATACGCCCTTACTTAATATTCTAAAATTGAAATTGTCTCGGTAGTTTGCATATTTCATTCCACAAAAGTATTGATCGGCAGCTGTTACCGCCCTCCTGACTCTCATCATTCCTTCTTAGCTGACTTGCGCAGTAGCATTGATAGTGCCATTGAAACCTATCAGGCTCGTACAGTGTATCCATTTAGGGATTTCGATCTTCCACTTATTGACTGGGAGCAATTGTCGTCTTCTTGTAATCACTCGGCTGACTTCATTAACTCAACTTCAGACTTTAAATTTTCCCAGGTTATTACGCACCCAACTCGCGGATCGAATACGTTAGACCTCATTCTAACAACTGTACCTGGAAAAATTGACCTCGAAGATTATTTGAATGGGTTTCGTCACCACACATTACTACAATTAACTCTTGCTATCCCGCCGGCCTGTGTAGGAACTGAATCAAAGAAAATTGGAGACTGTAATAAAGCCAACTACAACGCCAATAACTCGGAACTCAGTTCCTTTTTTGATAGTGTGTTATTACCTTCGTTTTACAGCCACTCACTAGAATAAAACCGGGTTCTCTTCAAAAATAAGATGTCCAAATTAATATAAACACACGTGCCTTTGATAACTGTAAGTAATGATAAAACTAATCCGTGGTTCCACAGGGCTCTTCGCCTGCTCAGAAACAAAGAGAAACGGCCTTATTAGACAGCAAAATGTTCTCGTTCGCCGTCTGCTTCGGATAAGTACGAGGAATGCTTAAAGGCATACTGTTATGAAATTGCTGCAGCCAAGGAAAAGTGTTTTTCTCATGACTTGCCATCACTCCTTAAGAGTAATCTAAAGAAGTTCTGAAAAGTAATATGTCCTGGGGTGCTATGCAGGATGCCCCGAGTTTGGCGAAACTCGGGATCTTCACGAGCTCTGGCGACGCCCCAAGATCAAAGAACAAATGGTAACAAGATGACGTTTGTCCATCGGCACACCTCCAATTTCATTGGTTTATCTAGATTCACTCTGGGTGGCTATTATCCCTTGGGCGTTGCCATATGGGCGGTCGACAAACTGCGGCTCACGTGATCATACGGTCGGTGCATGGTCGTGCCTTCTTTCACTTGTTTGTCGTTCCACCGAGTGCAATACAGGCACAAGCAAGTTATAAAATAAATTCATTTAGTACAATAATATTAGTCACATTAACGTGGGTTGTAAGCATTTTAATGTTTACACGATGTACACGGAATGTGTATTAGACTAATTTGTATTTAAATACGTTTCGCGTTATGCCACGAGGGGACGCTCGCCCCCCTCTTTTTTTTTCTGGATTCGATTGGCACGACTCGATACGTGCTTGCTCTAGCATTTCCGAGCACCGATTGGTGTGCGCTTGCTTTTCTCACTGGGTTTCCAACAGATCGCTCGTTGCTCCTTTGCTCTAGATTGGATTGGTGCGGCTCGCTACGTGCTTGCGCTCCCATTTCCGAGCAGAGATTGGTGTGCGCCTGGTCTTCACACTGGGCTTTTAACAGATCGCTCGTTGCTCGCGCTAAAGAAAAGCTCCGAGTAGCGCGCGCATCCAGCTACAAGACGAAGTGAACGTCGGCTAGCGCATAAGTGGTTTGCCGCGCGCTTACCGTGTAAGCACACAGGAATGCCGGAAAGCACACATACAAGGGTCAGAAAACTACGCTTTATTTTCTTTTACTTTGCGATACACCTCCATACTGGCAAGCGTCGAGCGATGGCTTCTAACAACCGCAGGAAAGAGTCTTTGTAGTGGCTAGCCCGAGCGATCCGTGGCTTCTAACAAACTCACGAAAGGGTATTTGCAGCGCACGTGGATGTTGACTGCCACCACATGCATCCCAGGTGGGACTCCAGCATCGGTGCAGTTACCCTGTACCCATCGCTGACGAGGGAGCGCTTCACTTTTTGACAATAACTTTCTTTTTTTTTTGCGTGTGAACGCCCGTGATGGGGTCCACAAAGTTCACGCTTTGGTTGACTGTCTACCAATGTGGATTGAGGCATAGCCCCGTTAGCATCCACTAAATTTGGGATACATTTGTATGCGCCTGTGATGAGCAGGTTCTTTTGTGTTAATGTTTTTTGCTGGTTCTCTGAGGCGGAGCCTCCCAGAACCCAATCGAGGACAAAGCCGTTTGTTGGAAAACACACACACAAAGATAAGATGAAAACACGCAGCTGGAACGCTAATGATATGAGGCAAGTTCGGGCAGGCTGCGGGTGTGCGTATGCACTACAGTCTCGACGCGGCGAAGCGGAGACGACGAGAGAAGCGGTGTTGGTCTCACCAAAAGACGTTGTGTCGGAGCGTCGTACAGGCTGCCAGAGCGTGGCAGCTCTGGCTCGGAGGGGGAAGATAGGCGGCTCGGCAGGACGAGCCGACGGTGGTGGCGTTCTGGTCGGGCAGCTGATCGTGGCTCTCGGGCACGTAGCCCGACAGCTCAGGTTCTGCCCACGGACGCAGACGCTCACCGGCCTCGGGCAGCAGCAGTTGATTATCGGGCAGGGTGGCGATGCCCGGGAAGGCAGGCGGCTTGGCAGCAGGGGTTGACGGCGGCGGCGTTCTGGCCGGGCAGCTGGTCGTAGAGCTCGGGTCCGTAGCCCGACAGCTCTCGTTCTGCCCACGGGCGCAGACGCTTGCCGGCCCCGGGCAGCTGTTCTCGAACGGATGGAGTGGCGGCGCCCAGGAATGGGTTGGCAGGAGGCCCCGGCCGGGTGAAGTCCTGGTGGCTCGGGTCCGGAACCCGACGGCCGTCTTCAACTCCCGATCCGGTGGCCGACCTTGTCCTGGTGCCGCTTCTGGAACTCCTCCCCTACTGCCAGCGCGGCTCCTTTTTCTGCTGCGCTGGTCGATTCGTCGATTTCTCATTGGCTGCTCGATGCTCCGTGTTCTTTTGTGATTGGATTGGCTTTTTTGTTTATTTGTTTTCCTTGTGCCGGGCATGTTCACGCGCTGGCCGCTCTTCGGCGTCGTCGTTTTCGGCGCGCCACGGTAGAGCGGCGCGCTCTCTTTGTCGTCTGCTCCTTGTGTCCAACCACCGCACCGCGTCGCGCACCACACATATCACTGTCTCCTACCGCCGCGCCGTGTCGCGCACTACACATCACATAAGCCCCTTTTTGGGCCAAGTTTTTCCACAGGAAAAACTGCCGGTCAGTGCGCGACACATTTCACACTTCAATCACTGTGGGTCCACCACACATATTCTAGTCTTAAAGTTCACGGGGCATTGAAGCACAACACTCGAGAATGCACACAACAAGCGAAAGCCCTTACAAGTTAAATACAATGTTTACGGGGCGTATAAAGGATGACCCTCACAAAAACTACTTCAAATAAAGCACTTATAGTTAACCAAGTTGTCTAACAAATATGTTCCTGTCCGAGGTCAAATCCTGATATGGCAACCGGCTATTCAATTGGTTTCTTAGGTAATTGCGTCCCAGGTGAGACGAGCTGCGCGTCTCTTCTTCGTTCGCGATGAAACGTCTGGAGCCGATTTGTTGCACCTTGGAAAACGCACATACGAGGACCTCTGAATGACCTGACTCAGGTGTTGAATTAATTCGAAAGTCATAAGCTGGGCCTCATTGGCACTAACCGAAATGTGCTCTGTATATGTGCACTCGGGCACAAATGTTCTAGTGAACACTTTAGGCGCGTTGACATGTAGCTGGGTCCCATCGCACAGACATGCACACGGCACCTCAGCGGAAATGCTTTTCGCTTCTGCTGATATCAGAGAGGACCGATTTGCTTCCCCATTACACAAATAGGAACACAAAGTCGCTTTGCTATCCTCTACCAGATTACTCGGCGAGATTTCCCCACGGTGTTCCTCAGTGGAATCACCTTGCGATGTCTCACATTCTTCAAATCCATAGTCTGTATGGCCATATATTGCTCTCTCATTGGAGCTGAGGAGAGGAGCGGATTGCTCCTTGTCAAAAGTGCTTTGCCTCCCAGAGGCTCGAAAGCACATCTCCTCCGATACGGAACTTTCACGTCCCCTTGTCCCTGCTCTAGGAGTGCCTACCCTTTCTCGAGGGAGGCTGTCTGAATGGTCCTCAAACTTCGTGAGGCCTCTTGTCACCGCTGCAAGGGGCACACCGAAAGAGTGGGTGAGCGTCTCATTGCTCGCCTCATACTCTTCGAGGCCATTGGCAATGCGAACTTTTGCCCAGTCCGTCGGGCTTTGTAGAGGTATCTGTGCCTCTTTATCTGATGTGCTTTTACTAGCACAGGTTCGCATGCGTACCTCCTTGGCGATCTTGTTCTCTTCGAGGTCATTGTCGATGCGCACCGTTGCCCAGCCTGTCGGGCTTTCTGACGGCATTTGTGCCTTTTTATTCAATGTACTTTTATTAGCACAGATGCGCACGGTGCCTCGATTACATGAGAATCTGCCTGCTGTTTGCTCCCTGAGCTATCCTCAGCGTCCCTGAGGTTCATGTCACGACCTAGGCTGGTCCGTATTCTGCTCCTTTCTCTGCTACACTCTTGTTTAGTGCCTTTTTCTAACGGGAGCCCGTGATGGTGTTCGGGGCACTCACTAGACAGAGATTTCGAACTGCTGAGTCTGGAGCCTGCGTCAAACGTTTGCTCAATAGAGCTTGCATAGGACTCCAGCTCGCGAATCTCTCTCAGTGAGCGTGCCCTTTCAGCCTCCGCGACCCTCAGACGCAACTGCAAAACACGTGCCTCGCGCTCAATCTGTTCTCTTTTCGCTTCTCGCTCCGCAGCGCGTTCTTCTCGCGCTCGCGCCTGACGCTCGGCGATCCACGCTTTTAGCTCTGCTCCCTCAAGCCCCATACGTTCCGCTAAAGCTAACAGCTCTCGCGTGCTAGCCATGTTCTTAAACTGTTAGAATTAGCAAGAGAATCCAAACAAACGGCTTTGTCCTGTCGCGCGGACGCCAATTTGAGATGACAGCGTGACTGCAGACGGTTCTTCAATTGGGGGACAACCCCATTAAGGGGAAAGCCCAATCGTGGACAAGAACCCAATTGGGGACAAAAACCCAATTGGGGACAAAACCGTTTGTTGGGAAACACACACACAAACTTTTAATGAAACTAGAAACGAAAATTAACCCATAAAAACAAACACACAAAGATAACATGAAAACAT
Organism: Dermacentor silvarum; assembly: GCF_013339745.2. Lineage (NCBI taxonomy): Eukaryota > Metazoa > Arthropoda > Arachnida > Ixodida > Ixodidae > Dermacentor > Dermacentor silvarum. The sequence continues at coordinate 180,241,742 of NC_051158.1, read as the reverse complement.
GTAGCTAGAACGCTAATGATATGAGGCAAGTTCGGGCAGGCTGCGGGTGTGCGTATGCACTACAGTCTCGACGCGGCGAAGCGGAGACGACGAGAGAAGCGGTGTTGGTCTCACCAAAAGACGTTGTGTTGGAGCGTCGTACAGGCTGCCAGAGCGTGGCAGCTCTGGCTCAGAGGAAGAAGACAGGCGGCTCGGTAGCACGGGTCGACGATGGTGGCGTTCTGGTCGGGCAGCTGATCGTGGCACTCGGGCACGTAGCCCGACAGCTCAGGTTCTGCCCACGGACGCAGACGCTCACCGGCCTCGGGCAGCAGCAGTTGATTATCGGGCAGGGTGGCGATGCCCGGGAAGGCAGGCGGCTTGGCAGCAGGGGTTGACGGCGGCGGCGTTCTGGCCGGGCAGCTGGTCGTAGAGCTCGGGTCCGTAGCCCGACAGCTCTCGTTCTGCCCACGGGCGCAGACGCTTGCCGGCCCCGGGCAGCTGTTCTCGAACGGATGGAGTGGCGGCGCCCAGGAATGGGTTGGCAGGAGGCCCCGGCCGGGTGAAGTCCTGGTGGCTCGGGTCCGGAACCCGACGGCCGTCTTCAACTCCCGATCCGGTGGCCGACCTTGTCCTGGTGCCGCTTCTGGAACTCCTCCCCTACTGCCAGCGCGGCTCCTTTTTCTGCTGCGCTGGTCGATTCGTCGATTTCTCATTGGCTGCTCGAGGCTCCGTGTTCTTTTGTGATTGGATTGGCTTTTTTTATTTGTTTTCCTTGTGCTGGGCGTGTTCACGCGCTGGCCGCTCTTCGGCGTCGTCGTTTTCGGCGCGCCACGGTAGAGCGGCGCGCTCTCTTTGTCGTCTGCTCCTTCTGTCCAACCACCGCACCGCGTCGCGCACCACACATATCACTGTCTCCTACCGCCGCGCCGTGTCGCGCACTACACATCACAGCGCCCAATTCGTCACTATGAATAATGGTCCCCGGTTGAACATTGGCTGCAATAATGGCGCCTACTTTGAATGGTATACTTTGAAAGTCGCAACACCCCTCTGGTCGCGCAGAACATGCCGAAGACCCATGGGCCCCTAACTTTAACACCGCGGTAATTTTGGCGGCTGGCGGAAAGTTGTCGCCCGTCATTAGGCGGCCTCGATTGTATACTTTTGGTCGCCGCGAAGAAGGCACTCATCAATTTGCGCTATCTACCCGGGGTACCAAGTGGAGGTCGCGCCAGCAGCTCGTCCCTCGCGACCTTACGGGGGTAGTTCGTCCTGTCGGCGATGGTGCGCTCCTATAGAGGAAACAAGTCACCGGTCATCTCCTTCAACAGCCATATGTCTACGCTTTTGCTCACGCAGTACGTGAGCCAAATCATTTGCCGCCTGGAGAGGTGGTCGTTCGGATGGCCGAGGCGGTCCTTGGCGAAGTAACGTCCTTCGCCTCTCTGACCGTGCAGTGCAGCTTTACCGTGTAACTGCGAAAACTGATTTCGGCACCTGTTGCATCGAAAGGCAGCCCGGCTTCCATTCTGTGTCTTCCAATATAATGTGATCACTTCGCCTACGCAGGTTGGTTGGCCCGGGTTGAACCCCAGGTGCTCGTAGGTGCCCCAGTACTCCGATGACGACGTCGGACCTGGCCTGGGGCTAGGGCGCGGTGGACGAGCAGCGCTTGAAACAGGAGAGAGCCGAAGCGATCGCACGAAGTTTTCCTCCACAGCCTAGTCACATCAGTATGTGCTTGGAAAGCATAATATGCCCGCCACGCAGTCTCCGCAGACAAGGGCGTTCGCCTAACTCGTCACACAGCCAGCGCACTGACGTTTTGGAAAGGCAAAAACGACGCTGAAACTCTACGTCGGTCATGTAGCTGAACGGGTCCAGATGGTCATATTGAGGCTTGCCGCCGCTGGATGCGATGATACAGGCTGCTGCTGCCGCCGCCATGCTCCCGAGTTTAACTCGAGAGGGGTTTCGCGATGTACGAGTTTGGCCCGAGTTCGCGTGTCAATCAAAACCATAGGTCACGCCCCGAGTGAGGCATGTAACTCTTGTGCGCGCCCACCACGGTTGGGCCACGCCCAACTTATTTTTCGACAACAGCGACGTGGTGCGGAACTGAGAGGAATTAACAATCTTGACCGGCGAAATAAAACACGCACAACGCACTGTCATCGGTGATGTACTCAGCACCACTATAAAAAAAAGCGTCGACTTTCGCTGCCTTAAGCATATGTCTTCTTGGGCTGTCATGACCCCACAACACGGTTCATTGCCTGCGTTGTGGCTACGTAGCGCACAGCAAATAATTATCCGCACGTCATTGTAGCTGCTTGCAAGGCGTCGATGCGCCGTGGTGGACGACGATCTTGAGCAGTGCGTAGTGTTTTCCAACGACAACTTATCGCAGCTGTCATTTGAGATGGCTGCTCTGTCAATGATATAGTGCAGCAAACACGGTCAGCGGTCAGCGCAAACACACCCAGTGCAATGTCATTTTGTCATCACAAGCACGGCACACTAAAAATTGCAACACCTTCCTGCGTTCGAAGTCTAATTTCCTAACTGCACACAACAGCCCTCACCCACCAAAATGCGATTGCTGCGCTGTCGTTACGATATCCATCTGCGATCGCTGTTAGCTCAGCAGCAGAGGCAATCGGCAAGCACATTGGAGTGAACAACACACTCAAATTCTGCGCACATGCGCACGGAGGCACCTTCAATGGGCAAGCGGTGACAAGCGACGAACTGTGTCGCTGGGCAGCACGCTCGTGTTCGCAATGCATCGCGGAGACTTCGCGCATGCAGATAAACTGGTGCATTTTCATTGTGCTGCGTCACTACGGACCCTAGAATACCGCACAGCCATTTTGCAGTGACAGCCGTTGCTCCCGTCTCTATGGCTAAAGTGTCGTTTCAGTTGGTAAAGCGGCGGCCTTAATAGACGCCGCAGTGAAGCACCTGCGGTGAACAGCCATGCCGCAGCGCTGCGTTGCCATTCCCCTATTAGACAGGGAATGGGCAGATCGTTGTCATGACTGACTTTATCGAACATAGCACTGCAGCGCCCCTGGCGACTGCTCACCGCATGAACTCCCTCGTGCGTGTGACCCTCTAGAATGTATCCGCTTGTAAGCTTTCGCCTCACTGTCGCCACTCGCGGCAAAAAAGTACAAAATTTAATAATTCCTTATATGTCCATTTGTCATCACAAATTTACAGCATTCAAAACAAAAAACCGATACTTTAAGAAGTAAAATGTTGGTTATTTTATTTGTTGTATTTCAAAGTATTCGATTGAGGGAAAGTATAGGTGCAAGAATGCACCGCATGTGCCCTGTTCGCATTCGACGGAGGATAGAAAGATAATGCCCGAAAAAGGAGGCACGCCCTTGACACGCCCGAGAAAGGCGTGGCAAGCTGCTCACGGCAAGTGTGCAGACAGACAGCGGGAGAGTGACGGTATTGCTAAATTGCGATAATACGTTGATAACAATACGCGGCGCTGGCGCGTTTTGTTGCGCAGTCCTCTGTGCTTGAAGCCCGGCAGCACTGTGCCGCGCAGGGTGCGCTCATGTTGTCATACGCGGCTTTATCTCGACATTTCTTTTTGCCTGCTGTTATTGCACGTTCCTTGCTATCTTCGTTCACTGACTGCCATCGAGCAAACTCGGGTAAAACTCGGGTGAACGAGAAACTCGGCGCATCCTGCATAGCACCCCTGGTTGCGACAGCAATTGCATTTCCTTGCATGATAAAAATAACACTCCTATCCCCGACAGTGACTGTCCACATGTTTTAACTCATTTTTTTGTCTTTCTTCACTATTGAAGATGGCCATCTTCCTGAATTTCTTTATCAATATTACTCTTACATGGCACCCATTGATGTTACAGTCCAAGGTATTTGTAATACAATAGAAAACCTTAAAATGTCTTCTTCTTCTGGTATCGATGGTATTAACTCTCCAAAATCCTAAAGAATACTACATCAGTCTCAAGCAAATTTTTATTCCACATATCTTGGCAGTCGTTAATTACTGGAAAGTAACCTGCTGATTGGAAGATAGTGTAAGTGGTGCCTGTCCATAAACGTGGAAATAAAAATTCACCTGGGAATTATTGCCCCATTTCTTGACGTGCATTTGTTGCAAAATGCTTGAGAATAGCATAGATTATCATGTTTAGGCTCATCTAGAACCTAAGTTTCTTTTTACTAATCAGCGTGGGTTCCGTAAGGGTTTTTCTTGTGAGACTCAACTCTTTGAATTTACTACTGACCTACATTCTGACATGAACTCTAACGTACAGACATTTTGCATATTCTTTGAGTTTGCGAAGGCCTTCGATCCTGTAGCTCATTGCCGTTTGATGTTAAAACTTTCGTCGCTAAGACTAGATACTCTTATTATAACATGGCTCCTAATTGTCTAGCAAATCGGCAGCAATTTACTGTAGTAAACAATTATTCTTCATAACCTTGTTACGTTTCCTTTTGGGTACCGCAAGGCAACGTTCTAGGACCCTTACTGTTTCTCATATATATATATATATATATATATATATATATACAGTTTACTGTTTCTCATATATATATATATATATATATATATATACATCAATGACTTGCCTGACAACATATCATCCTGTATGCGCATATTTGCTGATGTTAGTATTATTTACTGCCCAATTCACAACAATAGTGAACATGTCACCCTTCAACGGGAGCTTGAACGTATTGGTGAGTGCTGTAAGACCTGGTTAATGACATTAAATGTTTCCAAGTGCTAACTAATCACCTTTAGACGTAAACTTCGTAACTCTAGCAACCTATATAAAATTGGTAGCAACATTGTAGAATGTACTAAGCAGCACAAGTACCTAGGCACCAACCTAACCCCGTATCTTTCTTGCTCCGCTCATATCGCTTCCATTTCTGCTAACGCGTCGAGGTTATTAGGTTATCTACGCCGTAACATGTATAATTCTCCCTCCAATGTACGTAAGCAGGCTTATCTCGTTTAGTTATTCCTCAACTTGAGTTCGGCTCCTCAATTTGGTCCCCGTATCAACAATATCTGATCAATAAGTTAGAAGCCACTCAGAACAGAGCCAGTCGGTTCATTGCGCATATTTACAGATACCCGTCCAGCATAACACAAATTAAACTAGACCTGTCACTTGAGCCATTACTTACTCGTTATAACATTGCTCTTTTATCACTTTTCCACAAATTCATTCACACCAGTATGATGTCCTCTCTACAGCTTAATCTCGCTCATCGAACCTCACGCAGACTGTATAACAACTTTAGCTTAGCGTGCGTGTATGGTGATACTGACGCATTTAATTTGTCGGCTCTCCCACGAGCTAACCGTTCGTGGAATGACCTTCCGGATAACCTCGAATCAGAGCGAGATCACGCAAAGTTTTTTGATAATCTTAAAAAGTATGCATGCTCCAAAATCTGATGTTTCCAATTTGCCACTTCCACCATTAACCTTGCCTGTTGCCGATATGTCCATCTTTTTTTTTCGTAGCACAGTTGCCGCTGAGTTAGAATTGCTTTTTTGTTCGTTGTTGCGTTCTCATTTTTGTTTTTTCAACTTCGCCGTTGTTACTTCTTTGCTTTTGTTGTGTATCTAGCGAATTTTTTTGGTTCATTCGCATCTTTATACACTAATTGATGTTTTACATTGTTAAGGTGTTGTATTTTAATCTTCATGCGCGTATTTACTGAACTACCACCCTTACACAATGCGCCACGAGGGCTTTGTAAGGTACTTATCTATGTAAATGCATAAAATAACCATATTTCTCGTTGCAATGGGGCAGGGTCACATTGCAATATTCACATTGGTTAAAATTCACTACTTTTCGTAATGGATGCGGGAATTGGAAGTAAAGAAATTAAATGAAATGAAACGCGAAACGGCGCGTGGCATCGGAGCTGCTTAGCGCCGTGCATTACTCGCAGTCGATATTGGCTTAAGTTAAACAACGCAACCATCATTTGAATGTGCACCAAAACATGGACTATGTCGCCAAATAATCCTCGCATTTATTCGATCCCCATAGAATTGCATGGGTCGTCACATTTATGCTCGACTGAATTAGTGTGTGACGGGTTGATTCATGGTGTTTTACGTCCGGGATCCATCACTGTGTTGTGAAAGCTACTCTACTAAAGCGCAGCATGAAATAATTTTGACACCTGGGGTTCTTGAACTTGCGTCCAATGATATGTAGACCATTGTTTTTGCATCAATCCTGAATGGTCAGCGCCCGCAGCCCTGACATTAACAGATCCTATGCGATGCTCGCGTCACCTTCCATGCACTGCATATGTACACTTCTAGTCACGGCGTCAAGGTGGCCTATTTATTGAGCTGTGTGACATTTCCTTAATAAAACCTCTGTTCCCGTGCGTAACTTTGCATAGTATGTGCTGAGGATATCAGCGCGCCGTCGCACTAGCATTAAACGAGACATGACTGTAATGAACGCAGCGCTGTGCAACAGTACGCGCTGTGGTGCCGCTAGCACGGGCGAGTTTCGATCGCTTCTATGGTAAGGAGCGTGCGAATCGCATGAGCAAAGCCCCCAAAACCCATCGCCTGAGGCAAGCCAGCCGAGAAAAAAAAGGCATAGCCCGACTAACGACAGCCTTTCCCGATGGTGTGCATCGATTCTAATTCCTCGGCCAACCGTAGCGTATTGGCTTCCCAAAGTCTTCAGGGCAGACGGCCGCCGCGCTTCGACCGAAAACGCGCTCGAAGCGAATTCAATTCACCCCTGCGGCGTGAGAGAGCCCATCCGGTCCCGCCGACATAGCAAAGAGGGAAGGGGGGGGGGGGGGGCGAAAAGGTTGGCCTCAACTTGCTTTTCGTTCGTTTCCCTCCCCGAGACCATTCGCTTGCATTCTACCATTTTTTTTTGTCCGCGCCGCCAGCGTAACCAGCGGCAACAGGGCGGCGTAAGCGCTTAGGCGGCTCCGGTGTTCTGGCCGCAATTTCGTGCCGAGCAGGTTTATTGCGCCACCGCCGAGCAGCCTTTCAAATATTGAAACGCACCTTTTCCCGCGCGCTTAAAGCAAAGTTCCCGGCAAGACGGCACGGCTGTGGATCGGTGTAGCCGAAGCGAGCGAGGGACGAGGCGGCTCGAACGCGATCGTCATCGCGCTCGCGATCATCATCATCAGCGGCAACAGCTCGTAAATCACGCACAGCGCACTCGCGGTTTCCTTCTGACTAGATCAATACGAAACCTGTTCCTTTTCACTTCCAGCGCCTCACTTTCCTTCGGCAAAACTTTATTATTCTTTATCGTCGCCCACCGACGCGATGCACTCTGTGCGCGAGTTTTTGAGCGGAAAAGTGCCGCCGACGATGTTCATCGCAGGAAGCTCAAGTTCTCAGGTATACAAGAAAAAAGTGCGAAAGGAAAGGTGATGTGCGGGCATAGTCGAAAGAAAAATGGCCTCGAAGGAATCCGAGATCTTTCTTGTGTGCAGTATTGATGTCCGTTATAACGGTTTCGTGACTGTCGGAGTCACTGCAGCCGACAACAGAGATGAGATAAGGTGGTAAGGCTGAGAATGAATCTAGGCGCATCGGACGATCTCTGAAGGGAGCGTTTTATTGTCCGTGTTATTTTTGTCTTCTCTTTTTTCTTTTCTTTTTTTGCTACTTAAGGTACCATGTAGATGTGTTTTCGGCTTTCGATGTGTTATTTCACCTTGATGTGACTGAGGAAGATGCTGAGTTTGGAAGGAATGGCCGTTGCTGAAACCAACCAAGTGTTTCTTGTTTGGCAATAGCGGGGATTTCTTTCTCGCATCTTGTTCAATTCTTTTAGGATCAGTGAGAATGTAAAGCGGTCATCCAAACGTGATCCACGGCGTTGGGTAGACGTTGTTCTGTTTATTGTTTGGCATTACTCACGCGGCACTTGCTGAGGCCTGTAGAACCACAGGAACAGAATATATCCTTAGGGTGCAGCTATTGATATATACGAACCTTCCCTAAGTAGCGGAGGGAAGAAAGGGATGGCTGAGAAAACAGAAGCCGATTCAAAAAAAATGTCACAGTTTCGCCCTAAGGGCGAAGCAATGAATGCGATAGCAACACAGCAATGTCATACGAAGTAAGGTGAGCGGCTTTGGTAGCAACAACACGCAGAACTGTTGTCGACGCCATCGGCGTTTTGCCCGCGTTAGCTCAAAATGCGTGCGGCGTTGGTGACTGTTGCTGGAGCCTCTGATATAAATAGGCACTTGGTGCCGCAGCTAAACGTCGCCTCCCTTCCCTCCCCCTCCCCCACGGCCTCTCGCGCGTCCGAAGAAGGCGCGTTTGCTCTACATATATGGTGATTGTAAAGGAGAAAAGAGACGCCTACTTCTGCAGCCCTTAAGCGAGCACGGCGCGGAACGCGCGTTTGTTCTCCGCCGTGCGTTCAATCCCCGTGAAAGACGCGCCCCTCGCGCCCTTTCACTCGCACATACAGCGTTCGGCGCGCGGCGACGATTTCATCTCCAAATGACGTCATATGGAACCTCACGGCGACGGCGACGGCGACGGCGACGGCGACGCCGACGGCGACGGCAGAAATCTGCTTTTGAGTGTCCATATAATTGCTATCGCAATAAAAATTTGTTAACGTAGGGTATTAAGGGTATTTGTTCAAAGAATGGGAAAAACTCTTTAAAATAGGTAAATGGAGATAAAAATGTGATATTTTAGAAAAGATGACTATTGGGAATCGCAGAAGTCAGAAAACAAACTATATGTTCTAATTTTCTCGCTAACTGGTTGTGTACACTAATTACTCTAAACTCTTAAGCGCAGTTATGCGGCTATTGACAATGGAAAGCTTGTAGATCTGGTCAGGTGATCTCACATCACTTTTCAAACCACCCCGATAGCTATTTTCCTAACCCCAGCTCAGGAGAATGTTTTTCACATTTTCAATGGGAAGCTGGATAATAGTGATTGAGAAACGCAGAAAATCACGTGTACAAGAACCTCAGGTGTTGACGTCTTAGGACGTGTCTCGGTCTGCACGAGGCAAGCTGAACGATATTAGCAGTTTCGACTTAGTGATTACGACTCTTTGCGTGCTGTTGGTTTCACTCGGACGTCGGCACTTTATAACATTGGCCATCACTTATGAGTGGCGAACTAGGTGTTAAGTTAAGCTACCCCTATAGACGCGATCATCAATTTATCAGCAGGCCAAATACACGCGAAACCAAAAGAACATGGTATTTTGTCTTTCATGTTTAAATAACATGGGGAACATCTCATTTGCGATGACTACCCAGGCATGAGAAAAGCCGAAACGTGGCATGTATGAGGCGTGTGTTGCAGCCGAGCTCCTCTCTCACGCTTTCTTCGGAGTCGCTGCGCCTTCTGGCGGCGCTGCAGTGAAGTCTCCGAATAGCCAGTCGCACATGCACAGTAAGCCATTTTATGCACTGCGCAAGAACACACGGACGGAAACGAAGACGACAAGACGGGCGCTGACTCGCCACACCAGTCCTGTCGTCTTTATTTCTGTCCATGTGTTCTTGCACTGTACTTAAGACGAAGCTTAACCAACTTGCCCTAATATCAGTTCTCGTAAACGTTAACCTAAGTTGGAGTCAGATATTTTCATTGAAGAGCTGTAATTTAGGTGCCACCTAGCCGTTCTCTAAACAAGCATGGCAAAACAGGAAGCGTGCTAATAATTGATTTTGCGCATCGATGACGTAGCCTGGCAAGAGTAGCCCATGAGCCGTAATCACCACAGCTTGCGTGGCGCAGATTGGGAGACATCATAAGACGTCAACACCTAACCTTACTCTTAAGCGTGGTTTCCAGGGCTCAGCCCAAGTTTTTCATCGAGAAAGTGAGAAAACTTGTCCTGCTGCCGGGGCTACGCGAAGGACTTTTGCGTTATCTGAGGTTACCTTGTCAATAGCTGCCAAATTCTATTGCCAGTAGCCATGTATCTGCACTAGATCATTAGATTATTTATTGTGCTGAACAAATTGGCGAGGAACACATAACATGTTCCCTGACGTCCACCATTGCCTATAATTAGTTTCCCAATAACACCAAACATCACGTGACCGGCGGTGGGATCAAACCTCTGTCTTACAGTTCAACATCTCAATGCTTTAAGCATGAGGCCGTGATCGCACGCATGCTTCTCCCATGCCAAGGCCACTGTTTCTAATGCCTGGCGCGCGCATCAAGCGCCAGTTTCTTCCATTCTTCGCTCGCAACAGCTATCACTTTGAGGCGCTGTGTAAAGCTAGACTGTTTTCGGAATGAACCCATATTCTCTGTTGGATAGCATCAATGGGAATGAAGTTCGCCTACAATGTTATGGTTATAAATGAAGAATGCGCAACAAGCCACCATCCTGTTAGGTCACGGTGCACAGAGAAGCCAGGTCTTATTTTCTGCAGAATAGTATGTTGGGCTAGTTGGTGCGTAGCTCAAGAATAGTTTGTGGCGCGAGGTTAAAGCGAACTGAACGAATAAGAGCAGAAAGAAAAAGCGCCCATCGCAACTAATTTTATTCCAGTAGGCACCCAATATACATAGCACAGAACATAGATGGGCGCAACCATTACTGGGAATGCTGTCTCACAAGGGTCATGAGCCAATCACACCAATAATGCTTCGCTTTACGTAGATCTCAACTGGAGTTGAATCTGCCTTTTTTAAGAGCTCTGACATTATGGGTAAAAGCTATGGAAAAGCTTCAAAGTAAGACTTAGCAGTGGAAAGCAACTCTCCACCTGCTAGAACCAAAAGAAAGTGTAAGCCTTTAGGGAGGAGGGGGGGGGGGGGTATTCCAGGTCTTGAAGCTCTTATGTCAGAAATTGCGGCCACAAGCTGAATAAAGGACTTCTTCAAACATCTCTCCTCTCTAAAGGCACAGAACGAGAGGCTCTCATCTACCGTGGAGAAGCTGGCATAATACCAGCAATAGACGAACGTGGGAATTGATGACAAGACAAAATGCCAGCTAGCCTAATGTAAGACGAAGGTATAAGCCAAACCCTTACGGGTTTATCAGAAAGAACGCCTTGCAATTGAGGGAAAATTACACCTGATCGGGGATCCGCGAACACACTCCCGCTTTAATGGCTTCCATGAACCATGTGGGCCCCACACCACAAACCCCATTTATCCCTTCAAATAAATGTGTATAGTGGCCATCCTCCTCTTCCATAATCACATCTAAAACAACTTATATATATATATATATATATATATATATATGTTCAGACCGATGCATCGTGGGAATCGATGGTATGCTAAGAATTTTGCTGGTACTTGGCTATCCTGCATTGCTTGTGGTTCCTCAAACCACGATGGTATGCTAACGTCTTGCATGGTCTGTGAGTGGAACAACTTTATTCCGTCCACAACAGACGCGAAAAGTAAAAAAAAAATTACCAAATGAGTTACCAGAAAACTTAAAGCAGGTTTGAAAAGAGGAGCTCAACCTCTGTAAACGATGAAAGTTTCATTGAGCTGCCACAAATATTTAAAGAAAAAAATTTCTGAGTAGCAACTCACCTTAATTATGATAACTGTGTATATATGAAAAGTTGAACAACCACCATAAAGATATCCTACGCACTGCTAGATATTCGTTGCGACACTCGCGTACACCTGCCGTGGCTGCTTAGTGATTATGGGGTTGGGCTACTGAGCACGAGGTCACGGGATCGAATCGCGGCCATGGCAGCCGCATTTCGATGGGGGGAGAAATGCGAAAAACACCCGTGTACTTAGATTTAGGAGCACGCTAAAGAACCCCAGGTGGTCGAAATTTTCCGGAGTCCCCCACTACGGCGTGCCTCATAATCAAATCGTGGTTTTGGCACGTAAAACCCCATAATTTAAATTTTTTTTCTATTTCTAGCTTTATGGCGAAAGCAACTATATCGAGACTTCAGGCAAATTGTCGCGGTTGTCGTCGCCGTGATGTTCCGCATTAAATCCAAAAGCCGTATACATGAGCGACCCATACCATGTGGGTGCGGGAAAAAGCACGTAACAGTGAGCCGAAAAGGATGGCGGCATGATGGCATTATTTCCCACGCGCTCAATATTCGGTTTAGTTGTAGGTCATGTAATCAAACGCTAATGGGATGGAGAGTACGCGTCTTCTCCTCTTTTTTTTTTTTTTGACACTCACGTACTGCTATATACGTCTAAGTGGAAGAGAAATTGCGGAAAACAAACCTTTTTACACCAAAGCAAAACAGAACTAAAGGAGACCTTAACTTTACTTGCTCATCAAGAGCATAAAAAATTACGCTGGAACCCATATCACGATGACTATGACGGTAATGCGATTAGCATTCAGGCAATGTATTGACCCACCATATTGGTAAAATCACGTTTATTTAAAATCTGTAGTGGTCATTCGGACATTTCCGTTACTTTGGCTATATGCTACATAGACTGTCTCAGGTATGACACTCGCTTTGATACGGCACTCGCTAGCCAAGGTCGCTTGTGAGCATGACGGCATGACCACTGCATGACGACCATAAACTGACAACGATGGAATGCCGAAGAATGAGTCACGTCGATGAAAAGACGAAATCGGTTTGATGACGATTGAGATGACGATTCTAAAATGACGACGATGGCATATCGACGACAGCGTGGCAATGGCGGCACAGCTCGAGGACAGTGGTATGGCGACGAGTGCAGAGGACTAACAGATTATGAAGCTGGAATGCCACGCGATGACATGGACACGACAGAATGACAACGGATGCATGACGGCGCCGGCCTGACGACGAGGCGATGAAGGCCGCATAATTGCGGCGATATGATCATGCTTGATTGAAGGCATAATGACTTCACTGAAATGATTTAGAAGGAATCGCGTTGATGAAACGGCGAATGCAGTATGACGACGACAGCATGAAGACAATGGGATGATGTTTCTGAAGTTATGACGATGGTAAAACGATGGGGTGACACGACGGTCGTGAAGACAACGGTAAGACGACGAATGTGTGACGAGGATGGCATGACGACGCAGTCACGACGAGATTGCGATGATGAACGACCCCGGTGGCATCACGACGAAGGCGTGACAACGGATGCATGACGATGACGCAATGACGCCTGACAGTAGTATGGGGAAAATGGGATGACTGAAAGTGTATGGCGACGATGACGTGTCGACCACTGAATGCAAACACTGTGTAAAGTCGATGGCGTGTCGACGATGACATGAAGAGAATCGGATGAGGATGCTGAAGCAATGGTTATGGAATGGACAAGATGGCATCACGATGATTCTAGGACAATACCTCGCGACTGTGCGACTGCAATGGCGGCCACGATGGCATAACGACGGCGGTATGACAACGAATGCATACATTGACTGTGATGGCGACAATGGCATGACAACGGTAGCATAATCGTGACTGAATGACGATAGCATGATTATGTTAGAATCATGGAGAAAGAATGGAAACGATGAAACGACGAAGGCGCCGCAATGCCGCGGCCTTTCACCGACGACGACGGGACGATGACAGTTGGATGACAAAGCTGGTATGATGAATATGCAACGACCATGACGGCATCTAGACCACGAGCCTGGTGGCCCAATCTATTAGAGAACTTGTGTCACTGCGTCTGCGTACAAGGCGTGACCACGACGCCACAACGAGTCAGATGACGAAGCTGCAATGACGACGATGGGACGATCACGACGGCATCACGACGGCGAAATCGTACCTTGTAATCACCCTGGGTTGGCGTAAGTAGTCAGATAGATAGGTAGCTAGCTATATTGATAGATAGATAGATAGATATAGATAGCTAGCTAGCTAGCTAGATAGATAGCTAGATAGCTAGATAGCTAGATAGCTAGATAGCTAGATAGCTAGATAGCTAGATAGCTAGATAGATAGCTAGATAGATAGATAGCTAGATAGATAGCTAGATAGATAGCTAGATAGCTAGATAGATAGCTAGATAGCTAGATAGATAGATAGATAGCTAGATAGATAGATAGATAGATAGATAGCTAGATAGATAGATAGATAGATAGATAGATAGATAGCTAGATAGCTAGATAGATAGCTAGATAGATAGCTAGATAGATAGCTAGATAGCTAGATAGCTAGATAGATAGATAGCTAGATAGATAGATAGATAGCTAGATAGATAGATAGATAGATAGATAGCTAGATAGATAGATAGATAGATAGATAGATAGATAGATAGATAGATAGATAGATAGATAGATAGATAGATAGATAGATAGATAGATAGATAGATAGATAGATAGATAGATAGGATAGATAGATAGATAGATAGATAGATAGATAGATAGATAGGATAGATAGATAGATAGATAGATAGATAGCTAGTAGCTAGATAGCTAGATAGATAGATAGATAGATAGATAGATAGATAGATAGATAGATAGCTAGAGATAGATAGATAGATAGATAGATAGATAGATAGATAGATAGATAGATAGATAGATAGATAGTAGATAGATAGATAGATAGATAGATAGATAGATAGATAGATAGATAGATAGATAGATAGATAGATAGATAGATAGATAGATAGATCAGATAGATAGATAGATAGCTAGATAGCTCGATAGATAGATAGATAGATAGATAGATAGATAGATAGATAGATAGATAGGATAGATAGATAGATAGATAGATAGATAGATATGATAGATATAGATAGATAGATAGATAGATAGATAGATAGATAGATAGATAGATAGATAGATAGATAGATAGATAGATAGATAGATAGATAGATAGATAGATAGATAGATAGATAGATAGATAGATAGATAGATAGATAGATGATAATGATAGATAGATAGATAGATAGATAGATAGATAGATAGATAGATAGATAGATAGATAGATATATAGATAGATAGATAGATAGATAGATAGATAGATATGATAGATAGATAGATAGATAGATAGATAGATAGATAGATAGATAGATAGATAGATATATATAGATAATAGATAGATAGATAGATAGATAGATAGAGATAGATAGATAATAGATAATAGATAGATAGATAGATAGATGATAGATAGATAGATAGATAGATAGATAGATAGATAGATAGATAGATAGATAGATAGATAGATAGATAGATAGATAGATAGATAGATAGGCTCAATCCGTCTCATGTAGGCAAGGAATCGCAATCGCAGTAAAATTATAAACACCATGTCGCCTGTGGAACGATATGTATTACTTTTTTTTTTCAATTCGCTTGAAGGCTGATGGAACCTGATATTTCGAATAAGTACACCTGTCTAATATTGATGCTCTCCTCTTTAAGTACTTTCCCTTATTGAGCGTAGGTGAATTAAGGTATACCGGCGGTGTGTCTATGTATAGTTAGCGTACCTTTAATTAGTGATGGGTTCCATCAAAAAAACGTGCAAATTGATTTTATATGCGGACATTTTTGTTCACTCATAGAATGCCATATTAATAATGTTTCTTTATTTTTCTTCTTCTTAATGCCCAGTTTATTAGTATATCATCTTGATTGGAATAAAAGTGCCTAAATAAAAAAAGAACATTTCTCCTTAGCAGAAGTTTTCACACTAGCCCAACGTTCCAGATTAGTTTCCCTAATGTGCAGTGCAAAATTAATTGATATTCCAGTTTCCCACAAAATTCTGTGAAGCAGTTTGTTGGAAATCTTGACCGGAACGTCAACGCTTTTTTTTTCTAGCTGATTTTTGGGAAGGGTGTATTGAAGGTTCGGCTCATATTCGGTTTTCTGCTTTACATTAAGACTTGTAGTCGGGCTTAAATTTCAAAATTAAAACATGTTCCTTAAACTGTCAAATTGATGCTATGCGAAACATCGTTACGGCTGCACATCCGTCATAAATAAGTTTTATTTCTTTCCAATTGCGTTTATAGCTTTCTGTAATGGTTTATAAGTAGTTCGTGAAGTTCTCCTTCTTTTTTATTTTCTTTGTTTAATAATGCGTGCACTTCGCTCAGGCTTTCTTAATGGAGCTGGGGGCAATTTTGACTGCAGCGCTGCTTCCCCTTGGCACGTCGTTGACGGCGAGTGCCGGAATCATCGCCGCCACTCTCCGGCGTTACGCTTCTCTCATCGGTTCGAGGCAGCGTTGTGGCTACGCGGCCGCTTTTGCCGCATAGCGCAGCCTCACTTGCACCGCACGTCGCTTCTTCCACCCTTCAATAGTCTAATGACCCACAAGGTGCAATTTGCGCGCCCCAAAACCGCACGCTCTGCCTAGGCCGGTTGCACTGCGTACGCGAGAGCCCCTGTGTAACTGTGCGAATGACCCACGTCTTGCAGGGAGTCTCAAGATATGTTTAAAAAACAACAATAAATAAACTTGCAGGACGCTCAAGCTTCGCCTTTAAGAGTGGAACGTGAGAGTGTTATTCGGGCCCATTCGCATCGCCTTCTCATTCGCTTGCCACGGTCTTGAGTCACATAACAACGCAATTCTCATGACACAACATTCATTTATATGCCCACAATACGAATTTCTTCTGTTCAAGATGTTAAAAAATGTCAAAAAAAACACATGCGCAGATGCTTACAAAACAAACGCCCAAGCGCAGGTCTGAAACATTTATCTAAAGAGCACAGGGCTGATTTTTTAAAGTTATAATTAGCTTGCATGCGCGGTTCTAATCATGGCTGAAACCGAAAAATAACAGTTCAGTTACTTTTACGTTTATCAATATTTCTGAGGATCGGGTCATGTCACGGTAACCAGAACAATACTCCACTCAAACCGAAATAAATCGGTGTCAGGGGAACTCTGAACCGGTAACCAGAACAAGGATAACCCGATCTTCAAAAAGGCGAATCAAGATAAATCAATTGTGTAGTGTTGCGCACTAACCGCAACTGAAAACAAGTCGTTCTGCCGGGTTGAGTCCCTGGTTAAAATTACTACTGCGTTTTTCAATGATAAATCTACACGCAGAACCAAACATTTAGAAGCAGTCGATACATCCTTACATTTAGACGGCTTGTTCAGGTGTCTTGATGTCCGCACAGCATACCGCTCCTTGACGTTAGCCAAGGACCTCTGAAAAAGCTTAAGCACATGGGCTGACTTCAGGTAGCCATAGGAGTAGCCGTCTTCGTGATGATGTAACCCTTGGAGGTACTTTTCGATCACCTTCTGTCGATCAGGAGGCTCGCTAATCGTTGCATTCCACGCTTTCACAAGCGAAACAAGACAACGCACGCCGCGAATATGATACGCGCGCCAAGTTCTCGCTCACGTGGAATGAGATGTACTTTTCGGTCACTTTCTGTTGGTCAGGAGGGTCGCTCATTGTTGCATTCCGGGCTATCACAAGCGAAACAAAACAACGCACGCCGCGAATGTGATAGGTGTGCCAACTTCTTGCTCTGTGAAATGAGCTGATCGGAACTGTGGCGTGGCACACCGACCGCGCCGCCAAACAGATAGAAAAAATGGTGATACGTCATCGAGGCGAAGCCACGTCATCGAGGCGAGGCCCCGCCCCTGCACGGATTTGTTGTGAAAACAGTCGCACCCGACTGGCAGCGTTTCTTTCTCTATGGTTTGGCCACCCAGCGGCGTCTTTCCTGCGTCTGAGACGCTTCTTTCGCCCGGCGAACATCGCCACTGGAGAGGGCCCGGAATGCCAAGCGCGCGAAGTTAGCGTCGGAGAATGAGGAAGAGCTAGCCGACAGTAAATGGGCAGTAAGAAATTTCTGCAGAGGCAAAATATCAGACTACGCGTACAGCATAACATCGAAAGGTAACATTGAGGGATCACCATAACCTGGGCCCCCGCTCACTGCAACATAACAGGAAACGAAGCCGCCAACGCCCTCGCCCGAGCGTTCATAACATCGAAAGGTAACATAGAGGGATCACCATAACGTGGGCCCCCGCTCACTGCAACATAACAGGAAACGAAGCCGCCAACGCCCTCGCCCGAGCGCTCATTATCCGGGGGGGGGGGGGGGGGACGGCGGCCTCAACCTAACTTTAAGGTCGAGACGCTCGTGACCTACCATGAGATCACAGAGCACTACAGATAAGGACGCCGGAAATATCCACTCCCGGATAAGTCCTTCACGTCCGCAGAGGCGGTCACCTGGCGCCGCCTGCAAGCCAAGAACCACATGTCTCCTAGATGGAGATACCTCACGCAAACGGGAAATCCGGAGGACGAATTCTGCAGATTCTGCGATAAGATAGGAACTTGAAGGCATACCCTATGGGAGTGTAGCTACTCCCCGGGATATAATTTATTCTCGGATGAACAAGCATGGGAGACCGCGCTTCAATGCGAAGACCCGGCGGCACAGGCCAACATTGCCCGTCTGGCAGCTGAAGCGGCAAGCCGCTTCGTCTACTAACCCCTGCCCCTTGGGGTGACATCGGGCTCCCTGGACGCCGACTCCGGTGTCACCCCTTACGAACAATAAAAGTTTACTCACTCACTCATTAGCCGTTTGGCTTGCAAAACGCTTGGACTTGTCGGCTTATAATTTATACTTGGCTTATATCGATGAGGGTATACCTAAGTATAACAATTACAGCTAAATCAAATGCTAACCAATTGAAACCAAGATTTAACCAGCTAAACCACGCTTTCGCTTTTCATATCCAGGGTTAGCTGAGCTAAGCCGCAGCAATTTTTTTTCTACAACCGGACGCGACCATCGAAGCGTGAGCCCTTAACAGCTTGGCTGTAAAAGGCATGCGCTGTCGGTGTTTTGTTTCATGACGTTTGTTTGTGGGCTGTCATTTTCAGAATTCCGAGGAATATCTTTGTCAAGAATGCAAGACAAGGTACTAGCAACATAAGTGGTAGAAGGAGAATTGCCATGAAGAATATATACGGCAATTTTCGCTTACGGGACGCCAACGCTGGCCACGGCACCGGATGCCGACACGGGATTTTCTGCGACACGGGCTCTATCGCATTAATACGACGACTGCACCATCTGGTAATTATCAAAAAATGGAGCTTGGTGTCACGTGACTGCTTTTTCCAGTGTCATCGGCGAAAGGGCGCGGCAGTGCGGAGCTTTGAGGAGGCGAGATAGGCAAAATTTCTGGGAAAGCTAGGCCCACCAACCAGATTAACAACGCCTGCATACACGTTTAGGTTCCTCTCCACTTTTTCTCATCGCTACTTGAACCAAGCTGCAGCAGTGCATGAAAAGTGGCAGCAGTGCAAAAATTATTGTAAATGTATGCAAATAAACCAAATGACCGAACGAACAAACGACGCAGCGAACGACCGAATGAACGAACGTTTTTCTTGCAGAGTCCTGTCATCGAGCGCCGACCAACAACGAAAACGGGCAGCAGAGGAAAAGAAAAAGGTACTCGCTTTAAAACGCCACTTGCGAACTGCGATGTGTGCGTGTGCCGCTTTATTTTTCTCGTCATTGTGCACACTGTTTATTGAAAAACATAAATGCTGCCATGGAAAATAGTTGCCGTGACAAACACGAATCCCATTGTCGTAACGCTGACTTGGGCGACACCGTTTCTTCAAATACTCTTATAGCTTGGAGACTCACTCTTTCTCTGAGCCGCGGTTTAGGGTTAGTGTACTGACAGTAACAGCGACTTTCAAGCTTTTCGTAGACTCGAAGACAAAAACGTAACAACTATACAACACAAATCTATACACGACGTAGACGTACAGCATGTACTGCTAGAATTCGTCTACAAAGGCAATCAAGAGGAAGAGTGCCTTCGTTCTAAACGTCTACTGCCCCCCCCCCCCCCCCCCAGCCAAAGGCGGGCAAACATTGGCAAACTCTTCAGGGACACTCTCCGCCTCGCCAAAGACCGCCCTCTGGTAATCATGGGCGATTTCAACGCTCAGAACACGCTATGGGGGTTTCAGAGGCAGGACTGGAAGGGTCTCCAGCTAGAAACACTAATGCAACAGAGTCACCTAACACTGATCACAGACCCGAACACTCCGACGAGGGTAGGGAACAGCGTAACACGCGACACCACTCCCGACTTCACCTTCATCACACAAACCACGCGAGCCGAATGGCTGAACACACTCGAAACCTTAGGCAGCGATCACTACATACTGAACATAACGCTACAAACCGGACGCCTACGCAGGCAGATCGGCACAGCCAAAGTCACTGACTGGCGAAAAATCAGGGAAGCCCAAGAACAGGATACAGACACAATCTGGAACCTGGAAGACTGATGCGACAACCTCCGTCGACAGAAACAACACCACACAAAGGAAATTGCCAGAACGGAAGAGACCCCAGAGGTGGATCCCCACCTACTACACCTGTGGGACGCCAAACGAGGCCTCACCCGCCGTTGTAAAACACAGATGTACAACAGAAAACTGAAGACACGCATAGCACAAATAACAGCGGAAGCAGAAGAATATGCCATGAAACTCGCCTCGGCGAACTGGTATGGAGTTTGCGACTCCTTCGGTGGCACCCTGGGTACCGCCAAGACGTGGCACATACTCAAAGCCATCCTGGAGCCCACCAAAACCAAAGGAAAGGGGCACAAGGCCCTGGAGCGGTTACTACACACCTACCCAGGCAGCCAACAAGACCTTATCGACGCCGTGAAGAACAAGTGCTATGGAGATCCAGCTCCTACGCAACTATGTACAACACCATACATGGGACAACCCAACCCACTTTTGGACGAACCTATCACAGAAAACGAGGTGAGAGCGGCCATCGCAGCCACCACCCATAACACAGCGGCGGGCACGGACCACATCACGAACACCATGATCAGAAACCTTAGCGACAAGGCCATCTCCGCCCTCACGGCCTTTCTCAACCAACACTGGGAACAAGGTACGGTGGCGGAGATGTGGAAACACGCACGCATAATCATGATCCCCAAACCGGGGAAGAAATTGACACTTGAAAATCTCAGACCCATCTCGCTCACATCCTGCCTCGGGAAGGTGTACGAGAAAATCATACACAAGAGACTACAGAGGCACTTAGAAGACAACAAGCACCTCCCAGACACCATGTTTGGTTTCCGCGCATGCTTGTCCACACAAGACGTTTTACTTCAAATCAAGGAAGTCCCCAGCAACGTTCCCCGCAGCGGCGAACATGCCCTCCTAGCAATCGACATCAAAGGAGCTTTCGACAACGTCAGCCACCAAGGAATCCTAGAAGGGCTCGCCAACACCAGCTGCGGTGAGAAAACGTACAAGTACGTTCAGAGCTTCCTAAGCGACTGCACGGCAGAGCTGAAGATTTCGGAGATCCAGACTGCAGTATACCACCCTCCCAACAAGGGCACACCACAAGGAGCAGTCATCTCACCCACGCTCTTCAATGTCGCCATGATCGGCCTCGCAAGAAAACTGCAGAACGTAGAAGGTCTCCGCCACGCCTTCTACGCAGACGACATAACACTCTGGACCACAACAGGGTCCTTTATTGAAAAATAAGAACGGCTGCAAACTGCAGCTGACCTCATCGAAGAATACGTCAGGCAACGGGGACTACAATGCTCGCCCGAGAAATCTGAACTCATACGAGTCTGGCGAGGCCGGGGTAACCACACAGTCCCCACAGACCCAACATGAAAACTCGAGGTACACCTCAACGGGAGCCTCATACCAGAAACGTCATTGCTCAGGGTGCTGGGCATGTGGCTGCAGTCTAACCAGCGTGCTACACACACCCTTACGCTCCTCAAAACCAGTGTCAAGGCGATATCACGCATGATATCCCGTGTAACATCCAAGAATAGAGGCATGAAGGAAGGGGACACCCTCCGACTGGTCAAAAGCCTGGTGGTGAGCAGAATCACATACAGCCTGCCCTACTACCATCTCACACAATCCGAGACGAAACAGGCCGACATGCTCTGGAGGATGGCTTTCAAGACCGCTCTCCGCCTGCCGATGAGTACATCGACCGAGAAATTATTGGCACGGGGGTTACACAACACCCTCAGCGAACTCACAGAAGCCCTTCACGTCTCACAACAACAGAGATTTGCGCGGACTCACACGGGCCGGCGGGTCCTACAAACCTTGGGCTTGAAAGCCACAACAATACGAACCCAAGAAACCTGCACGATACCTCGTCACGTCCAGGACAGGTATCCCATTGCCCCAATACTACGCAACATGGAACTAACCTACACTCCGGAAGGAGGAAAGCGAGGGCCCAGTACATAGAGAAAACATTCAAGTTCCATACCCCGGCCCGTTTTACGGAGGCCGCTATGTACGGAACGAATAAAAAGGGCGCAGTGGCAGTGGTCTGCGACCACCGAGGCCACTTCACCTCCAGTGCATCGACCCGCCCCTGCACGATCACGGAAGCCGAAGAGCTGGCCATCGCGTTAGCCATCCGCGAAGGCCAACACGCAAACAAACCACTGACGATCCTCACTGACTCCCAGCAGGCCTGCCGCAACTTCCTACAGGGAAGAATCGCAAGACCTGCGGCACAAGTCCTAGCCCAAATACCCAAGGAGGACACTGACGACAACACCATCCAAACCATCATTTGGATATCGGGTCACGCTACCATCACGGGTAACTTGTATGCCGACAAAGCAGCTCGAGAATTTGCACATAACCGAGAACTCATCACGCCGAGTGCAGATGACCCTGACCAAGTTGACCCCGAGTATTCAGCAATCCTGAACTACCACAGAGGGAGTCGCTTGCGATATCCCCCACCCCATCGAATACTAAAGACGGAGGATGCCGCTGCCTGGCGTAGGCTCCAGACAGGCACTTACACGAACCAACACATATTACATCGCATGCACCCCACGCCCTACAGGGACGAATGCCCGTGGTGTGGGGCCACACCAACCCTATACTACATTACGTGGGAGTGCACGCTACACAACATAGAACACCATGACACGAACACCACGAGGGAGCAATGGGAGGCACTGCTGTCCAGCTCGGCCCTCGACGCCCAGCTCAAGCTCATCCAGAAAGCAGAGAAGATGGCAAGAGCCAGCGGAGCCCTGGACTAGGGGCCCCGACCATTAGCGATGCCCCATTGGGGCAAGACAAAACTATCTTGGCATTAAAGTTTATCTATCTATCTATCAAGTTTTTCCGCGTTACATCGGGAAGGAAGATCCTGATAGCGCTGACACACATTTGCACGTAAAGCACCTTTATTCTTGAATGTATAGTGTCACTCTTACATCATTGCGGTGGCTTCCTGTCACGCGCCGGCGATTACTTCTGCCAAGCGTCATATTGAAAAGTTCTCGTTCAAGAAGAACTACCTAAATAATGAAGAAAAGCCCGCATACTTAACGAGCACTGGATGACTACTAATCAAAGTTTTGCGACTAACCAATTTGCGACAACTTTGATGCCATCCATGAGGCCATCAGAATCGGATTCTATAAGATTTCCGCCACCTCTGTCCGGGATTGGTCATAACTTTTCTGCCCACCCCCACTTTACATGTCCGTGAAACGACGGCAACAAGCCACCGAAACTCCCTAATATAAAGTCAGATGTACAGTTGTACACACTTAGCACATTAAGCATGAATAAGCTGAGCAAAAAAAAAATTCTTTTCCATTCTATGCCTTTGTCGTCATTAGCGCTCCGCTATTGGGCAATACTTTTCGGGCTGCACCCGCTTCACATGTCTGCCCTGTGACGTCACAAAACCGCAATTACTCACCGCGTAGGGACGTGTATATAGTAAACATGTATTATTATGGCCGACAGAAGTGAATTTTCCTCTATTCCGCTCCGAAAGGAATAGAATAGGGTTGCCGGTCGATCGCTCTAAAGTCCCTTTATATCGCCCTGGTGCTGGGTACTCCGAGTGAGCGGCGAGGACCAATTTTTCGGCGGATAATACAAACAAAACTTGAAACACATTCTGATTCGAGGCACAAGGAAGCTCTTACGCGTTTCACAATCTTAGTTACATTAATATGCATTTTATATTGCAACACATATGCTAGATGGTCATCCACAGACTCAAAAATAACGTTTACCTCTTGATTCCGCGCATAGTAACATTGTCACACGTGCCGCAGCTTCCTGGTGCCTCGAATAGGTGATAGCGAAGTCTACTGCTCATTTGGTGCAGGCTAGTTTCAGTAGCCCGAGTGCGCGCATTCACTCAGCTGGCTCCTCCTGCTTCATACTTGCAGCTGTGTCCGAGACCCCCCTAGGGAAAGTGAAGGGCAGAAAAAGAAAACTGAACCCATGCTCGGAACAAAGACCTGAGGTGGTGCCCTATGTGCACAAAGCGCTACACAATCTTTCATGGCCAATAGGTGGCAAGTACCTATTTCGTTTTCTTGGCGTCACGTAAGCTGGCTGCGATATGCTCTCACGTTTATGGACCACCAAAGAAGCCGTCTGGTGGGAAAGAGCATGCCAGGCCTTACATCACATGTGCCATAAGTACTCTGCACTGTTTAGAGGGCACTAGGATGTTGCCATTTTGCGTTCGAACCTCGCCGACACTGGCCGCTAGATATGTATATATAGAGAGACGATGAAAATGGTACGCCATCCCACATGGGAGCGGCTCACTTTTCGTCACTCGTGTGGATGTTATGCTCTGCGCTTTTACGACATTAAGTTCGCGATTGTTCGCACATCCATATCGATCGCGAAAATGCGCAGTCAAATGCCGAACATGCCCACTTCGACGTTCTCGCCACTTGAACAGTATAGTCTCGTGATAAGCAATCGAAAGTGTCACGGAAAACGTCTGCCCGTTTTGCTTCCGCCACTCGTCAATTACAGGGAACCCTCAGCAACCGAAAGACCTGGGCCATTCTAAAGACTCTTCTGGCGAAGACGGAATCAAAAATTGTCACGGGGCAACACATACAGAGAGTTATACACAACTTCCAGGGCACACAGGAAGAAGTGCTTGAAGCACTTTCAAGCACCTCGGAGACGAGCAACAACCGATGGTGCCGCCAGTAATTCACCCGGAGTACGAGGGGGAACCCCATCCGGACCTAGACCAACCTTTCACCAAGCCGGAGATCGTGGCAGCCATAAGAAATCTCACGAGAAACACGACGCCCAGCAGAGATAAAATAACAAGACCCTCCGTAACCTGGACGACGGGGCGACGGAGAGTTTACTAAAGTATATCAAAGAAAGCTGGGAGACCGGCAGTACACCGGCTTCCTGAAAGCACGCGGACGTAACAATGATCCCGAAACCCGGCAAGTCCATCAAGCTACAGAACCTGCACCCGATCTCTCTCACGTCGTGCGCGGGAAAACTCTTCGAGCACATGGTCCACAATCGACTCTCACCCTACCTGGAAGAAGGAGGGCATCAGCCGAACACTGTGTTCGGTTTCCGGCCTAACCTCTCCACCCAAGACATTCCACTTCAGTTAAAAGAAGAAGTCGTTGGCGGCCTCAGCACACGCCACAAGAGTGCCATCCTGGCACTCGACGTGAAGGCAGCCTTCGACAACATCTCACACGAAGCAGTGCTAAACAGCCTACCAACTACGGACGGCGGACATGCAACTACGTCCGGGACTTCCTGACGGGTAGAACGGCGACCATAGGCCTGGGGAACCTCAGGACCAAGAAGTTCCAAATACTGCAGAACGGAACCCCCCAGGGGTCGGTGATCTCACCGTAGCTGTTCAATATGGCGATGAGGGGATTGCCGAACCTCTTGGAGAACGCCAGGGGTATCCGTCACGCAATGTATGCAGACGACCTGACCATGTGGACGTGCACGGGATCGGTGGGTGAACAACAAGATGCGCTGCAGGAAGCCAGCGAGCGGACCGAGCATGATCTACACCGCTGCGGTCTTTCATGCGCGCCGGAAAAGGTGGAGCTCCTGATCCTCAAAAAGAGGACAAGAGGGTGGCCTCCACAGGAGACACCGGATTCAACGTTGACCCTACATGGTCAATACTTCTTTTTGGGCGAGTTGCTACATCTTGAAAGTTTGGGTCAACCCCACATAGAGTCAACATACCCAAGGTGGACGTACTCCGTATTCTGGGCCTGACTTTCCAGAAGGACGTTGCCGGCCTCATCGCCATTAAAAGCTGCAAGCGACAGTTACCCAAGTCACGCACTTGGTGCGAAAAGTGACTAACAAAAAGCATGGCCGGAAAGTGCAGGACACAATTAGATTAATGCAAGCCCTGATAATCAGCAGAGTCACTTACGGCACCCCGTACCTGGGTCTCAAGAACAGCGAGAGAGACAAATTGAACACCCTAATACGAAAGACTTACAATCTGGCAGCACCTCCAAGCTCACCAGCACGCGCAGGGACACGCTAATAAGACTGGGCTACCCATTCGAATATGAGTCCAGAAAACGGCAGATTCCTCTACCCCAGAGGGCCAAGATCATGGTGGCCAGCATCTAGAGAAACATGCACCCTGAATACAACTGAGAAAGGAGGCGAGCGAGAGTGCAAGCTTTCGCTCGTAAGGCCTACGAATTCCTACGAAGGACCAAAACAAAGTAAAACAAACAAATGTAAGGCCTACGAAGGACTAAAAGAAAAGTCAGACACACCGACGCGGCAAAGTACAAGAACATAGCGGTCCACGCTATCAGCGTGATCAACGGCCAAGGACAAGAGGTAGCAGCGGCCTCGGTAAGCACTCCAGACGTCGACTGCGCGGAAGGAACGGTGGTAGCCCTGGCGACCACTACGGGCAAGCGAGAGGAAGATTACATCACAGTCATCGCGGACTCACAAGCAGCATTTAGAAATTACCAAAAGGGCCGCATTTCCAAACAAGCCCTGAGCATCCTCGAAAAACTAGAGAATTTTCAAGAACTGTACATTGTCTGGGCCCCGGGACACGAGTCCCTGCTGGGTAATGTAGCGGCTAACGCCGCTGCCCGAGACCACATTCTCCGGGCTATCCCATCGGGTTCATGAGCACCGGTAGACTAACATGATAGTGTCCCGAAAAGATACGCCGAAATCCTGAGTAATTACAGACTGGGTCGGAGGATCTACCCACCCCCCCCCCCCCTCCCCCATCCCAAGCTGACAAGAGAAGAGACGGTGATCTTCCGCAAACTACAGACCGGCACATTCCCGCACGGCACCCTGCTACATGCCATGTATCCTACGAGCTATACTCAGAAATGCGCCTTCTGCTCTGCGCCCAATACCCTCTACCACATGGTATGGGAATGTCGACAAAACCCATCGACACCACCTATCACCGGACCAACCGTCGAGCAGTGGGAGGCTCAGCTGACAAGCCCGAGCCCTAAAGACCAGCGTTGCCTGGTGAGCAGGGTCAAGCTATTGGCTCAGGCCCACGGCATCCTGGACTAGGAACGCCGCCCACCTCGGACTATTTTACCGTCTGCTCATTTCTCTAAATAAAGTATATTCCTCCTCCTCCTCCTTGTCAGCTTGTGTGGGATGGCGCTGCTGTCAACCGGTCTACTCTGGAAAGCTTCGGGGCTAGGTGCCTACTGACAAATGGCTGCTGGACGCCTCAGAGTTTGGCTCGTAGATGGCGCAGAGGCCGCACGGAAGCTGCACGGCAGGGTGCCAATTAGTGCAGCATTCAAAATTCTGCTTACAAAAGGTAAGGTCTATTTCGGACACAGGATCGTTTCACCAATGATCGAGCATGGGAACATGACCTGTACATTATGAGTAATGACATACTGCATTTACCGGCAAATTGTCGGTCATGTGCCTGTGAGTCTTCGCGTTCTGGCATCTGAATTCTGAGTAAGAGTGCAAGCATGCTTGCGCGTGAGTTGATGGCAGCTTTTCTTATCGGAAAGAACGACAAGGCATGTGTAACACTGCTGTGTTGATGCGCAGCAATGAACGAATGTTTTATGTAAGGTGTTTTTTTAAGAAAATTTTATTCTTTTATTTTGTGAGCACTGCAAGTTAATTGCTACAATATTCCGGCGGTCTGTGCCCATTCAGTATTTATTTTAAAGCGCAGTTCCTAGGCGCCCGTTCCTGGGTTGAGCGTCGGAATCCCTCCGCGTAACCGCGCGAACACGCTCGGGCCACTGCTTAAGCGTTTGTCGTCTTCTTCTATAGCTGGCTCCGATGCTTCTCATCATGCTAGCGTTGCCATACTGCCCCTCCCTCTGCGAAGGCGCTGACGGCACTGGCCCACTGCCAGTCGGTGATTTCGGGGCCAAATTCTTTGCCTCACTACATCGCGAAATGAAAACACGTATCCAGTTGCGGTGAAATTTAGCAATAGGCAGTATCGCAATCGTCGGACACTATGCATCTCATTGTTTAAATATGCTGTTTTCCAAGAATAAACTTTAGTTGCGAGTCAGTGCGTGCCTAGTTTCTACTTCTCTAGCATGTGTAAGGTCTGAGTTTCTAAATCTTGCCAGTTCATGATATTCGTAAGCAGAATGAAAAACGTAATATCGGTCGCCACCCTGCCACTTTTTCGCTGCAGTGAACTAGTATCTGCTGCGTTATAATCTGCGTCTGCCCCATGCTACAGAGCATTCACAATTTTGTCAACGAAATTAAACATAATTGGTGGAGTAATTAGTGCAGTAGTAGTAATTACAATCATTTGGTAAACACAGTAATCAGGATTGAGAAATTCTGGTAGCGAGTTGAAGGTTTGAATTGAGATACTTATTGTGCGTTTTGTAGCTACATTTAGAATTTTTTTAGGTAGGAGCATACTTTATAATTATCATAGGGCACCATTGCTCCGTGCTTTTAAATAATTACAGAGGGAAACAAAATTGCGCCCTAGGCCCTTTAGTGTGCGATGTGCTGGTTCTGCACGACAAGGCGGGACACAATGCGATGTGTGCGCACTACCTTACACATTATTGCACAATCAACATTACAAACATGTCCATTCAACCACCCTTGTGCACTAGCTAGAGACATACCGACAACAACACTCAGATGAATGCTCGCAAATATTCATCTTATTCAATCGTAAGTCTTGAAAAGCACACGCATCCTATAGATAGGGTTAAATATGTGTTTCCTAAATTCTCCAGCGAAGCAACAGCTCTCAAAGGGGAACGATTAGCGCAGTGCAGGGAAATGTAGTGATGTAGGCGGCTAGGAATCAGCCCTAATTATGATGACTTCATGGCGAAAGGCTATATCAGCTTCACCATTACTCCTCTCCGGCGCCA
Source organism: Dermacentor silvarum (assembly GCF_013339745.2). Lineage (NCBI taxonomy): Eukaryota > Metazoa > Arthropoda > Arachnida > Ixodida > Ixodidae > Dermacentor > Dermacentor silvarum. Next base: position 180,212,564 of record NC_051158.1, on the reverse strand, counting down.
CATGACCACATTAAATTTCATAATTTCATGACACCACAAGTTTCCTGAACAGAGGGGCCCCATTTTTGTTGGTCAGAATCTCATGAGGCCAACAGCCAAGAAAAGCAGTGAAAGCACAGGATAAGTTACTTGTTAGATTTTTTAACATACTTGCGAATAGGGTAACCTAAAGCATAATTACTGATGACGAGAAAACAACTTGCCGCAGGTTGCTGAACAGGACAATGTCATATACCAAAAGAATGTTGCTCAGGTATTCGCCATTCATCCTAATTCGTAATCCATCCTAGTCTAAAGTTGGAATACTTCTAATTAGGCATTGAATAGAACAGCTGAGAATGCCCGATATGGTTGCATCATTACGCGCATAATGATTCCACCTGGCGCTAACTGTGCATTTGGCGTTGCGCTGCTCCGCACGAGGTCGTGGGATCAAATTCCAGCCACGGCAGCCGCATCTCGATAGGGGCGAAATGCAAAAACGCCCATTTAGCATGCATTAGGCACACATTAAAGAACCCCAGAGGTCAAGTTTACTTGGGAGTGCCCCACAATGGCGTACCTGATAATCATATCTGGGTTGAGGCACATAAAACCCAAGAATCCCGAATGGCTCAGAACAGAGTTGCCCACATGTGTCATAGTGGTGACGTTGCACCAGAGTGCGGCATGTGGCATCAGTAGCTAAGAGAAGCACGCCGGCTGCAGGGAGTTTACGCGATGTAGTACGTCGGCCGAGGCTTCTTGCGATCATGACGCTGGAAAATTGCCATCTGTAGAAGTGATGGCAAAACTTTGCTGTGCTACGTACACAACATGTGCCACATTCGCGCTATATACGTAAAGAACAATGCGTAAAGAGTGCACGCTCGTGAAGCGAACGCAAACTGTGGACTCCACAAACGATTTGTGTTTTGAAATGCCGCACACATTCGAGACAAAATGCTTAGAATTTAATAATTTAATAATGTGAAAGCGTTATATGCCCCATTAGGCGGAAATCCAGCCTCGTACGCGTGGCCACCGAGCGACGGCACCAAAACTAGCCTTCGGCGCAAAAAAGTAAAAACGCGTCATAAAATTCAGTGGAGACGTCAAATTTCTCTAGGTGTTTCACGTAAATAAAGCAAACAGATGGATTTGAAAAGAAAATTTGGTAAATTTCGGTGTGAGCGGAAATTGAACCGCGGCCTATAGGGTGCGAGACGAGCACGCTTACCCGACGCCACGGCGGCTCCACGGTGCGCCTAGTGTCATTGCCCACGTCACGTTGCACTAATTAAGGTGTGGCCTAGTGTCATTAGGCACGTGACGGCGCAGCCGCCACGTCGTGAGTGTATAAGATGAGAGTATTAAATAAAGAGCAATAGTGTCTCGTAATTGAACGCCGCTGAGCGGTCCTTCGAGAAACCATGGCCGTGGATGAACTCCACGCGGCCAAGAGAGCGTTTAGAAGCTTGACGCGTTTGGATTGGCCTTTACCGAGGCGCAGTTAGAACGCAGGTGAGAGCTTGCGCGGACAAGGAACACGCAATATAAAAAAGAAACATTTCACAAAAGGTACTGCAATGCTTTCCTGTTCCCACACGTAAGCAGTCTCTAGCGTCTCTTCCAGACTTTATTTTTACGCATCTTTATTTTTTCACCTTTTACACCTTGTATAACTCAACCACTCAATGCACTTGTCATGTCCGTGGTCAAATATGTGGGCTGATTCTGGAGATAGTGCAATATCGGGACGATCCGCGGCTTAGAGGAAGCAGTCCTCAAGCACTACGCCTTTAATAATAATAATAATGATCAGGGGATTTATTGACGGTGATCGACAGTCGAAAAACCATCGCAGTGGTGAGGGAACAACGGTCTCGATGCCAAGAGCTCCCGCTCTGCCCCCGCGCCCCACATCGATCATACCGCCCCTCTACTGTTTGCACCTGTTCTTCTTCATTACAGTAAATACAATAACAAATGAAACAAATCAATCAAGATGCATTGTTTCATTTCGACGGGTATACTGGAATCGTTTGTTAATAAATTGACGAACAGGTGGCATTGCCATATCTGCAAATGACAATGTATGTACAACCATACACCCTTGACTCGCAAGAGGACAATGCCACCGGCTGGGGATTTCGGTGCCGTGCAAACGAAAGGTGGAATTGTGATATCCACTGTGAATATATCTCCAGGCACACCCAAGTGTGACATCGAGAAGTTCATGATCACGCACTTTGCTTGGGTTAGCCGTGATGACACTACCTGTGTGATCATCGTTAGAGAGTTCAATGTAGACATTGAACAAACCCAAGAAATGGTTCCCGGAGATAGTGCTAGAACAGCTTGGTTTAAAGTGCCCCACCAATTCAAGTCACTAAACTGCTCAACAACGGCCGTGTATAGATTTAACTTTGCCCAAGGTTCTGTCTATTGTTGCAACCGAACAAATCAATGTATATCAGAGTAGTCACAAAGCTGTCGTCACTTCAATTACGAAATGAGGAAAATAAATATGTGTACCCTTGTCTAACCCTATGTGATGGGCTACAGCTTCGCAGATCATCCGCCTTCACAGAGTGGAATGGCTCCGTAATTTTTTTAATTTATTTTGTTACGTGCTACTTTCGCACAAGTGCGGCAGGCTACATTATCAATAATGACATTGACATCTCAGTCGTAATTATTCTAACATTCTATAGGGCATTTTCTTTTTCGCATGGCTTTTCTTTTTTTTTTCTTCGTGCCCTTAACGAAGTTGTCGCAGTGTGACAGTTTGCTTTCCCTGGATCTGTGGTGCGTGCTTGTAGCGTCGAAATCCTTTGTTTACTCCCCTGTCAGGCAAAGCAAGCCCGCCTGCGGCTCTCAAAGGGGCTTTCCCGTGTAGCGCCTTGGGGATCAAAAGATAATGGGGCGCCTAAGCAATCGCGGCTTCCCTCAGATTACTTGTGCGTCGTGCTGATTCGTGATTAATCCCTCAAAGGTGACTCTTGACACTGTCGATTCTTCGTCCGTAAACTCGACGGCCCAAACAATGCTTCTCGCTCAAGCTAGAGCAATCAGCGAGTGAATCCTTTTGTGTTCAACTATGCATGGGAGGAGAGATCACCAGTCGGGAAAGCCTAAGCCATTGATGGAAACCTCATTCGAGTCTGCTTAGAAGGAGATGTTATCTCTTTTCCTCCCGTTCATCGCTATTTTTTTTTTATCAGTGCCGAAAGCAAATCGACCATGGTCTGCCGGTATTCTGTGCAAAAACAAGCTTGGTGTTTACCTGTAACTGTAATTATCAAACACAGTAGACGGCTAAAAAGTTGCAATCATTACGGCTCCTAATTTGCTATGAGTAAAGCACAAAATTAGGTGGGGAAGATGTATAGTTCTGGTGAGAAACTCATAACGTTCTGGCCAGAAGTCCTATGCTCCCCATGCAGGAGGCCGGAAGCAGGATTGCAATGCGAAAGGCGAAAACCTCTAGTGCCTATAAATTGCAGCTCTACAACGTTAATGGAGTAACTCAGTATATTTTAAAATTTCATCATCGTCTGGCTGTGACTCAAATACGTCAAAAATACTGAAATTGACGGAAGTCTACTTCTCTTTTATCCTGTCCCATATTTTTGCTTTAGAGTGCTACACAATTCACGATGATTGGAAGGTACGGAAGGTGACTCCGGTATATAAGACGAGGGTCGACTTTTCGCAATGGTTTTTTGAAAAAAAAAAAGTTCGACCTATAATCCGGTTTTACGGTATGTTGCCTATCTTTGACGCCCGATTGTGCGCGCATATATGTTTTGTAAAAGCGCTGTTAATCTGGCCTTGCACATCTTTGACGTCGGAGGCTGCGCGGGTATATAAAGATGAAGTGTTCGTTCTAAAATACAATAGTTGCGAGTGCTGCGAGTGTCATGTCTCTCCACTTTGTCGTTCTCAGTGCGCTGCTTCACCAATATGATTAATAACGAACTCGCCCAACTTCCCTCATTACTGCACTACATTTACATTACAACGGGCCCTTTTTTTAGTACGAACAACTTCAACCAGTATGATCCTAGCATCTTGGCTACAGTTATGGCGATTGGCGTCTGCAAGGCAAGAGTGGCATCTTGGCATGTGAGGTACAACGTGTGCCCCAAGGAACTCGAGGCCATGTGCGGTTTCCTCCAGCCATCTTCGACACGCTCAAAACGGATTTGTCAGATTGTAAAAGCTGAATTGTGGAGACAGGCACGACATTTCAAGGATTGCTTGGGTATAACGTGCGCCCTGCTTCATGCCCGGGAGCACAACAGACACATCAGGGAGTGGTGTAGGACGTCCGACAGATTGGCAGACTGGTTGTGGGACAACACGAGACTACACTTGCCTAGACCGAAGTAGCAACAACAATCGGATGGCAGAGTGGTCATTTTAGGAGACACTGTAGCTCCCGAGGACTACAAAAGGATTCTTGCACTCGGTCCGAAGTTTTGCTTCGCACCGGCGTTCACACCACCGGAAAAAGTAGCACTGGCGAAAGCCATGGCGCGTCGAGTAGCCGAGGAAGAACATCCACGCTTCATCACAGAGTGCGTAGATGTGCTTTGCAGGACGATAACCTCCGACAGAAAAGAGCAACACTTGAGGAATTGGGTGAATTTTGGCATGAGGAACAATTTACGGTTTCTTACCTGTGATAAGGAAGGTTGTTTTGTAGTAGTACCTGAAGGTCTCTTCCAAGAAAAGGCGCTGACAGTGATAAAAAAGAATTTCGTCCTGGTCGACGTTAAGGCTAGTAAGGTTATGGATAAAGTCACTTTACTGGCGAGCAACAATTTTGAGCGACTTGCTTCAGCAGTTAAGCGCGCGTGCAACCTGCACCTCGAATTGTTTTTTTGCAGCCAAGACACACAAAATTGGTGTTCCATTCCGAGCCGTAGAATCAGAAAGGGACTCTTGGCAGTTGGTTGTTTCATCGTATCTACAAAACCAGCTTGAGGGCTCGATGGTGGCTGATCCGTTTGTTGTACCAAACTCAGAGGTACTAGTATCGTACTTGAGCACGTCTAACCAGGAAGGAAGGTGCAATTTCTTCAGCGTAGATGTACAGGATTTGTATTATAACATTCCGCATGGTCCCTTGTTAGCGAGTATAAGACAATGCATAACGGAAGACAACGATGAGATCGAATTTGTCAACAAATGTGGCGTATCCGTTAGTACCTTTCATTACCTATTAGCCTGTTACCTTGAGTCCACTTTTATGCTGTGGAATAATGTTGTGTACCGACAGAGGTCCGGGATATGTATAGGCCCAAAAGTGGCTCCGGTACTCAGCACAATTTTTCTAGGTAACATTCACAAGGCAATTGATTCAAAGTTTCACGGCGTTGCATTAAGGGTAATTGCATTAAGGGATTTATGGATAACTTTTGGCAATAGTGGAACATGGTGTTTTAGACAGAAGAGTGGAAGAAGTTTTGAAAGTGTTGAAGGACCACCGCCACAACTGGATTTCACTGTCGAGTTGCGAAAAAATGGCAAGCTACAGTTTTTCACATGGCATTAACTACAACGTCAGACCACGTTTGCTGGTCATACAATCCGCTATCAGAAAAGCCCTTACTTAGTTACAATTCGGGACACTCAAAAGTAGTAAAAGGTGGCATAGCTTTTTCATGTCTGCGATCGGCCGTAACCAAGTCTTGCCCAGAAAAAATAAAGGTAAATTTCGGCCCACAAGTTATCAGGCTAAAGAATGCAGGTTACGAAAAACATATGCTTTGCAGATCAGCCTATAAATTGACTCGTTATGTGCGCAATGGCTTTCCGAAGGAGCCCAGTAGAAAAGTCAATGACAGCAGAAAAATTGTGTCAATTCCATATGCACTAGATTGCGCATAACGTAAAAACCGTAGGTAGCAGGTGTGGTCCACAAGTAGTTTTTTCAGCTCCTAACAAACTCGGTAAAATTTGTTCTGCACTTAATCGTAAAGTTTAAAAAAATATAAAAGGAAATAGATATAGGTGCACGATAAATCATACAAAGGAATTTGTCAAGTGCAGATCGTCCGTTGTGTATTGTTTACGCATAGTGCCACACCTTGCAACATGTGCTAGAAAATTAGAAAGCCGAAGACGCGCGCTAGTCCACGCGCCATGCGCCGGCACCTGCTTTGACGGGCGCCAGCGAAGAAGCAGACGAAGATACTCTGATCCACGCGCGGGTGCTTGAGCTTTGCGTTTGTTCAGCTGGTGGTCAGAGAGACTCAAACTCAACACTTCAGGTCGCCTGTTCTCATAGAACGTGACATTTCTGGTGGAGGTGCTGGGTAACCTCAACCTATGCAACAGACCCCTCCTAGCAGCAAGAACATCAGCGCCATACCGGAGCTTACACCAGTGCACCGTGCCAGCCGGAGAATTCGGAGACTGGCCCCTGAGATTGTGCCGTCAACCAGGAGCACAATGGCTGCGGTGGAAGGTACGGCAACAGTAACAACTCATTTAACACTGCAGAACCCGCGAGTGCCACGTTTCTTCCAAGGCGACCTTTACGAAGACGTGGAAGACTGGCTGGACGACTTTCAACGAGTAGCGGATTGCAACGAGTGGGACGACCGAGCGAAATTAAAGAATGTGTATTTCAGCCTTGAGGACGGTGCTCGCACCTGGTTCCAGAACCGCGAAGAGGCCCTGAGATCATGGCGTGAGTTACGTCGGCGGCTCTTGGACACGTACTCGAACCCCGATCGCAGAGAGTGAGCAGAACGGGCCCTCCAATCGCGTGCTCAGAAGCCCAATGAAAGTGTTCTGATGTACGTTGAAGACATGACACGTCTCTTCAGGCGAGCCGACCCTAGCATGCCGGAAGATAAGAAGCTCCGTCATTTGATGCGGGGTGTCAAAGAACAGCTCTTTGGTGGGCTTGTTCGTAACCCTCCGAGGACGGTTACCGAGTTCCTCACATAAGCCGTTGCTATGGAAAAGGCGCTGCATCAGCGATCGAACCAGTATGACCGGAAAGTGAATGCTGCTTCGACAACTATCGGTCTGGGAGCTTTCGCGACTGACATTGAAGTGCTCCGCTAGCTAATACGATCGGTAGTCCGCGACGAGCTGCAACAGCTGCACCAGGCGCAGCAGCCTATGGTCAACTGCATCGCTGACATCGTGCGTGACGAAGTGCAGCATGCACTCGGGGTACCTCAACCTCGCCCCGAAAGAACACCCCAGGCGAGTGAATTTCGGCGCACGACATACGCTGACGCGTTGAGGCACAGTCTCCCTACATCGGCAACATCCCCACTCGCGGCGACCGATTTCCAGCGTGAGACGTATGGAGACACACTGAGCCGCTCCATCCCTACATCAGCTCCGCTAAGTTCCGTTGCTCTCCACTCGGCACAGGCGGTACCTTACTTTCCCGACAACCGCCCTGTCACACGTAAATCGGACATTTGGCGCACGCCCACCCAACGACCGCTTTGTTATCATTGCGGTGAGGCGGGTAACGTATACCGAGAGTGCCACTACCGCCAACTTGGACTGCAGGGTTACGCTGCCAATTCACCTCCACCCCAGTTCGGACAGAGGCCACCCGAAATTGAAGCGTTCATCGCCCAGCAGCGTGCGCCTGAGTCACCAAGACGCCAGTCGCGATCGTCATCACCGCGGCGATCCTATTCAAGTCGCGAACGGACGTCGAGGATGACGCAGGGATGGTCTCCGAGCCCTCGCCTGGAAAACTGATGTCAGCGACCTTTCGAGGCGAGACCGCTCATGCGCGACGTGTTGAAGACCTTCAAGCGACGCGACCTAGACCCGACGGAGATTCAACGACGCCTGTACCCAGAGATTTGGACCTCCAAGCGACGCGACCTCGACCTGACGGAGATTTGACGACGCCTGTAACTCAGCCTGAAGTTCGCGATTAACATACCTGTGCTCGTCGACGGGAGAAATGTCAGTCCGCTCGTCGACACCGGCGCCGATTACTAAATTATTAGCGGAAGATTGGCGAGCCTTCTCAAGAAAGTTATTATGCCTTGGACTGGGACGCAAGTTCGTACAGCTAGCGGACACGTTATCGCACCGCTTGGCGTGAGCACCGCTAGGATACGAATCCGAAAATGCACGTTTCTCGGTAGCTGCATTGTCCTGCGTGAATGTTCCCGTGATTTAATTCTTGGAATGCATTTTCACCGGGAATATGGTGACATCATCGACCTCAGGAAGCGTTACATTACTTTCTCTACGAGGAACGCTACGGCACAAGATGATGCCTGCCGCCATAAAGCCGGACTTCGCGTTTCCGACGACAGCGTAACTATACCACCCCGTTACAGCGTTATGGTTCAGGTGATATCTGAAGGGGCGCGCAACGGTCAAGTCCTACCAGAAGGCAACATGTCCCTTTTGCTGAACCTCGGAATTTGTGTGGCACGCGGCATCATTGACCTTCGAGATGGCCGGGCTGAAATATTGCTCACAAATTTTACCAATGAGCATCGACACCTTTTTCGCGGCACTGCCATCGCCTACGCTGAAGCCTTGGAGGACGTGATTGACTGCTTCGCTTCTGAAGAAACCGACGCCGACGAAGCCTCGCTCGCAGGCATTGACATCAATAACGAGCTGCTGCAGGAGAAGAAGAAGGCACTGCGACAACTGTTATCGGTATTTAAGGCGTGCTTTGCGTCTTCCTCTAAAGTTAGTCAAACGCCAATCATGCAACACAGAATCATCACGTACGACGATGCGCGTCCTATCAACCAGCAGCCGTATCGTGTCTCGCAAAAATAACTCGAGGCAATCAAAGCACAAGTAAAGGATATGATTGACGATGGCGTCATCCAGCCTTCAAGCAGTCCGTGGTCTTCACCGGTCGTACTCGTCAAGAAGAAGGATGGCACGCTTCGCTTTTGTGTTAATTACCGAAAGCTCAACAACGTCACAAAAAAAGACGTTTACCCGTTGCCGCGCATCGATGATTCTCTGGACCGGCTACGACGAGCTAAGTACTTTTCATCTCTTCATTTAAAACGCGGCTATTGGCAGATTGAGGTCGATGAGCGGGACCGTGAAAAAACTGCCTTTGTCACTCCGGACGGTCTTCACGAGTTCCGAGTGCTTCCGTTCGGTCTTTGCTCTGCTCCAGTAACTTTCCAACGGATGACGGACACTGTGCTGGCCGACCTGAAGTGGCAAAGCTTCCTCGTCTATCTAGATGATGTCGTCATTTTCAGCCAGTTTTTCTGAGCATCTTATCCGACTACGTCAAGTACTCGAGGCAATCCGATCGGCTAACCTTACACTAAAGCCTCAGAAATGCCACTTCGGCTACCAAGAGCGGAAGTTTCTCGGTCATGTCGTCAGCGCGAAGGGCGTCCGTCCTGATCCCGACAAAACTGCTGCTGTAGCCGCTTTTCCAACCTCTACCGATAAGGAAAGTGTCCGGCGCTTCCTGGGTCTGTGTGCGTACTATCGGCGCTTTATCAGTAATTTTTCAAAGATTGCTGTACCGCTTACCCGTCTCACAAGAAACGATATGCCGTTCATTTGGAGGGCTCACCAAGAAGCTGCTTTCACCGAGCTCCGACACCGCTTGGCTTCACCGCCCGTTCTTGGACACTTTGACGAACAGGCCGAGACTGAAATTAATACCAACGCCAACATTGGCTACAACATTGGCTCGGGTGCTGTACTCGTACAACGGCAGGAGGGCGTTGAAAGAGTTATCGCTTTCGCAAGTCGCACTCTATCACGTCCGGAGTCGAACTACACCACTACGGAGAAAGAGTGCCTTGCAGTCATGTGGGTTCTTGCAAAGTTTCGGCCTTACCTTTACGGCCGCCCATTCAAAGTCGTGATAGATCACCACTCGTGCTGGCTGGCAAACTTGAGGGATCCTTCTGGACGACTGGCCCGGTGGGGCCTACGCCTGCTGGAATACGATGTGACCATCGCATACAAGTCCGGGCGCACGTACGAAGACGCCGACACGTTGTCGCGCGCGCCTGTCGAATCTCCTGATAACGACATTGAGGACGACAGCGCTTTCCTTGGGGCTGTAAGTGTGACAGATTTGTGCCAACTGCAGCGCGCAGATGAGGAATTACGGCCTATTATCGAACATCTAGAAGGCCGAACGCCACTCTGCCCCGACAATTAGCTCGCGGACTGTCATCCTTTTGTTTACGACAAGGCGTACTCTACAAGAAGAACTCCGCTGCCAGCAACAAAACCTACCTTTTGGTCGTGCCAGCAGAGCTTCGTGCCGAAATTCTGTTCGCCCGCCACGATGATCCACCGTCTGGCCACCTAGGCTACACCAGAACCCTTGCTAGAGTGCGCAAATCGTACTATTGGCCGAATCTCGCCACTTGCGATAAACGCTATGTCCAAGCCTGTCGTGAGTGCCAGCACCGGAAGTCGCCTGCTGTGAAGCCTGCGGGATTACTGAAACCCATTGACCCACCTCGAAGACCTTTTGACCAAGTCGGCATGGATCTCTTGGGCCCGTTTCCTCGGTCATCTTCGGGAGACAAGTTTATATTCATCGCCACAGAATACGCGCTATGCTGAAGCAAAGGCTCTGCCCCGAGGCACTGCTTCCGAGGTTGCGCAATTTTTTGTAAACAACATTGTACTGCGTCATGGCTCCCCATCGTGCGTCATTACCAACCGAGGAACGGCATTTACGGCACGGCTCATTGAAGACGTTTTCCTATTAAGTTAAACGACGCACCAAAATACGACTGCCTATCACCCGCAGACAAATGGCCTGACCGAAAGGCTCAACAAAACTATGACTGACATGCTCTCTATGTACGTAGACGTTCAGCACAAAACGTGGGATCAAGTACTTCCGTACGTAATGTTTGCGTACAACACCGCGACGCAAGAGACCACCCGCTTCACGCCGTTCTACCTTGTTTACGGTCGTGAAGTTCAGACCATGCTTGGAGCAATGCTTCCATGCGACACCTTTAATGATCTTGACCAAGACGCCGAGCTCTTCGTGCAGCGCGCCGAGGAAGCACGCCAACTGACTCGCACAAACATCAAGAAACAGCAGTGCATCAACACACGCCACTACAACCTCCGCCATCGCCAAGTTGAGTACCAGCCAGGAGATCGGGTTCTGGTCTGGACTCCTGTCCGCTGCAAAGGCCTATCCGAGAAACTTCTCAGCCGGTACTTCGGACCTTATAATGTGCTGCGGCGAGTGAGTGACGTCAACTACGAGGTTCTTCCTGACGGCAGCCAACCAACACGACGTCGAAAGACACTACCCGAGATTGTGCACGTTGTGCGCGGCTGAAACCATACCGCACTCCATAACCACCATAGTTTGCGGACCATGCCATCCCTTTTGTTTTATTTATTTTTGTCGTGGACAATCATTGCCTCAGTGACATTGCCCTGCGTTCTATGACTGCGCGTCAGCAAGCGTTTGTATGTGCATGTGTCTTCCACGCGTGTACTTCTACGTTCGCCCTGTAGTGTGTGCGCTTCTTTTCGCATCGAGTCGATGCTCTTCCGAGGAGGGAGAATAATGCCCCACCTTGCAACATGTGCTAGAAAATTAGAAAGGCGAAGACGCGCGCTAGTCCACACGCCATGCGCCGGCACCTGCTTTGACGGGCGCCATTGAAGAAGCAGACGCAGATACTCCGATCCACGCGCGGGTGCTTGAGCTTTGCGTTTGTTTAGCTGGCGGTCAGAGAGACTCGAACTCAACGCTTCAGGCCGCCTGTTCTCCTAGAGCGTGACAATATCTTGTGGAAAAGTATATGTCGGGCTAACGGGACAGTGTGTGAACACAAGACTTAGGGAACACAAAAGGTCAATGAGGGGCAACATTCATTCCCACATTAAAGGGCATTGTGCGCAGCATGGGTGCTCACCGCTGTACGATGACACTACAAATCTTTCGCACCATAAGGATCAGCTGACCAGGGAATTAGTGGAAGCCTTTCACATTTGCAAGAGAAAAGAGGGTTGCATAAGTCAACCATCTGTTCTTCTAAGCCATAGTGAGGTCGCCTTTTTGGAAGGTCACCAGATTAAATCTGTAAAAATGAATGCGTTAGGGGTACAACGATTAGGATACGATTGCACAGCGTGTAAGATATGTTGCCTATCTTTGACGCCCGAGTGTTCGCGGATATATGTTTTGTGAAAGTGCTGTTAATCTTGCCTTGCGATCTTTGACATCGGAGGGCGCGCGGGTATATAAAGATGAAGTGTTCGTTCTAAAATAAAATAGTTGCGAGTGTAGCAAGTGTCGTGTATTCTTGTGTCTCCACTTTGTCCTTGTCAGTGCGCTGCTTTACCAATATGATGGTATGATGGTTTCTAATGTGTCAGTTACGTATATTTGGTGAGGATCCCACATCGCACCCCCGTACTAAAACTGTTTTCGAATAACTGTTTCATAGGCGAATGTTAGGGTGGAGAGTGGGCACAGCGCAAGGTTTCGTCTGATAAACCCATGAATTTTCGAAGTATCAGCCGCTAATTTTACGATGTGTTTAGACCACGTCAGCTTATTTGTGATGATGATGCCTAGGTAACGGTACGAGTGAACTAGTTCATGCAAGAATAATAACATGATACTAAACACTAACAAGTGCGTTCATGTAAGTTTCAGTAAAAGGGTAAAAAAAGTTGTCGCAGTTTCACCTGAAAGGCGAAGCATCAATTGCGATAGCAAATTTGTAGAGAGCTATACGGAGTAATGATAGTAGCTTTATCAGCTGTATAAACTTGGACATGCAGCAGCACCGGCAACACGCAGAACCGTTGTCGACGCCGTCGGCGTTTTGCCTGCGTTCACTCAAAATGCGTGCAGCGTTGGTGACTGTTGCCGGAGCCTCTGATATAAATAGGCACTTGGTGCCGCAGCTAAACGTCGCCTCCCTTCCCTGTCGTTTCACGTTCTCACGGACTCCCAGGCCGCCTGCCGCAATTACCTGAAAGGACGCATTTCTCAACCTGCGCTCAATATCCTCCTAAGGGCACATGACGCTGGCGAACAGCTGCACATTCGAACACCTCCGATCAGGCATAAGATCATATGGACACCTGGCCACGCGGGGCTGGAGGGAAACCAGGCGGCGGACAGGGTCGCTCGAGGGTATACAAGCCGAGCACCCGATCACCCTGCCCCTGAGGCACCCGTTCCAGTACAGTGTGACTATTCGTCCATTCTAAATTATTATAAGGGTACCCGAAGAAAATACTCTCCCCGCCATCGCTCATTCACCAAAGAGGAGGCTACCAGCTGGAGACTTATCCAGGCAGGTACCTACCCCAACCTCCACCTCCTCAGCAAAATCCACCCCACGGCATACCCTTCACGCTGCCCGTGGTGTTCCGAGAAAGCCACTCTATTCCACATTACATGGGCGTGTCGCGCAATTACTGCCTTACCCCCCATCCAACACCCGAGCGCGGAGCGGTGGGAGTCGCTGTTGGCCAGCGAGGCCTTGGACGATCAGCTTAGCCTGATTGACAGCGCACGCAGGGCGGCGACGGCGAGCGGAGCCCTGGACTGAGGGCCTTCCCACCGCGAGACCAAGAGCCTCCGATCTTCGAAGACTCACCGCGATACTTACCATCGCTCAATAAATGTTTCTATCCATCCATCCATCCTCCCTTCCCTCCCCCACGGCCTTTCGAGCGTCGGAAGAAGGCGCGTTTGCTCTACATATATGGTGATTGTAAAGAAGGAAACAGACGCCTACTTCTGCAGCCTTTAAGGAGCACGGCGTAGAACGCGCGTTTGTTCTCCGCCGTGCGTTCACTCCCCGTGAAAGCGCGCGTCCCTCGCGCCCTTTCACTCGCACATACAGCGTTCGGCACGTGGCGACGATTTCATCTCCATTGACGTCATACGGAACGTCACGGCGACGGCGACGGCGACGGCGACGCCGACGGCAGAAATCTGCTTTTGAGTGTCCATATAATTGCTATCGCGAAAATGTCACAGTTTCGCCCTAAGGGCGAAGCAATGAATGCGATAGCAACACAGCAATGTCATACGAAGTAAGGTGAGCGGCTTTGGTAGCAACAACACGCAGAACTGTTGTCGACGCCATCGGCGTTTTGCCCGCGTTAGCTCAAAATGCGTGCGGCGTTGGTGACTGTTGCTGGAGCCTCTGATATAAATAGGCACTTGGTGCCGCAGCTAAACGTCGCCTCCCTTCCCTCCCCCTCCCCCACGGCCTCTCGCGCGTCTGAAGAAGGCGCGTTTGCTCTACATATATGGTGATTGTAAAGAAGAAAAGAGACGCCTACTTCTGCAGCCCTTAAGCGAGCACGGCGGATAAGTGGTTCTTGAGGGAAAGGGAAAGGTTGGCGCTATCTTCTGCAGCCTTGAGGGAGCACGGCTCAGCGCCAAATGCACGCCGCAGAACGCGCGTTTGTTCTCCGCCGCGCGTTCACTCCCCGTGAAAGACGCGCCCCTCGCGCCCTTTCACTCGCACATACAGCGTTCGGCGCGCGGCGACGATTTCATCTCCAAATGACGTCATACGGAACCTCACGGCGACGGCGACGGCGACGGCGACGGCGACAGCGACGGCGACGGCGACGGTGACGCCGACGGCAGAAATCTGCTTTTGAGTGTCCATATAATTGCTATCGCAATAATAAAATTAACGCACTTCCACGCTTGTGAAATCTGATGAAATAGCGGAACTCTGCAAGCGTGGGTGTATAGCGTGGGTATGACGCTCGCCTTCGGACCGTGAGTACCCGGGTTCAAATCCCACCTTGCCGATAAAGTTTGTAACGTATTTGGGCTTTCTCTCTGTCTTTTTTTTCTCTCTCTCGCCCTCACTTTGTCTTTCTTTCGCCCATAGCAAGTTGTGTTATAATCATAGGTACAATGTCACCATATGGTTCCCATAAATGCATGTTCTGCTAGCGTGGGTGTATAGCGCAGTGGTTTTGACGCTCGCCTTCGGACGGTGGGTACCCGGGTTCGAATCTTTATTTCTCTCGCTCTCTGGTTCTGTTTCTTCCTCTTTGTGCACCTTATCTCCTACTATGCTCTGCTTTCACGCTCTCCCAGCTCGGCGACGCTGCTCACGACAACCTAGGGAAGCCTTAACAGTTCCGCTGTAATAAACTAACCACTCAATACACTCTAAATAATCAGCTAATAATCTGAATATTTACAAAAGAAAGTGCGCACAAGTATTTGGGAGTTTTAATTCTGAGGATAGGAGACGTAAGACAGAAATTGACATATCAAGTTTGTCCCCGTTGGACGATTTAATAGTTGCAGTTTACAGAACTGCGATATCTGTTCTTGGTGCAGTGCTACGAAATTGGGAAATCTGTGCTTGTAATTTTTTTCAAACTTACGAAGTTTTGAAATTTTCTTTTAAAAACATCAGGCCCCAAATCGAAATTGTTCTGGCAGCAGTCACTAGAACTTTTATCTCTCAAATGCAACAAATTTCATTAAACTCGGTCCAGGGGCTTTTTCAGAAAAGCATTTCTACGTTTTACTTGTGCTTGAATACGCAGGCATCGGAGTTGGGCCAGAGCTAAAGCTTCCTCTTAATAACGAGGGGAAAGATCTCGGCTTCTCACAGCGCAACCTCAAACACGTAACCAGGAGGGTTAAAGAGGCTGCGTATCTATCGTGTATTAGGCCCACACTCCAATATGCCTGCCCTGTGTGGGACATGTTTCACCTAGTATCTGTTGATGGCCTTGAGTATATGCAGTCTCTGGCAGCAAGATTTGTTCTAAGAAGGCATGATCTATTTGCAAGTACCCGAAAGATGAAACGACACCTTAAGTGGAGCTCGCTGAGTTAAAGACGTCGAAATCTTTGACTTAGACTGTTTCATTCAATGTACAACAAAGAAACAAGAATTGTTGCTTCCAATTACCTCCAGCCTTCGCACAACCTGTCCCCATGCATGGACCATAATCCGGCCTGGTGGCCCCCGGAAAGATCTTTTTATGTATTCATTTTTTCCCGTGAACCATAAACCAATTGAATTAGTGGCCATTATATGGGGTTGACCGCAAAACAGTTAACTTCACGATGCTTTGGGTCCCCCGCAATAACGTCAATAATGGCGCTGTGGCCCATAATAAAAGAATTTTTTTTTAATCAGGACATGCATTGCAAGCCGTTATTATCAACAAGAACACACACTGTTGTATAAATGAGCCGTCGATCGCAATAAACTCTGAGTTCGATGTCTTGCGCAACCGCCTTTGACCTACGCGTGTTCTTCCTGCGATGGTTTTGTATTTTTATATTGCGCATGCGTGACAAGGCGATATATCTTTGAAACCCTTCCCGCTAATGAACAGTTGCCAGTGTAGCGCTTGTCTGTCTTTTCTTCCCCTGTGCGTTGTCTTTGTGTTCGTGCAAATTTTTCTCATAATCATCATGAACCACGACTGACTAACCCTCTGTGGCACTTTTGCATTAATATGCAGATTTTTTATGTGAAACGACTTGTTTCTCATGCATATCCTTCTTATCGTTTTGTTTTCTTTATGAAGTTGTACTACGTACTCTGCTATTATCTCAAGATAGAGATCGCAATATGTCTAGGTAAATAAATTATAGAGAAGAACAAATACCCGACTTAAATTCACGCACAAGTGCCCAGTATGCCATGCGGCGAGAACCTCGAATTTCCCAGGAAAGCCCTGTAGCAGCTGCACGGTGCTTTCACGAATTCACGGGCTCCCGAGGCTGAGCAACAACAAAGGCCTCTCGCGGGGCGCCGTGCAGCACAACATACGCGAGCCAGTGCGCGGTCGCTCGCAAGAGGAAGGGCGCGCTCCGGCTCAGACCCCACGCAGCCAGGATTCTCGCCCCACTAGTAGGTGCCGCTTCCGCTACGCGACGCCACAAGTCTTCCCTCGGTTTGTCTTTAATGCATTCTCGCGTTTGTGCTTGTGTTGGACGCGCTCCGAGCTGTTTTACTACCGCTCTCGCTGGTGGTGTTGGCGGTGGAGGCTGCGAAGGAAGGAGGACGTATCGGCCGCGCATCGCTGAGGGAGTGGGGACCGCTGAGAGGGGAGGTTGAGGGAGGCATTAGGGAAAGGGTAACGGGAGAGAGGGGAGGGAGAGTCGTCTGGTGTGCGACGCAGCTTCAGTGCACGTCGGAACGTGACGTCGCGCGGTCCTGCTCTCGGGGCTGCTAGACGAGGGTGTGCGCGCGGCGTGTTATCGGGAAATGAAAGAGCGCCGGAGAGCACGGAGACACCTGTTCGCCAGCCACTGAGCAGAACGTTCGTCCACGGGCGCTTCTCGCAGCCATGTGTCCTGCAAGAACTCCGCCGTGGATATCCATCCTTCAGTAAGACCTTCCGAAGCAACCTGTCAGCTGTCGCTCCGCGCATGCACGCGGCGACGGAAGAAGAGCGCTTCCGTTTTGCAATGGAAACGAGGTGGTGAAAGTTTTTCCTTCCACCTTCATTCAAATGTAAACGACCGGCGCCACCTTCGCGCCCGGCCAGCGTAAACGCCCCTGGGGTCATCTACAATCCACCGGAAGTGCCACGTTTTCACGCTTTCGGCGGAATTTTTCGCTCTTGCTGCCTCAAGCTACACGCAAACTCTCCATCGCCGCCTCTTGTATGCTCGCTGAGCCCCGGCGGCAGCGGAGACGTTGACATGGTAATTTATTCAACGCAGTTCTGCTATTGAACACTTCTTCTGGTCGCTCCATGGCGAAGTTCTAGCCCCTCACCCCGGAGTGAGCCGCCCGAGTAAACAACTGCTGCACTCACGCCGCACGAAATGTAAGTATGCACGAAGCATAATTTTTCTAAGGCGTTCTCCCCTGACATTATAAGCATGACTAGCAGGTTTTTAAGCACGCTTGCGGCATGCTGCCAGAAGTTGTCCTGTACCTTTCAGATACGCTGAGAAAGAGTTCAGCAATGTAATGATTGCACAGCGCAGTTATCCATGTAGAAGAAACTGTACGAGGCAAAGTCGCGAAGGAGCTGTCAATGATTGGGTTTTACGTGAGCCTAAGTATAAAGAAGAGAACCGCTCACCAAGGTTCTGTCATTTGTTATTTTTCATTCAGCGCTGTACTGAAGTATTAAATAGGATCAGAATGATGTCAAATAATTGCATTATCGACGTAATATCACGGTTGGTTATCCGTTTTACTACAAAGATACGGTGATATAGGCACTAGCAGTGGACGACTCTATTTCTCATTCTTGCTCTGGGTTTAAAGGATACTTTAAATTCAACCAAGTACACTGCATGAAAGTGGCATACCTTCTGGCAGTGAGCTTTGCTGTTCGCTTGAATAACCAAGAGCAGCGTTGTTATTTCCATTCGCAAATATGACGTGTTGTGTGCCGCGTATACACGCACCTCTTGCTCGCTTGAAGCATTTGGCATGATTTGAGTGATTATCTATACTGGAACGATACATTCAGTAATGCCAATGGTAACTTTATGCAATCCACAAATTCCTTATTTAAAAGAATACACGATGAAGACGACATGGATCAGAATGAGAGCGCTAGGTCAAGACTTAAATAAGCTCCGTCAAGCACATCGTGCAAACTGCAGTGCGAGTTGTGCTTCTTGTTCTCCTGTCGTAGTTGAACTTTTTACCGTTTATTTAATCTTAGAGAAATCGTTAAATTTATTTTTATGTTCGTGAAGGACGCTTAGTTGAAATATTCGCTAGGGCGAGAACGTTACTTTCGCACATTTATTATGAACGAGAAGAAAGGGAACCTAGGGGCAGATTTTTGTTAGTCACAACCATATGAAGCCAACAGATAATGAAACCATGGAATGCACGAGAGAAATTATTTGTAGTTTTGATTTAAATGTAGAAATGACAAGCTAAAGGCACATGAAAGTGGACGAAAAAACAACTTGCCAGCGGTGGGAGTCATACAACGCGTTAGCCGCTCGTTGCACTACCAAATGGCGGTGGCTGGCCTACGTCCACATTCTTGGGTAATATGGGTACAAGCTTGCACCCGGTAAGGGCTGGGCAGTGCCACTCACGGCTATGACAGCGAATGTAAAACATCACCGATGATTTCACGTTATAGGCGAACATTTTACGAGCAGCCAGCTTACCAGTAAAGCTTCGCATGTCACGAGTTCGTACCGCTGACGCTTTATTTTAACTTTTCTCATTTATTTGTCACATGAACCTGTCTCACTAGCCCTTTTAACATGGTATGGACATCCCCACTGAAAAGATTAGGGTTGTCACATTTATTGCAGTGTTCAGCTCAGGAGCTCGAAAACTTTCCTGTGCGATTATAAGCATCCGCATGTAAACGCATATATGTATACAAAAAAATGCATAACTCTAAACCATGAGTACAAAAGCGTTTATGCTTTACTTATCGCAATGCTTTTTTTTTCTGGGAACAGGGAAGAAAATCTATGGTTTCTAAAAAAAGATATTTAAAGCTTGACAGCGATACATTTTCTTGTTAGCTGATACGCTACTGTAACCGTTAACGTGAAATGCCATTTGCACATGCACGTCCTGTACAGCTTCGTGTCTAGTTGGCTACCGCTTCTTAGCGTGACTGCGTGAATTTGTTACTATACGGCAGCGCGCAGAACGCTCTTTTCGATCCTATTTCATACGTGCGACTAGCTTGCCCTAATGACTGCATGAAATAAATATAAAACGAAATCACTTGTCTTGATATCACTTCACGCTGTGGACAATGTATTAGAGACGTGTCCTTTTATCTTTCTAACATGAGGCCGCATTTTCTAATAATCCATTTCATTCTTTCTTTGTTCCTTTACTTGCGAGTCGCACGCGCCCTGCCAGTTTATCGCTGAGATTGGCTACTGGGTCTGACGAACGATCGAAAAAAAATTACAGAAAATTAATCAGAGCTTTCAAATTATGGACCCAGATTTGGCTCTATTAGGCTTAAGCAATGACTCGATGCCCATTTAACAGAAGGCGGATGCTGTAAAATTCAATTTGAAAGCCAATGGGAAGACATTCTGATCTCCTCTCAATCAAAGTATTAGATGAAGGAATACCAAAACGATGATGTCGCAGCGTCTCTGCCGCAGAGTGGGCCACACACTCTGGGTCTCACATGGGCCTATCATGGAACACGCAAATCGAGAGCGGTATCCTAACGCATCGACATATACTGCACACTTTTTCCAGCTATGGAAACCGCGACAATCGCACAAAATATTATGGCCTCCTTTTCAAAGCAAAGAGCGTTTATGTGGCCACCGGGCGCAAGTGATGCAAGGGTGAGCCAGTCATTAAGCCCGAGAAAATGTCGACCGCCGCCATTGCAAAGCACATATATTGTACTCGTGGAATATCATTATCAGTATCAAAACTAATCCGGAAGTTTCATGAAATTAAGTTATTTCGGAAGGGAGGATATGCGAAATTTCTTAAGACGGCTTTCCCTCTCGCAACCAACTTGAACTGAACAAGACAGCTGAGCTGCCGCCAGTGTCGGACCGTTCAGGCAGGAAGATGCTTTTCTAAGGCTTGGCTGATGTGAAGGGGGAGACCATGCACTTGGAATGTTCGTGGCTTGATTACGCTTCTATCCTTAGACTCATCATTGTTCATTGTTCCTTAGACTTATTCAGGCGACGCTGCGAGCAAGCGAGAATATATATTTATAAAGAAATATGCACTGAAAGACAGATATGCGGCAAATGAGAGCAACTGAAAGATGAAAAAAAAAGATGCAAGTGTTTCACTTCTGAGCCAAATGAGGTGACCGCGAAGGCTGAGGTATATTAGTGCTACAGCTGCCGTGAAAGTACCCTAATGAGTAGAACATTAGCGGGCAAGACCCCAGTCTGGGCTACCAGCATGGTGACCGTGTGCTTTGCACTCAGTTAACTGCCAAGTAAGCATGTGGGACTGGCCGTGTTGGTTGAGCATATTCTGAACAGCGAGGCGCGATGAGGGTCAACCCGTGTGTTTTCTCCCAGTTTGTCCGTCGTCGTCTTCGCGCCTCGCTCTCCGGAATTAACTGCCAAGGTGCAGCTGCTTCTAACGATACACCCTAGCTCGGTCCATTAAAAGCTTTTTTTTCCATAATTTCCCCAGTAAGAATTATGCCGGGTGTTCTGAAACACTGGTGAATCTTGCAATAACTTTGCACATGCAAAGTTCTTGCAAAAGATCTGGCAGTCCACGCAGCCTTTCAGAAGAAACGAACGATGCGGACTTGTCAAAGAATTACATAAAACACAGATGAATTCTCACGTATTTTCTGCGGTGCGTCCCTTCACCATCATCATCTGCCTATTTTTATGTCCACTCAAGGAAAAAGGCCCCTCCCAGCGACCTCCATTAAGCCCTTTGTTGCGCTAGCTTATTCTAAGTTGCGCCAGCAGATTTGCAAATTTCCTCACCCCACCTTGTTTCCTGCCTTCCTCCACTGCGGTTCCTCTCGCTCGGCACCCATTCTGTTACTCTAATGAACCACCTTCCATATATACCTTCCATAAGGTATATGGCCGGTCCAGCTGCATTTTTTCTCTTATATGGGCCTTGAACCACTTTTTTTCCAAGTCCAGAAATGCATTCCAAGGTAAAATGCACTATTTCAGGAACAATTTGCAGCAAAAAGTACTTCAATGCGTTCAGCACAAGTGTAGTTATTGGCAGTCAAAGATCGCTTATGAGCCCCTTCGAGGTGCTCCCGCTCCTTCTTCAATGCCTTGCACTACGAAGGCTACGGCAGAGCGAGGCATGCACACAATGCTGCGCCAACTGAACGTCACCGCGGCGCGCAGCTCAAATTTGATTTTGGACGTTGAGAAATCTTCCGATTTTGGCGCCTAGGACGCGTTAAGCTCGCAACCTATCCCTCAGCTTACGGTTGAGTTCACGGTGTCTCCACAGGTCTCCCGTTCCGTAGGTGTACTACGGTTTACTAGGACGCTATGCGCCGCTGTGTTTTTCCGCCCCGAGTGTAATGAGTAGCACAGTTCCTTTCATACTCATCTATAAGGCAATCAAACAATTTCTGTTGGTCCAACGAAACTTTTTCTTAATGTTGACCCGGCCGAGTACGTCGGCAGCGCACATCCGTGATAGGTGTGGGTGTACGCTGATGATGATGATGATGATGATTATGATGATGATTTATTGGCATCCCCTTTGAAACGGGGTGGCGACAAATAGTCACCTAGCCTGCTTGATTTAATCAGGTATACTACACATGTTCTTTATCTAGCATTTTTGTATACCTCTCATTATCTTTCTTTTTCAAAAATTTAGCTTGTACCGCTGCCTATGATTTTAAGAGATCAGGTCGTATCCATCTTTTCCATGCTTTTTTTCCACCAGCACTCTAATCGTCTCTTGCTGATCTCTACGGCTTATCTGTTTATGTTTCCTTCCACTTTAAACCCAATCGCTTCTGGGAGTTGCACGTTAATTACGGTTCTCGCTGGGTGGATCCCGTCGCATTCCATTAGGATGTGCTGAGTGGTCTCTGGATCTTTACTGCAGCATACACATGTCTCATCTAGTTCCGAATATTTGTTCCGATATGTTTTCGTCCTTAGGCAACCGGCTCGAGCCTCAAATAGCAAGGCACTGCCCTTTGTGTTATCGTACAGATTTCACCTTCTAATTTCTTTCTTCTCATTCTTGTAAATCTCCATTGTCCTTTTCGTTTCCATTCTTTGCATCCAATTCACGGACGCAGCGCAGACGCGCGCCACGAGCGGAGAAGTTAGGCAGTTCGGGTGCAATGAAGCGAGCGAGCTGACTTTGCACCTCCGCCAACTACAAAGTTCTCGCTCGCCACACACATGCGTTGCGGCAATAGTTGATCAGCGCGGTACTGCGGGCCAGTTCGACGCACCGTTCGACAGGGTGCAAATTTTATGATCCTGTCCTCGGCGCCGTGACGTGTCTGAATTCGCCGGCCACTGCCTGCAGGTAGGCTGGAAACGCCGGACTATATCCGAGATTTTCAAACAATAAATGCCTCACTGCGTCTTCTATGTTGCTGTAGCGCAAGCTGAACGACAAGGACAACAGAAAGGCACATTTGACACACGAGGAATTTTATGAGGTATACGGATAATACGCGGTTTGAGATACTCAGAAGCGCAGTACGCTTTGGGTATGCATATCGAGTCTCGCAGTCAGGTTGACGAGATTTCTTTTCAAGCGAAACTTATTATAACTCACAGATTTCGGTGGCGTCCACGTACGCAGAACATTATCATCATCAGCAGGCTCGAGCGTCGTCTTCTTATGCAGCTGGCTCGTTAGCGTCCCTCGGTTTGCGCTCGTGCCACAGCTCCCGCGTTCGTCGTCGTCGTCTGCTTCCACAGCTGGCTGCGTTGCCGCTAATAATTCCAGCGTAAAATTTCACTTCTCTTCTGTCGTCGTAGTGGGGAGGCCGCGTTTATGGGGGTATGAGCTTTTGCTTAAGTGGATTATGAGCCATTCATTGTCGTCGGTTACGGACAGATTTAATTTTCAAGCAATATTATGAAAATCCATCCAAGGTGAACAGGCTCGGGAAAGGTCTCGTCGTCGACGTGCCTATTATAGCGTGAGGGCTTCTGAAGCCCAGGCAAAACGCCAGCGAAAAGCCGCGGGCCCGGAGATGAGGGAGCGCGATGTTGAGGCCTAACATCAGCGAAGAGCCGTCGACCCCGAGTTGCGGGAGCGTGATGTTGAGGCGAAACGTCAGCGTCGTCTACCCCTCCAGGAACCCAACAACGGTGGTGCACGCCTCGGCAATGCTCGCGCCAACTTCCCCGGTGCGACGGCCAAGTTTAAAGCGATCTTCTTAACCGGAACTTCAGAGCCAGCTGCAGTGCGTGTAACCGGTTGTGGTTCGAGCACAACGTGGTACTCGTCAGTGCAATTCGTTCGTAGGAACACAGAAGAAACACACGACAAGCTTCGCCTACCCCCATTTCCTCGACAGGGAAAGGGCTGCTGATAATTTAAAGTGGATACCTATGTTTTGTTCTTTTGGCCATTTTGTCCTCACTTGTAAGGTTTTCTTTGTCGCTGCAATGGTAGCAATGCAAAGAACACGCGTTCTCGTGTGATCGAGTTGCGCTACCAACTTGTCGTGCGACAACTTTGTGACGACAACTTTGTGATGCTAGGGTCTATGGTGGGCAGTGCTTCACAATTATTCTTAAGGCGCTACTTTTTCGCAGGCTGGGCTGGCCGACGTCGCTGAAGTGCGCGGCGCATATCTTGTCGAGATGCGCCGTTGTGTGCGACCAGTTCACCACACAGCTTTGCGTAGATCAACTCCCGCAGTGTATTGGAACGGCACAATTTTAAAGTAAATCTTCGGGAGAATATCTTGCTTCCATCCAGTAAACGATCAGAGAAAAAAGGCGCAGATGCGCAGCCGTCGTCCAGTTATTCTCGTCAAGCTCTCGTCGTTTCGTTGTCATCAAACAGTAGTCGTCATCATCATTTTGTCGTTAATGCCTTGTCGCCATGCCTTCTTGGTCGCGCTGCGGTCGTCGTCGTGATGGCATCACGCAGTCGTCGTCATCACACTCGCATGCCGCCTATCAAAACACGTCGACGATGATTTGTGGCGCCATCATCAAACAATGTTATCGACGTCAGTACTCTACTTCGGAAGAATTGCTGGTGCGTCTATTAAATTTCTGCGGTAATAAACTACGCGCTTACTTTGCCAATCATATTCGATCCTTTCGGCAAGAATATGTTGTTAGTGGAGCTGTTATTGCCAATATAAGTGTTCGAGCGCCTAATAGGTATGGTTTTCCAGTGTCGTGGCAGAACTATCTTAACTGAACTGAAGTTTAGAGGAAACGGGGAGCATCTTGGCGGTAATCTACAGCGAAACGTCAGTTACTTGGATACCTATACGGGCTTGCAGGTAGGTCGTCATCTAATTTGTCCGTGTCTTCTGCACAGGCAGGAAGACACGGACCTAGAAGGTACATGATTGAACACACAACGCTGTCTCTTGTGCTTTCTATATCTATGTCGTTCTTCGAACGCTTCAAGAAATTATGAGGTGTATGGGGCTGTGAAGATCATTTCTAAATATGGCTTCTCTCTTTGTTTTCACGCATTATAAAAATCGTCTACTTGCTTTGAAAGGAGAGATGAGAAAAGTAAATGCGGCAAAGCCATTCAGTTTGCATGGGCATGTGGGGCAGGGTATTCGTTACTTCTGAGCGAAAAGTTAGTTTTGTCGGTCAATTGCAGCTTTTGTGAATAATTGTTATATAAGCGTTTGGGAGCGTCAAATGAGAGTTTTACAAGACTCGTAAAAATAAAAAGTTGTCGCAGTTTCACCTGAAAGGCGAAGCATCAATTGCGATAGCAAATTTGTAGAGAGCTATACGGAGTAATGATAGTAGCTTTATCAGCTGTATAAACTTGGACATGCAGCAGCACCGGCAACACGCAGAACCGTTGTCGACGCCGTCGGCGTTTTGCCTGCGTTCACTCAAAATGCGTGCAGCGTTGGTGACTGTTGCCGGAGCCTCTGATATAAATAGGCACTTGGTGCCGCAGCTAAACGTCGCCTCCCTTCCCTGTCGTTTCACGTTCTCACGGACTCCCAGGCCGCCTGCCGCAATTACCTGAAAGGACGCATTTCTCAACCTGCGCTCAATATCCTCCTAAGGGCACATGACGCTGGCGAACAGCTGCACATTCGAACACCTCCGATCAGGCATAAGATCATATGGACACCTGGCCACGCGGGGCTGGAGGGAAACCAGGCGGCGGACAGGGTCGCTCGAGGGTATACAAGCCGAGCACCCGATCACCCTGCCCCTGAGGCACCCGTTCCAGTACAGTGTGACTATTCGTCCATTCTAAATTATTATAAGGGTACCCGAAGAAAATACTCTCCCCGCCATCGCTCATTCACCAAAGAGGAGGCTACCAGCTGGAGACTTATCCAGGCAGGTACCTACCCCAACCTCCACCTCCTCAGCAAAATCCACCCCACGGCATACCCTTCACGCTGCCCGTGGTGTTCCGAGAAAGCCACTCTATTCCACATTACATGGGCGTGTCGCGCAATTACTGCCTTACCCCCCATCCAACACCCGAGCGCGGAGCGGTGGGAGTCGCTGTTGGCCAGCGAGGCCTTGGACGATCAGCTTAGCCTGATTGACAGCGCACGCAGGGCGGCGACGGCGAGCGGAGCCCTGGACTGAGGGCCTTCCCACCGCGAGACCAAGAGCCTCCGATCTTCGAAGACTCACCGCGATACTTACCATCGCTCAATAAATGTTTCTATCCATCCATCCATCCTCCCTTCCCTCCCCCACGGCCTTTCGAGCGTCGGAAGAAGGCGCGTTTGCTCTACATATATGGTGATTGTAAAGAAGGAAACAGACGCCTACTTCTGCAGCCTTTAAGGAGCACGGCGTAGAACGCGCGTTTGTTCTCCGCCGTGCGTTCACTCCCCGTGAAAGCGCGCGTCCCTCGCGCCCTTTCACTCGCACATACAGCGTTCGGCACGTGGCGACGATTTCATCTCCATTGACGTCATACGGAACGTCACGGCGACGGCGACGGCGACGGCGACGCCGACGGCAGAAATCTGCTTTTGAGTGTCCATATAATTGCTATCGCGAAAATGTCACAGTTTCGCCCTAAGGGCGAAGCAATGAATGCGATAGCAACACAGCAATGTCATACGAAGTAAGGTGAGCGGCTTTGGTAGCAACAACACGCAGAACTGTTGTCGACGCCATCGGCGTTTTGCCCGCGTTAGCTCAAAATGCGTGCGGCGTTGGTGACTGTTGCTGGAGCCTCTGATATAAATAGGCACTTGGTGCCGCAGCTAAACGTCGCCTCCCTTCCCTCCCCCTCCCCCACGGCCTCTCGCGCGTCTGAAGAAGGCGCGTTTGCTCTACATATATGGTGATTGTAAAGAAGAAAAGAGACGCCTACTTCTGCAGCCCTTAAGCGAGCACGGCGGATAAGTGGTTCTTGAGGGAAAGGGAAAGGTTGGCGCTATCTTCTGCAGCCTTGAGGGAGCACGGCTCAGCGCCAAATGCACGCCGCAGAACGCGCGTTTGTTCTCCGCCGCGCGTTCACTCCCCGTGAAAGACGCGCCCCTCGCGCCCTTTCACTCGCACATACAGCGTTCGGCGCGCGGCGACGATTTCATCTCCAAATGACGTCATACGGAACCTCACGGCGACGGCGACGGCGACGGCGACAGCGACGGCGACGGCGACGGTGACGCCGACGGCAGAAATCTGCTTTTGAGTGTCCATATAATTGCTATCGCAATAAAACTGAAACATGACTAGCAGGCAACGTAACAGGCAATTGAAATGGAACTCAAGCCAGCAACCATGCCCAAGGACGTCGAAGAGAGGATCCGGCACCGAGTTTAAATGGAACGTAGCGACTACGCTGCCAAACAAGAGGCAGTGAGAAAGCTTCGACTGCGACGAACAAACCAAGCCCACAAATGACACGACGCCGCCATGACTGCTCAGGAAGAGGCTGATAGGCTACGATGGAGACGTGACGCCACAATTGTCTCTGAAGGTGGCGGCAGATAAGTCCATCGCCAAGTATTTTATTAAAGAGCCATTCAAGGGACAAGTAGGTTGTCTGACCACTTATGGTATCGCAAGCTATCGCTTGCTTTGATATCATCTGTATTCGTTCCTTCACAATTTGTTTTGCAATACAACGCCTATAGTACATATATTTAGCAGTTTTATGCTTCAAATATTAGAATATCCCGTATTAATTTGTTTATGAACAAGTCTATCAGTTGTGACGATATAATTAACGCATATTGCAAAATCCAGATTAGAAAAACGCCCTGCACGCATTCCCGCATATTGCAGAACATTTGTGCTGCTAATTATTTCTGGTGAGAACGACAAATTAAAGCAGAGAAACACACAAGTGCATTTCGCACACTTTTCATGTCCTGTGGGTCTTTTCATTCGTACATCTTTTCTGCTCGATTTTATCACCAACAGCAGCCGCACTTTCCCAGCATTCCATATCGAAGTCTCCTTGAGGAGAACGCCAGATAGCACATCTAGAACACGGTATCGCAGCAATGTCCGCCTGCAAAATCCGTGGATGGGTTACGTCTTCAATGGCCTTGGTTAAGTGACAGAGCAATATCCATAATTAGAATTACAATGGTGATGAAGTTGGAAATGGTTCATGAGGCGCTGCACAGAAACAACACTAACACAAGTAGCAATGGCGCATAAGCCCAACTTTCTCTCCTCTAAGCGTTTTCTTCTTTTTTTGCTGTGTACTTAATGAATGACTCTTTACTACATATGTGATAAGTCAACGTATTGCGTGAAGCATCACATGCTCAGTATATCGACGTTGATGAGCGGCTTATACAGTGTTGAGCAGCAAGGCGACAATGTGGAATGCATAATTAAAATAAATGCGTTTGTTTGCCCTAAAGCAATTTACTATTTCAAACCTTATGCTCACCATTCAGAACAACTTTAGGAGTACACAAGAATAGGCGCTCGTGTTTTGAACAGAACAAAGTAAATAAAATATCTGTT
The DNA here is from genome assembly GCF_013339745.2 of Dermacentor silvarum. NCBI lineage: Eukaryota > Metazoa > Arthropoda > Arachnida > Ixodida > Ixodidae > Dermacentor > Dermacentor silvarum. The sequence goes on along the minus strand of NC_051158.1, from coordinate 180,184,033 downwards.
CCTCGGGAGTCAAGTACGCGATAATGATCGTTACGAGGCTAAATAATGAATATAAAATACGCGCATTTGCCGGCAAATGGTAGTGGCAAAACGTTTTTTTTTTTTCGGAAAGAATGGCGCTTTGGCCTACTCTTTGGAGGGGATAAGGATAAGTGGCATATCGTCAAAGCGAGCTTGCCAGCCTTTGTCGACAGCTAGCAAGTGAAACGACGCTCTCTTCCTTACGGCCTTGGGCGGCAGCCGCGGTACCGGAATTCGTAAAGCTCCGCACGCGTAATGCAGAACGACTGTGTTCGGCTCCCGCCTGCGGTAAGTTATCCTTCGGCCCACTTTCTTTTATTGCGATAGCAATTATATGGACACTTCAACCGGGTTTCTGCCGTCGCCGTCGTCGCCGTGAGGTTTCGTATAGATAAAATCTTCGCCGCGCGCCGTATGCCCGAGCGGAAGCGTGCGGGGACGCACGCTATCACGGAGAGCAAACGCACTCAATCTCCCACGCGCCAGCAAGGAAGCGGGAAGCGAGCGCCGGAGAGAGTGGGGGGGGGGGCACACTTCTACTTTGCCAACAACCGCGCTCGTCGCTCGCCCGCACCGTCTCTTATCTCCATATGGGTCTGACCTTTGTATGCGCTGAGCATTCGCCGCTCAGTTTCCGTTGAAGCGATAGACCGCACGTGCCTTCGCCCGCTGCGGCGTATGCGCTTGCTGCTAGCGTTTTGACAGTCGTTGTCTGCAGTCATTCAGTGTGATCTATTCATGTTTGTTTGTGCGCGCTCACACCACGCTTGTTCATTCAGTTAGTAATAGTCGGGCCACATTTTCCAACGCACGCTACACATGCAATGCTGCCCGGATCGGCAGTGCAGCGCTACAGGTGTGTCCCTTCGCACGCGCAGCCGACGGGAAGCGCTTCTCATCAACACCACCGTTTCACACGCGCCTTCTCGTGGTCATCGAGTCTCTCTTCATGTCGGTCTACTTACGCCGCAGCACACCTGCTTACTTAATCAGCTCATGTTACTACAATTCATATTGCTACCAAAGCCGCTCACCTTACTTCGTATGACATTGCTGTGTTGCTATCGCATTCATTGCTTCTCCCTTAGGGCGAAACTGTGACATTTTTTAAAGCGAAGCTATCTATTTCTCACTGATTCGTCCGTGAGCGCCGAAAACGCGCTGCAGGAAAGCCAACTTACACAATAGAACTATCTGCGGATCTGCGCACACATTAGAACAATGGCGCACGACATATGTATCGTAGAACACTACAGTTTACACTCGCAGTTGTACCGATGAGAACAATGGCAACTGCCACGCCACGCTACCCAGACGAACTGTATATATCTGCATTGCATTACGCGCTTCACGCAATGGATTCCCGCCGGTCACCATGGGTAGGCCGCGGGTGCAGCGCACGGCAGAAGAGGCTGCCGTACGCGAACGTAAGCGCGAGCGCGATCGTGCCCGTAAGGCCGATCCCGTGTGTCGGCAACGGCAGCGCCTCTGACCGTCCACCACAGCGATCACAAGGCATTAGTGTGCAATGGTAGATCGTGCGTGAAAGTGCGAGTGTGTGCGTGTAATCTTCTTCTTCTTCTTTCTGGGATTTTACGTGCCAAAACCAGTTCTGATTATGAGGCACGCCGTAGTGAAGGGCTCCGGATAAATTTTGACCACCTGGGGTTCTTTAACGTGCACTACAACGCAAGCACACGGGCGTTTTTGCATTTCGCCTCCATCGAAATGCGGCCGCCACGGCCGGGATTCGATCCCGCGATCTCGTGCTCAGCAGCGCAACGCCTTAGCTGACTGAGCAACCGCGGCGGGTAGTGCGTGTAATCAACGGCTACATGATCTAAAATAAAGGCTATGCAAGTTAACGAAATGTGTCTTCATTCAACTTCAACGTTCGAACAATACTGCAATGAAATACCGGTATTATCGGTGGGTGGCGCACACGTGATGTGTCACAGATTTTGCCATATATGTGCACGCTTGCTTCGAAATAAAACGCTGCTGTAAGTCTGCGCTCGTGTGTCTTGGTTTCTTCTCGGGCCTCGTCTTGTGCGCATAAAATTATTTCATGTCTTACCCAAATGGTTATCTTCATGAAAAGCACTGGCGGTATTTGATTCTGCAAATTTTAGTTCGGTGTTGTAAAACGTTCATCCACCAATTTCCCCTGGGCCAATATGGTGGGGCGTACGTGAAGATAACTCAGCAAATGCAAACGACCAGACGGTTCACTGTTCATCATCACTGTATATCTCGCCATTGGCATACGAGGACCGTATATCATCAATATGTACAAATATTTTTTCGTGAAATGCATGTAGCTAAAGATGATCATCACCGCCTTCTTATATTAATAGACGAGCAATAAATTTATTGCTACATTGCTTGCTTCGGATTTCTATAGTAACCGCATGAATTCGTCAATCCCTAACTATCATCACACGCTTGACACTGTAAAAGTAATCAAATTGGTTCCTTGCTTACTACAAGACCGAAAACGTCGAGGCCGATTTTTTTCTTTGATGGCATATGTTTCAGAATATGACATTAATCGCTGTTCTATATGAACGACGTGCTAGCCTTTTCAGGCCGCAACAGCGCTTAAGTTGAGGATTTGAAGACGCATAGAAAGGTGACATACCTTCATGTAAGCTGACAACTTTTCTACAGGCGAATGTTTAAGTATGCTGACAATTATTATCAAACGAACAAAATGAAAGGTATCAAGTGGTAACACCCACCGACGCAAGTGCGTGGGAAATGCGCGTGGTTACAGGCTTCTAGACAAGGGTATCTTTTTCTTGTCAGTTAACAACACAGATGCGCAGTGTCATATTCTGAATTTTTTTTTTCGGTAGGCTTCCATTATGTCCCGGGTCATTAGGTTGCAGCTTCTGGTATGACACTTCGCGCCTGTCAAATATTGGCGAAGAATCACACAAATTAGAATTACTTTACGAGATGTTATTCACTGCGTATGTCCCAGTATAGTGGTGTTCGCGATGCCTATCGTCAAAACATCGGCTTTTTCGTGCTACGTTACTTTTTGAAGACGTTCACTGGACTACAATTAACTGCATTGGTGACACGAAGAACAAACTGCAGGTTGTGTTTTAGTGCATATTAATACATGATTAGTTAACTTATTATTTTGTTACACATTGACTTAGCTACTTTTCGGCAAGCAAGGCGTCCGCTATCATGGGAAATAATGTATGTCGCTTTCATATACTACAGAAGAGCTCTTTTGGCTTTCTGGGCTAATTAACTGTGAGTCCTGGCTCCCAAAGCCTATGCTTCTGTAAAAGTCTGATCGTCTAACCAGCTGAAGGCACACTGGAGAGTCTGGCACTGTTTGTCGAAATGTGAAGAGTGGCACACTCAAAGTTCCATTGAATCCTATAGTTTCATGTGCTCTAGATGTTTGTTCAAAGAAAACCCTGTACGAGACTCCCCTTCGCATAGCACTGCGCAACATGGGTATTCCAAGACGAAGTGTTACGGGGACCACTCCTGAGTATTTGTATTCAATTACAATAGAAAGAATGAACCCATCTACTTTATAGTAACCAATAATTCCTTTTTTTAATAAACGTATTGTTGCACTTGTAGAAGTTAAGCTTCATGTTCTACACCAATGAATACGAAAGTGCAGCATTGAGATCTGGATGATTACGATAATTATTCAGTCTTAGGCCTCATTTCCCGATAAATGAAGAAATCGTCAGCCCATAAGCATTCGCTACTGGAAATCTGGTCAGCGAGGCCATTTGTATAAACAATAAAAAGTCGCCCCAACTGGGACTTATCAGATATTGCGCAAGCCTTCTTTCCAGTCTCTAATCTTTCGGAAATAGGCCTGGTACGTGTCCCAACGCCTGTGGCCATATGAAGGAGACTATTGCTACTTCTTTGTTCGTTTTAGCTTTATCCATATATATATATATATATATATATATATATATATATATGGATAAATATAATATAAATATATAAATATATATATATATATATATATATATATATATATATATATACCAGAAAAAAAGTGATTCTGGGTCCGGGTAAATAGTCATGGTGCAATAGACGCGCGCGTGAAGCGTTGTATTGACGTTTCGGCCGGGGTCCGGCCTTCATCAGCAACCAGATGGTAAAGGCCGGACCCCGGCCGAAACGTAAATAAACTGCTTCATACATTCATCTAATTCACTGTATATATATATATATATAGGAAAATCAGAAGCACAACTTCGCGGTTATCTTAGGTTTATTATTTTTCCAATAGTTTCGGTCGGTGGACCAACCTTTTTCAAGGTCGGTCCACCGACCGAAACTGTTGGGAAAATAATAAACCTAAGATAACCGCGAAGTTGTGCTTCTGATTTTCCTAAATACGCTTGGCCCATTGAAAAATCCAGTTACTATATATATATATATATATATATATATATATATATATATATATATATATTACGGGTTATTCTGTTCAGTGAGGTTTTATTGGGACACGACGTAACCGAGGGTCTTGAGCGCCACCGTAGGTGCCGTGATCTCTAGGCAAAAACGTTCTTTTCTTCTGCGCCCTCTTATCCTGTGTCCCACTACAGCTTATGACACATACCCAAATAATTCAACTTTCACGCTTGTAGCACATCCCCCCGCGCAGACGAAGCCCACCGGGCAAGTCCAACAGCATCTCGAGAGGGAAAGGGCTTCAAGCGGGCAACATGAGTCACTTCAGTCTTTGAAGAGACCATTGAAATGTAGGCGCGCTATACGGTAATTCAATTCGCTTATACGGTCTAGAGCAACATAAGGTCCAACATAGTGTGCCAGTAGTTTTTCGCACAACCCACGTTTTCTGGTTGGCGTCCACAGCCACACTAAGTCTCCTAGATCATATGTGACCTAGCTGTCGGCGGTCGTAACGTGCCTTTGAGCAATCTTGTGAAGCAAGAGTGCGCAGATAAGCAAGGGGTCGGGCTTCTTCTGCATGAAAGATGGTCTCAGATATGTAGACATCATCGTGGTTCATAAATGGGAAAATCGTATCAAGGGTATAACGTGGAGGCCGGGCGTAAAGGAGAAAGGGACTGTAGCCGGTAGTTTTGTGTTGGGCGGTGTTAAATTCATAATTAATGAAAAGTAGAACGCTGTCCCAGTTCTTGTGATCTGTTGAGACGTCCATGGACAACATGTTCGTGAGAGTTCTGTTGGTGGGTTCCGTAAGGCTGTTTCTTTGTGGATGGTACGGCGTAGAGTGTCAAAAACTTGAACAACATAAAAGAAGCATCTCTTCCACCACATCTGCAGTAAACTGTCGCTCATGATCGCCAATAACGAATTTAGGAGGCCCATGTCGGACAATGATAAATCGTAGCAAGAAAAGGCACACGTCGGCTGCAGGAGCCGATGGTATTGCGGCCGTCTCACAGCAGCGTCTCAGGGGGTCAGTGCACACAATGACCCAACGATTTTCGTTAGAGTACTGTGGAAACGGGCCGAGAAGGTTGACGCCGTCTTGTTCGAATGGAGTCCTTGGGGGTGGCACAGGGTGTAGTCTATCAGGAGGAGCACTTGTGGGACGCTTGCGACGTTGACCTTCGTTGCAGCCAGCCAGGTACTGTCGCGTCGTGTGGCGCATATTGGGCCAGTAAAATTTTTCTTGAAGACGACAAAGCGTTCTAGCTGCTCCCAAATGACCAGAGGTTGGTTCATCATGCATAGCCCGCAAGATGGAAGTGCGTAGCCTTTTCGGGACCACCAGGAGATATTGGGAGCCTGTGGTAGAGTAGTTCTTATATAGGAGCCCATCACGTGTGCAAAAGCAATTGGCTGTTGATTTCTTTTTGGCAGCCAGCAGTTGCTTTAAAGTGTAGTCGTTTTGCTGCTAAGTCCTAATAGTATTTAGATTTGGAAATGTGGCTCCAAGGATACGATGTAGTGGTCAAAGTGGTCCGCATCACAGTCCGCCGTGGGAAGCGGTAGCCGCGAAAAGCAGTCTCCGTCGGCGTGCCGTCGACCGCTTTTATAGGAAACGATGAAGTCGTACTCCTGTAGGCGGAGTGTCCAACGTGCAAGCCTACCAGATGGATCACGCAGACTGACGAGCCAGCACAAAGAGTGATCGTCTCCGATGATGGTGAAAGGGCGTCCGTACAGGTATGACCGAAAGCGCTGTACTGCGAAAATCACTGCGAGACATTCCTGCTCCGTGACGGTGTAATTGCGCTGGGGCTTGCTTAGAGAGTGACTTGCGTATGCTACGATGTGTTCTTTGGTGTCGAAGCGTTGAATTAGGACAGTGCCGACACCAATACCGCTAGCGTCCGTGTGTAGTTCTGTGGGAGCCACAGGGTCGAAGTGTTTGAGAACGCGATGGGACGTCAAACGGAACTTCAGTTCACGAAAAGCTGACGCACACTCTGGGGTCCAGTCAAATTGAATGCCTTTCTGAAGCAGACATGTCAGTGGAGGTGCGATGTGAGCAAATCCGGGAATAAACCAACGGAAGTATGAGCAAAGGCCCAAGGAAGCTTCATAGCTCTTTTATTGAGCGAGGTTGCGGAAAGGCTTCGACCGCAGCCGTTTTCGCTGGATCAGGTCTTATGCCCTCTTGGTCCACTAGATGGCCTAGAACCAGCGTTTGGCGTTCGCCAAAGCGACATTTCTTGGAGTTTAACACCAAGCGTGCTTCGCCTAGGTACTCTAGCACAAGATTGAGGCGTGCGTTGTATTCAGAAAACGTGCGTCCGAAAATCACGACATCATCCAAATAACACATGCAGACTTTCAACTTCAAACCACGCAGAATGTTGTCCATGAATCGCTCAAAAGTTACAGGTGCGCTACACAGCGCGAAGGGCATCACATTACATTCGAAAAGTCCATCTGGTGTAACGAATGCAGTTTTTTCCTTGTCTCCTTTGCGCATCGGAATCTGCCAGTATCTGGACCGCAAGTCTGCACTAGAAAAGTATAATGCCGAAGAAAGGCAATGTATAGCATCATCAATCCGTGGCAAAGGGTATGCGTCTTTGTTGGTAACGGCGTTGAGGCGGCGGTAATCAAAGCGACATCGCCATGTGCCATCTTTCTTTCTGACTAGAGTTACTGGGGATGCCCACGGACTACTCGACTTTTGGATAACGTTTTTCTTTAGCATGTCACGGACTTGGTGATTGATCACCTTGCGCTCCGAAGGGGACACCCGGTATGGCTTTTGTCGCAAAGGCTGGGGAGATCCTGTGTCTATGCCATGCTGCAAACGAGAAGGGGGAAATGATGTTGGAGCCTCTTGCTGGAAAAAGTCGAACACCATGAAGTGCTTTCGTAGAATATTTGCGAGCTCCTGACGTTGGTTAGTACTGAGGGATTTGTTTACCATAGCCATTATGGAAGAGTCCGTCAAGCATGCATCTGAATGGGACTCATCCGTGGCTTCGGGGCCTTCTGCAAGGATGGCTAGCGCCAACACTTAATGTTCACGAATACCCACAAGTTTCAGACCCTCTGGTAGTACTGTGGGTTCATTGGAGCAATTTATCGTCCATAAGACAGTACGTCCCTCAATACCCGACCACGTGCAATAGGAGACTAGAACATTCTTCTTAATGCAACTAAGGGGAACGGGCTCTACGGCAGCGTCAAATGTTCTGTCGGTTGCACGAGAACAGGCTACAGGGACACATTTGGCAGACAACGGCGGTAGAACGGTATCTGCGGATACACAAAAAGCACTTTCGTAATACGGCGGGTGCTCCACAAATACAACCGGAAAGCTCGAATCTACAGTTATTTCACCCGTTCGGCAATCAACATTGGCACCACGCAGCTTCAGAAAATCAAGGCCTAGAATTACGTCATGCGTAGCATGAGGTAAAATTACGAACTCCGCGTTATATGTTTCGCTACCCAAGCTAAGTTCCACACTGCACACACCTACAGGGTATAATAGTTCACCAATCACTCCGCGAAACATATTGGCACGGTTCCATGAAAACAGCACGTTTCGTCCTAGGTGGCGTTTGAATGCGAGACTCATTACTTAAACGGTCGCTCCTGTGTCCACTAAGGCCATTGTTGAGACGCCGTCCATACGCACACACAGCTTATTTTTAAACATGCAAATTGGTGGAGGTATTTCTGTCATAATCGAAGACTGTCCAGCGGCCTCACCTCTAACGGCCGCGCTGACTAGTTTTTCGGCGAAGGCGACGGATAGCGGCGCCGGGGAGACGGTGACCGGCGTACGCTAGAGGCAAGCGGTGGTGTGAAGTTCCGATCGGAGGCACGGGAACGGTTTCGCAGTGTTCTTGGGGTCTCGTTGGACATACCACTTGGATAGGTGTACGCACGGCCAGCGCGTTACTAGCCAGATATTGTTGATCGGTCGTACATCGGTGGCTGGCGGCGTGGTGGGGCCATGTTGCAGTACCTGGCAATGTGGCCCTCGATACCACAGTTGTAGCACAAGGGAAGAGGACGATCGACAAATGTCGCTCAAAGCGCTCAGCCGGCAGAGGTCGTCGAACTGGGTACATCATCTCAGTACGCTGAACAGGAGCCGTCCACCCCTGTGCACCACGGCTGGGGTGAAAGCGTTGCCCATATTGCTCTGCTAACGGAGACGTCTCCGGATGTGGCCACGTAGCTCCAGCCACATCGACGTCCGTGACACACACAGACGGTGGGAAAGTAGCGCATGGTGCTGCGGGCGCTGAGCGAGATATTGGGTACGTAGCCGGCGGTTGAACTGTGTTGTACACTAACTCAATGTGTTTCCGCAGTTCTTCGCGTACTATTTCCCGGATAGTAGAGGCAAGGTCGGTGGACGAGCTCGTATCGACGCTGGCGACAGTAGTCACGTTTGCCAGTCGCCCAAATTTGGGTGCAATACGACGTGTCCTCAACGTGTTAAATGTGGGGCAGTGACGCAAGACATCTGAGACGGAGGTGAGGTCTTCTCTACATACCCAGAAATTGTAGACGTCTTCTGCGATACCTTTCAAAAGTTGTCCGACTCGGTCTTCTTCAGACATCCGCGGGTTTATGATCTTGCACAGCTTGTGCACCTCTTCTACATAAGTAGTACATGACTCTCCCCGAGTTTGAGCTGTTTGGGCAAGTGTTCGCTCCGCACGTTTCTTTTTTGCATCAGAGTCGCCAAAACATTTTCCTATTTCCTCAACAAAGCGTTCTTATGTCGTTAAAGATTCTTCGTGATTCTCGTACCACATCAGTGCGGTTTCTCTGATAATTAATACGACGTTGTCAAGCTTGCTTACTGAGTTCCAGTTGTTATATCGGCTCACCCGATTGTTGTGCGTAAGCCACTCGTCCACGTCTTCTCCCGCTCTTCCCGCGAACGAGCGTGGTTCCATGTAATGGTGTGTGAGTGCAGCTAGCGTTGACCTTTGCGCGGTTGCAACTGGCTCCGGGTCTGGTTCTCCGTGCTGTGGCATGATGACTGTTGTCGGCGAGAGACCGGCAAGACGGCGGCTCCGGCGAAGTTCAAGTGGTTGCGACTCCGTAGTACGTCGACGTCGTGTACCCAACACCTCCACCACTCTGTTACGGGTTATTCTGTTCAGCGAGGTTTATTGGGACACGACGTAACCGACAGTCTTGAGCGCCAGCCTAGGTTCTATGATGGCTAGGCAAAAACGTTCTGTTCTTCGGCGCCCTCTTACCCCGCGTCCCACTACAGTTTATGGCACATACCCAAATAATACAACTTTCACGCTTGGATCAATATATATATATATATAATTTTTTTCGTTTATTTATTGATACTGCGATCTTATACAAGACCTTAGCAGGGTGGGCACACAATATACAAGCAAAGCGCAGTTGGAAACAGCCAACATAATTCCAAAAGAAATCATAAATCACTTCATAAATAAATTATAAGTCAAGATCAAGGTAAAGAAATGCATAAACATAATGCACAAATTCAACACAAGGATATAATGCAGTACAAACGATTGAAGATAGCTTTCAAACATTGTAGTGACGTCTGTGATACTGCATCATTTGTAAGATTATTCCAGTCTGTAATCGTTCTGGGGAAATAAGAATACTTATAGGAGTTAATTCTAGCGTTTAATGGTGTCGCTGTAAAATCATGCCGTTGTCGTGTGTTATGTCCAGAGGAGTACGATTTAATGTTGGATGTGTTCAGATGGTATTTACCTTGGAGTAATTGAAAAAAGAATTTTAAACGACCGATACGGTTTCTATGAGAGACTGGAAGCAAACTACTTTGATGAAGTAGGTGAGTGGTGGTTGAACGGCTATATGAGTTATAAATAAACCCTACTGCTTTCTTTTGAACTCTCTCTAATTTAGCAATGTTAATTTTAGTGAAGGGATCCCAGATTATGACGGCATATTCTAACATTGGGCGAATAATGGTGTAGTATGCGAGAAAACGTACACTAGGGGGCGTGAGCTTCAAAGCACGTCGGAGGGAAAAGAGTTTGCGGAGGGCAGTTAGCGGTGACGTTATCCACATGGTCTGTCCAGGAGAGGTTTTTACAGATCCGAAGCCCTAGGTACTTGTAGCTGTTCACTTCCGAAAGATCATTATTAGTAGTATTGTTAAATAGGAGAGGCTTCCGTTTCTGTGTTATGCGCATGAACACTGTTTAATCATAATTAACACACATGTTCCATTAGTCGCACCAAGGTATTATTTTGCAAAATCGTTGTTTAACGTGCCTTGATCCTCAGTAGTATTAATCTTTTCACACAGCACACAATCGTCTGCGTACAATCTGAGAGAAACCGAGATATTAGAGACAAAGTCATTGAAAAAATCAAGAAAAGAAGTGGCCCAAAAACGGATCCCTGGGGAACACCAGAGTCAACAGAAACTGTAGGGGAAGAAGAATTATTTAATAACACAAACTGGCGACGGTTTTTGATGTAAGCTGAAATCCATGTGAGTAGCTTGTCGTTTTTTATTACAATACCTAGTTTATGAAGAAGTTTATTATGCGAAACTTTGTCGAATGCTTTTTTAAAATCCATAAATATAGCGTCAGTCTGTTTTCCTTCGTTTATTTCCGCTGCAAAATCATGTATGGTTTGGACTAGCTGAGTATTACACCAAGATATATTTTACAGGAGATTATCGGCACCGGCACGCTGGCGTGTTGAAGGGGAAGACGACGAACTAGTATTGCGCGCTTGATCGGTGCCTAGCTGAGATGGTCCCGTTTTCCTGGTTTTAAGTCAGACGCCTTGCGGACTTTACTGAGAAGAACATCCCGTGGCATTTGGTGGAGGGGCTGGGTACCCGTTTTTACCGCCCTGGAGCTCCGAAGCCGTACGTTACCATCTGCCTCCACAATGACCGACGACGCTGGCTCCTCGCAAGCCGCTCCCGCCCCACGGCTTTCATTTGTGCTGGTGCGGTACATCAGCGCGACCTTGCGATCTTCAGCGATCACGACGGGGAGGACTAGGTGGCAGAGTACGAACGGGTTAGCGCGTATAACAAGTGGGACGACCACACCAAGATTGCCAACGTCATCTTTTATCTGACCGATGTGGCCAATGTGTGGTTCAGAAACCATGAAGCCGATTTTTCAATCTGGTTAGCTTTCACAGGGACCCTCGCTTCGTTCATCGGCCGTCCCGATATGCGCAGACTCCGCGCGGAACACCGTTTGCGTGGTCAAGTTCAACAAAGCGGTGAGAAGAATACTTTCACGAAGTACACTGAAGACGTCATCGACCTCGGTCCTCTGTAAGCGCGTGAATGCGTCCCTGACCGAAGCCGATAAAATTTCCCAGTCGTCCTAAAATTAACAAAAGGCGATGAGTGTGCCCCATATGCGCCCAATTGGAAAGTCGACGGTGCCGACTGGAAACGATACAGAGATCTGACATATAAGACCTGGGATGACATCTGTACGCTTCCTATCGATGATGCAGTCATATTTGACGGCGTTTATAACTGATGCTGCGTCACTATGTATCCCTGAAACGAACGGCTCGCCCTCTTAACGACGGATTCCGTGGTGGAATGAGGAGTGTAAGGAAGCTCGCAAAAATCAAAATAAGGCTTGGGGTCACCAGCGCGACTCTCCAACTACCGAGAACCTAATCAGCTTCAAGAAAGTAAAGTCGGAAGGTAGAAGAACGCGCCGCCGTGCTAAAAGGGAAAGCTGGCAGAGATTCATCTCCAGCATTAATGCATATACAGATGAAAGAAAAGCCTGGAACAGGGTAAATAAAATAAAAGGCCGCGAAACTCATCCTCTACCATTAGTAAATTGTCATGAGTAAGAGCCTCGCGGCGAAATAAAAGAAGAAAAGGACGACGTGAACGGAGCGTTCGGAACGGCGCGAGCGCGCGAGGCGCGTGAACCGAGCCATAATCGAGGCAGAAGCGAGGCTGAGCTGGGATTATCTACGTGGCTCCGGGCCAGGAAGGTCGCATCGCCAGCTCCGCTCTGGCGACGGGAGACTTGGGGGTCTGGCCGAGTCCGTGACGTTGGCCGTCCATGGTGTGGCCGTCGACCTCGGCAAGTTCGAGTGAGGCTCCTGGACTGGCTGCAGCCTCTCACGGCAGGACCGCGCACCCCAGAGAGGAACCCTCTTCCACGGCAGACCGGCACTTTCGATGATCCCCGGAACGCCACGTCGGCACTCGGGAAAGAAGCTGGACGGAAGCGGCGGCCGAGCACGTTGCTAGGCCTAACCCGTCACCTCTCCCGGCCACGTCAGCAACAGCGACCGGGTCAAATAGGCTCCGAAGATGAGCGGGTGAACGGACCGACTTCAATGCAGCAAGGTTTATGCGACGGTCGGCGAAAAGACAACGACATTGAGAAAGGATCAACGAGATTGCCGCCGGGAAAATACGAGCAACAGCGACGAACTGAGTGAGAAATATTTGTTCTTATAGGGAGATACCGGTAGGCCAGAGTTGCCAGACTCTCGTGCGGGAAACGCCCAGAATTAGTGTAGTAGTAGTAGTTAAGGACATGTTTAGTGTGTATTAGTTCATTAGGTTGTATTTTTGTTAGCATTTATTTATTCATTGTCTTTTAGTTCAGTGTGTATTTTAGTTTTTGGTTTGAGGTTTTTTGAGTTTGTGGTGGGATTAAAACATGCTTGCTGTGTTGCCATGCGTCTTCCCTCTCCATCTCTCATAACACCCGCACGCTCCCGAGATCGGTGACAAAAACACGACATAAATACACAAGGACACAGTTATTGACCAAGCTGATTCTTTAGGGGCACATTTTGAAAAGATTTCTAGTTCATCCCACTTTTCAGATGCATTTCTGAGATACCAGAAGCAAGCGGAGCGACTGCCTCTGGATTGCAAAGGAAATAGAAATGAACCCTACAACCGTCCATTTAATATGGCGGAATTTCAGGCTGCGCTAAATGTTTGCAACAAGTCCGCTCCAGGAAGTGACAGAGTCCTGTACGAGATGATCAAACACCTAAACCTCGAAACCCACAAAACACTACTATCACTCTTTAATTCCGCGTTCTCTGCCGGCTACATTCCGTCCGCCTGGAAAGAAGCAATCGTCATTCCTATTCTCGAAGAAGGTAAGGACCCTTCCTCGGCCAGTAGCTATAGGCCTATAGCTCTGACAAGTTGTATACGCAAACTGTTTGAGAAAATGGTTAACCGGCGCCTCGTCCATTTTCTTGAAAACAACAAAATACTTGATCCCCTACAGTGTGGTTTCAGGGAAGGTAGATCCACAACAGATCACCTTGTCCGCATCGAAACAAATATCCGTGACGCCTTTGTGCACAAGCAGTTTTTCTTATCAGTATTTTTAGATATGGAGAAAGCATATGATACCACTTGGCGTTTAGGAATACTTCGTGATCTCGCAGGAATGGGCGTCCGAGGAAACTTGCTGGACGTAATTCAAAGTTATCTCTCTAACCGCACATTCCGTGTTCGGATTGGTAATGTCCTATCTCGTCCATTTACTCAGGAGACTGGCGTACCACAGGGTGGAGTGCTAAGCTGTACTCTATTTGTTGTGAAAATGAACTCGCCCCATACTATCATACCGCGGACAATGTTTGATTCTGTATATGTGGATGACATCTAAATTGGTTACAAATCGTGTAATCTTAGTATCTGTGAGCGACAAGTACAGCTTGGTTTCAATAAATTGTCTAAGTGGGCCGACAAAAACGGTTTTAAACTAAACCCTCAAAAAAGCACGTGCATCCTCTTCTCGAAGAAGGGAGGTGTAATACCAGATCCCGTTATTGACCTCAATGGAGAACGGCTATCTGTTAGCCATGAACATAAATTTTTAGGCCTCATTTTAGACTCAAAGTTAACTTTTGTCCCACACTTGAAATATCTGAAAGCGAAGTGCCTGAAGACAATAAATCTGCTCAAGCTCTTGTCCCACACATCTTGGGGAAGTGACAGAAGGTGCCTCTTGAACTTGTACAAAAGTCTCATACGGTCACGACTTGACTATGGAGCCATTGTCTATAACTCTGCTACGCCTAGTGCTCTGAAGATGCTGGATTCCGTCCACCACTTGGGTATCCGTCTTGCTACAGGTGCGTTCAGGACTAGTCCTGTGGAAAGCCTGTACGTTGAATCCAACGAATGGTCTCTACATCACCAAACGACCTATTTAAGTCTCTCATACGCCCTGAAGGTGAAATCAGATGTACATAATCCATGCCATTCACCTATTCGCGATTTGTCCACGACCAGGCTGTTCCGTGCAGCTTTAGAACATGCAGCTTTAGAAATATGCAGCTTTAGAACAGGAAGATGAAGATAACATAGAGCTAATGAATGAAACCGTAACTAGGCTGATCTCAGAAGCCTCAGAAGCAGCAATTGAAGTGGGAGGTAAGGCACCAAAGCAACCTGTAGGGAAGCTCTCCCAAGAAACAAAGGACCTAATAAAGAAACGACAAAACATGAAAGTGTCCAACTCAAGAGATCAGATAGAATTCGCTGAACTGTCAAAACTGATCAACAAGAAGAAAGTAAGGGATATTCGAAATTATAACGTGGGAAAAATTGAGGAAGCCGTAAAATATGGACGCAGCATGAAATCAGTAAGAAGAAAACTAGGCATAGGACAAGGCAAGATGTATGCACTGAAAGATAAGCATGGTAATATCATCAGCAATTTCGATGACATAGTAAAAGCAGCAGAAGAATTCTATACTGACCTGTACAGTAGCCAAAACAGCCAAGCTTCTTCCATTCGAAATAGTGATGAACCGGATACAGAAGCTCCTTCTATAACTAGCGATGAAGTTAGAAGGGCCTTAAAAGATATGACCAGGGGAAAAGCGCCTGGAGAAGATGGAATAACAGTAGATTTAATCAAAGATGGAGGAGATATCATGCTTGAAAAGCTTGCGGCCCTTTATACGCAATGCCTCACAACTTCAAGTGTACCAGAGAGCTGGAAGAACGCCAACATTATACTTATCCATAAGAAGGGAGACTTTAAAGAATTGAAGAATTACAGACCCATTAGCTTGCTTTCAGTGTTGTATAAAATATTCACCAAGATAATTTCCAATAGAATCAGGACAACACTTGACTTCAGTCAACCAAGAGAACAGACTGGCTTCAGGAAGGGGTATTCTACGATGGACCATATCCATGCCATCAATCAGGTAATCGAAAAATCTGCGGAGTACAATCAACCTCTCTATATGGCTTTCATAGATTATGAAAAGGCATTCGATTCAGTAGAGATATCAGCCGTCATAGAGGCATTGCGTAATCAAGGAGTGGAGGAGGCATACGTGAATATCTTGGCAAATATCTACAAGGATTCCACAGCTACCTTGGTTCTCCACAAGAAAAGTAGAAAGATACCTATCAAGAAAGGGGTCAGGCAAGGAGACACAATCTCTCCAATGCTATTCACTGCATGCTTAGAAGAAGTATTCAAGCTCTTAGACTGGGAAGGATTAGGAGTGAGGATCGATGGCGAATATCTCAGCAACCTTCGGTTTGCAGATGACATTGTCCTATTGAGCAACAATGGAGAGGAATTACAACATATGATTGAGGACCTTCATCGAGAAAGTGCAAGAATTGGGTTGAAGATGAATATGCAGAAGACAAAGATAATGTTCAATAGCCTGGCAAGGAAACAAGAATTCAGGATCGCCCATCAGCCTCTAGAATATGTAAAGGAATATGTTTATCTAGGTCAATTACTCACAGGGGACCCTGATCATGAGAAAGAAATATACAGAAGAATAAAATTGGGTTGGAGTGCATACGGCAGGCATTGCCAAATCCTGACTGGGGAGCTTACCACTGTCGTTGAAAAGAAAAGTGTACAATCATTGCATTCTACCGGTGCTAACATACGGGGCAGAAACTTGGAGGTTAACAAAGAAGCTCGAGAACAAGTTAAGGACCGCACAAAGAGCAATGGAACGAAAAATCTTAGGAGTAACGTTGAGAGACAGGAAGAGAGCGGTGTGGATCAGAGAACAAACGGGGGTAGACGATATTCTAGTTGACATTAAGCGGAAGAAATGGAGCTGGGCAGGCCATGTAATGCGTAGGATGGATAACCGGTGGACCATTAGGGTTACAGAATGGATACCAAGAGAAGGGAAGCGCAGTCGAGGACGGCAGAAAGTCAGGTGGGATGATGAGGTTAGGAAATTCGCAGGCGCAAGTTGGAATACGCTAGCGCAAGACAGGGGTAATTGGAGATCGCAGGGAGAGGCCTTCGTCCTGCAGTGGACATAAATATAGGCTGATGATGATGATGATGATGATGATGAGGCTGTTCCGTAACCACCCAACCACTAGGCCTCCTCTTCCTCTCCGGTTGGAAGCACTGTCAGAAGAAACAGACGTCCCCCTTCTAGAGAATGCCTTAATGGCTCCAACTCGGTTCCACCGCCTTGGGAGTGGCAGACTATCGAATGTGACATCTCTTTCGTAGAAATATCAAAACGAGCACCTGAGGCACATATACATTCACATTTCCTTGAGCTTCAGGAGAAGTACTCCTGTGCTGAATTTTATGCAGACGCTTCGAAGTCTCCTGCTGGTGTTGCTAACGCAGCTCTAGGACCATCGTTTTCACTATCCGGCACACTTAATCCATATACCAGTATTTTTACGGCCGAAGCATACGCGATCATTTCTATAGTAAAACATATAACGCAAACTAATCTCACTAGGACTATTGTATTCACGGACTCAATGAGCGTAGTCCGAGCCCTAATGAGCTTACGAAAACATAAAGACACTGTATTTAACAAACTCTTTGCATTGCTATGCTCAGCTTATATAGGGAAACAAGTCAGCATCCTATGTTGGGTACCTGGACACAGTGGCATAAAAGGTAACGAAGATGCGGACGAGAACGCTACCTCAGTAGCTTTTGGCGACACTGACATAAGCATACCCATCCCAGACACAGACATTAGACCATACTTGCGGCATAAGCTGAAGAAGCACTGGCAGAAACAGTGGGATACCCAGGTATCCAATAAACTTCACTTAATCAAACCTAAATTAGGGCTCTGCATATCGGAGAAAACAGCAAGATACAAAGAAGTGCTCCTTTGTCGATTAAGAATTGGACACACCTTCGGCACCCAGTCTTACCTACTGGCTGGAAGTGATCCTCCGTCATGTCGAAGGTGTGGCGACAGGCTTACAGTTCTCCATGTCCTTATTCAGTGCAGAGAAATAGAAAGGGAGCGTAAAAAGTACTTTCATTTTGCCTATCACCAGCATATTCCACTTCACCCAGCATTATTTTTAAGCAACGAACCGCTTTTTAACTTGAAAACAGTTTTTAGCTTCTTAGATGAAGTTAATGTCCTAGAAATTATTTGGCCGGGTCATGTGTAGCAAAGCCTCGCCTTCGAGGCTGTAGCTGCAGTGACATTAGTCTTTATAGAGCATGCCTCTGAGCTCTATACTTCAAGAGCCCTTGGGAGGCCTTATCGGAGTGAAACTTTTATGCACCTTTTACTTTGTCATGAATCATTGTCATTATATTTTACGCAGTTTACAGCAACCCGTACTTAGGCCTCTTTACAGCCACATCACTTTTACATTTGTAACGCAATTTAATCACTTCATCCATATTACATAAAGAATTCATTACCATTTGTCGTTATGTAGACGCGGCTGAATACACACACAGAAATAGCTACGTGGCAGTAGTCGTAGATCACACCCAAAAGCCCCTTACAAGCGTGTCAGTTAATACCAAACACTCCGAGACAGCACAGGAGGTAGCCATTGCACTAGCATTGGTCTCCACAAATGCTCAATACATAATTAGTGATTCTCAGGCGGCCATTAGAAACTATGCTAAGGGTAGGATCTCTCCTGAGGCGTGGCACATCATCATAGTCAACAAAGCAAAATTCTCTAACGCAGATAAGAACGGCAGGCAATTGCTCTGGTTTCCAGAGCACACGACTCCAGCAATTCACGCAATCAACCCCAACGAGGTAGCACACCGCGAAGCTCGAGGTTTTACTCGCCGAGCTGAGCAAGGAGTGACTTCCATTGGTCAGGGAAACGCGGAGGAGGAGATCTGGAGAGAAAAAGATAGATTAACAAGATTTAGCGATATTACAAAATTCTATCAAAATCAGAGGCGAATATTACCACCGCCTCACACTAAACTGAACAGAACTGAGTCCGTTGCTTGGAGGCGATTACAAACAGAAACCTATGTGAGTCCCGTGCAGTTAAAGACTTTCTACCCCGAGATATACGCCAGCGATATATGCAAGCTATGCAAGTCTGCTAGAGCCACCCTTCAACACATGTTGTGGGGATGCACAATATATCAAGAAAAAATGGCAGTCTCCCCGGAAAATCTACGGGCGCGGTGGTCGGCCACGCTGCTCAGCTCAGAACTCCAAGACCAACTTTGGGCCGTCCAGCGAGCCATGGATGCCGTGCGGGAGCAACAGCTCCCAGTGACCATCTAGGCAGCCCCAGGCCCGGGCCTCCCAATCGCCGGATTTAAAATAAAGTAATGTCACTCACTCATATGTCATGGCGCTCTTTGGACATAGCTGGCCCTTGCGCCATTAAACGCCACACATCATCATCATCCGAAGCCGATAAGATAAGGCATATTATGAAAGGCATAGACGACGATGCCTTCCATATGCTCGTGGCCAAGAAACCTACGACGATTGCTCAAGCAATTGAGCTTTGCCGAAGCTTCAACGAGCTGCGCAAACAGCGCCTTTCCAACCGCCGTATTACTTTGCAATCTGCGGCCTTGGCGCCCGGGTGCGTTGGTGCTGATCATTCCGGCTTGATGCCGCAGATTCAGCAATATAGTCGGGTAGTAGTGGCTCGCCAGATATCTCTTGTGGCGTGTGTTACGGAGCATGCTTCCACACTAGACCCGTCGCTCCGTCGTGTGATCCAGGTGCAAGTTGCTGAGGCGCTCCCACCTCCCTCTCAACGGCCGCCTGTGACCGCACCTCTGACTTACGCTGCCGATCTCCACCGATATCCGGGGCGACCGATGCCTCCTACCTCCAGACCCTCCGCCAGTTTCTACTCGTCGCCAGTAATGCCTTTCGGCCTTTGCAACGCGCCTGCCACTTTCAAGAGAATGATGGACGCTATTCGCATGGTTCTTCAATGGCACACATGTCTTTGCTACTTACAGGACTTGCGGTCTTGTCTACAGATTTCGAATCGCATCTCTCCCGCATTGATCAAGTTCTTATGTGTCTCACGACAGCTGGTTTGCAACTAAATTTGAAAAATCTTATTTTGGTGCCCGTAATTTTGGTGCCTTAGGCCACGTCGTATCGAAAGAAGGAATTCTGCCTGATCTTGCCAAACTTCGCGCCGTTGCTGAGTACCCCAAGCCCACTAGTCTAAAGGAACTAAGGAGCTCCATCGGTTTGACTTACTATTTCCGGCGTTACATCCGTAATTTATTCTCGATAATTGCCCGCTTGACGAAGCTTCTTTTGGCACGCCTGACATATCAGCTCGGAATTCTGAGTGTGACTACTCATTTACGAGGCTCAGTCGGCTCCTTACGCCCCTTCCAGTACTGCGCCACTTCGATCCCAATGCGCCTACAGAGATTCACATGGATGCTAGCGGTGTCGTACTTGGTGCCATTCTCGCCCAACGTAAAGACGGCTTTGACAAGTACGTTGTCGCCTATGCCAGCCGTACCCTAATGAAGGCAGAATCAAACTATTCTTTGACGGAAAAAGAATGTTTGGTGATTGTTTGGGCCATCGGTAAATTTCGTACTTACCTTTATGGCCGTCAGTTTGACGTTGCCACTGACCACCATGTCTTATACTGGTCATCGTCCTTCAAAGGCCCCATTGGCCGCCTCGCTCGTTGGGCTTTACTCCTTCAAGAGTATGGCATACGAGTCATTTATCGCTCTGGACGAAAACATTCAGATGCTGCCACCATATCCCTTTCTCCGCTACTTTCTGACCCTGTTTGCTAACTTCCACCGGTGATTTTTCAGCTTTTACCTTCAACGACATGCCGGCCGAGCAGCGTAAAAATTCCTGGATCTCTTTACTGCCGGACTTCCTGTCTCACCGCTCACCTGAGTCTCTCTCACACACCGTTCGTCGTCAAGCACATTTGCCATCCGCGAAAACCTTTTGTATCGAACGAATGACCTCACTGATATCCGTAGATGGCTCCTCGTCATGTCCTGTCATCTGCGCTCACACATCTGCGCAGCTTTTCACAAGAACTCCAGATCGGCCACGGTAGCGTCTTCAAAACATACTCCTGTCTTCGTCTACGATACTACTGGCGAGCCATGCGCAGATTCGTTCGCCAGTATGTCCGTTCATGCGCTACGTGTCAATGCCGCCAGACCCCTCCTCAAAGTTCCGCACGTCCCCTGCAACATTTACTCTGCCCTGCTCGACCATTCGACCTTGTTGGAATTGATCTTTACCGCGCCCTTCCAACCACTCCTGATGGTAACCGGTGGATCATTGTTGCTGTAGACCAACTCACATGGTACGCCGAAACATCTGCACTGCCGGCATCCACCGCGAAAGACGTCGCTTGCTTCCTTCTTCATCACCTAATACTGCGACATGGTGCACCCCGTGAATTACTAAGTGACCGTGGCTGCGTCTTTTTGTCCAATGTCATCGAGTCTCTCGTTAAAAGAGTGTAGCATTGTTCACCGCACCACTCCCGCCTACCATCCGCAAACTTACGGCATGACGGAACATTTCAATCGTACGCTCGGCGACATGCTTGAGATGTATCTGTCCTGCGATCACTCCCATTGGAACTGGGTTCTTCCTTTTGTCACTTACGCTTATAACTCTGCTCTGCAAACCACCACCGGCTTCTCTCCTTTCTTTGTTATCTATGGACGAGGGCCTTCCTGATTCATAGTCACAATTTTCCCCTACCTTTCTGACGCTTCCGAAGTGACACCTGTTTCAGAAGCGGCTGCTCATGCTGAAGAATGTCGCCAACTAGCCACTCGTTCACAGCCCAAAATCAGTGGCGCCAAAATTCTCGCGGTGACGCATCTGCTCCTACTGCCCGATATTCCCCCGGAATGCTTGTTTGGCTTCGGGTCCCGGCCACTCCTCCCGGCCAATGCACTAAGTTTCTGTCAAACTACCATAGCGCGTATTGCAGCAAACATCACCCGTGAACTATGTCATCGAGCCGCTCGAGCCGTCTTCTTATGACCGTTGCCGAGGGCGCGAAATTGTTCCTGTGACACGGCTTTAATCATGCTACGACCCGCCGATGCCGTCTTTTCCCTAGTTCGCCAGAATGGCTCCTTTCTGTGTGTGGAGTGATGTATTGGAGATTAGAGCACTGCACGGGCCGATTTGTTCAGCCCGGGCCCGGCCCGGGCCCGTTTTACGTTGGGCTGCCCGCCCGAGCCCGATCAAAACTTTTATGGCGAGACCCGGGCCCGGCCCGGGCCCGAAAATAATCCACGTTACCCGCCCGGCCCGGCCCGCCACCCCTTTACCGTAGGCCCGAGCCCGGCCCGAGACCGAAAAATACATGTTTTTCAGAGTTGAAACGCCCGAAAATAACTCGCTGCACGTTACATGCGCTCCACCAGAAAGCCCGAGCCCGGCCCGCGCCCGGGTAAAAAAGCACACGCCGTGCCCGAGCCCGGCCCAAGCCCGTGAAAAAACTGCTCTACCCGGCCCAGCCCGAGCCCATGCAGTGCTCTACTGGAAATTATGGGCGCCGGCATGGTGCAGTGTAGAAGAGGAAGATGATGAAGCAGCAGTGCGTGCTTCATGGGTGCCCAGCTGATACGGCCCCGTTTTCCTGGTCTTAAGTCAGACGCCCTGCGGACTTTACTTAGAGCATCCCGTGGCAATGTGTATATACGCCATATATATGTAACAGTGGACAGATAGGCCGGGCATGAAAGAAGAGGACGACGAGGATTAAAGGCTGCATTCGGGTGACCATGTTTGCCTCCGTCGGCAACCTTCTGCTCGCGTCACACAAGTCGACAGGATGAAGACCTGGCAGCCACCTCATCAGCTGCACGTCAACATGGAAGTATTCCACGCCACGATGTGAACCCCGAGCGCAGAGCTCCGGCCGGCCGCATCATGGCCGCATCAGCGCAAGCCTTGGACATACCCCAATACGCCGGTTCAGTCGACGATGGGCCCGTGGAAGACTGGTTTTGCCTCTTCGAGCTCCACGCATCATCTGCATCATGGTGAGAACGGCATGTGGTCGCCTACTTCAATGATTACGTCACCGCCCTATGGCGGTGTACCATAGCGACCATAAGGCCATGGTCCCTGTGGTCACTAAATAAATTAAAACTACCAGTCCATAAATAGTTCTCATTCTTTAATAGTTCAAATAACCGATTACATCAACACATCTTAATAGTCACAATTGGAAATACATAATTCCCACCATACTACAGCTTCGCTGGTCTTCCATCTCCACCCAGGGCTGACAGTTTTTTATTACCTTATCTATAAAAGACAAAGCCAGATTGGTCCGTAGTTGGCCAGGTTCATGAGTGAAGTTACACGTTTGAATATTCCGCCAATAATTTCAGAGTGAAGAATAATAGGGGTTGTAAAATCATTTTGATGATGCTAAAATCATTGCTATCCGCCCTAGAACTGGTCCTTTTTGATTGTAGACAGCGGATGTCAGCTTATACGGGATGGTTGAAAAAAGAGCAAAATGGATGAGCCAGGTGCTTGAAGTGTAACTCGTACTTCCATTGTTGTTGCAGCCGTCATCCTACAAAAATGAAATAGCGTTGCTGGAAGCACTGCAATCTCGAACATGTTTGTATTTATTGTGACATTGTGGATTATCCTGAGCACACTATCGCAAACCGCTTTTTGAATCTAAATTGAAATAATAATTTGTGATTTCTACTTGGCGTACGGGACCTGCATTCTAAGGTACCCGATATTTTCTAATATCTTGTTCATTAGCCGACGGGGTGAACGCAGAGTTCGTAGCACTCATAACGTCCTCCGTGGTTTCCCCTTTTTTAACGCGAAAGCGTTAAGGGCCCCGTGTCCCAGAAAATCCGGCGTAGGCAACCGGCGTACGATGCGGGTGGCGGAGAAAATCATCCCCAACCCCGACCGTGCAGGCCCTCCACGTGGTGCAAGGTTTTGGTGAACAAAAACTGAATTTCTCACAGTGAAATCCGTCGGGAAAATGGAAAAGTACGACTTTAACATTCGGCGTCGCATTCGCCGTCGGATTGTTTCCCAATCGGCATCGGATTATAATTTGAATGTACGAGAAAACCTAATTCTGTTACGAGGAAACTCAAACACAAACCCCTTTTCCAGCATTTCTACCAGACCTACAGCCGCGCGTTCCGATGCGAAAGGGTCCCCATAACGCTATCGCGTTCTACTCTTAAAGGCGATGCTTAAGCGTCCCCCAATTATTTTTTACCTCGCGCTCTTTTTCTTCCACTTTCATTGCTTCTTCGTTCCTTAATTTATGGTGCCAGTCTGTTTGTACCTTTTTCTGCCTCTACATGCAGCATTGTTTTTTTTTTTGTCATTTCTATGTTGTAGTGATAAGACCTCTTAACTCGCACACGTCACCACCAAATATATGCCCAAACAAAGAAAAGGTGAAATTTTGTGCCAGCATGGCAATCCAAGAACATCATTAACATTCGCATAATTTGCGTTGTTCATCTTCCATAAAAATAACACAGATAAGCGGGGAGGCTTTCAACAACAGGTTGAAATTAGCTTATATTGCAGTGTTTTTTTTAATCAGCTGCACGCGGGTAGAAGAAGAATAACTATAGTGGCATATTCTATTCTCGACTACAAAAAAAAAGGAAGTCATTAAGTTTAGTTGGTTCCACGACAGCATCCATGCACCAGCCATCATTTGTCGATTTTATGGTATTTAAGGCTTGTAGTTTTTTTTTCTATTCCAATTCCGTCGTTTGCGTTGTCATTTTCAGCACTCTTACTTATGGTTATTTGCTTTACTCTTACGGAATTTGATACCTGCAAATAGATTTTTCAATATGGTGACTAATACGGGTCCTCAGTTTATTACTGGCAAATGGAGTTCAATATACGATTGTCCGGTTAGGCATAGAGTGAAAAAAAAATTGATCTCGTTCATGGGATGATGAAAAATTACAGCTTAAGTCGGACTAAGCGATTACAAGAGTGGAGTTAAAACAGAAGCAAAGTTGCATGTAAACAAGTGGCGCTAGAGATACTTTGGCAGTTTATAGTGCAGGTCGGTCCTAGCTGTGTCTTCGATTACTTTTATTTTATATTAGAATGAGATTGGTCTGCTAGATTCATCAAGCAAAAATAAAGTTGGTCCTGCACAGTGGGTACATACTAAGCACAAATCGACTTTTTCAACCAATTGCTGGTGGCGGAGTGCAAATTCGAAAGGTGCGTTATGAGCGGAACAAAAGAGCCGCGATCTCCCCGCGAACATAATTACGTTTCTCCTGAAGCCTTCCATCTTTCGGCATCCCCGCTGAAACGAAAACAAAAGGAAATAAACTGAGCTCTTTGAGTCTGCGAGCGAAAAATATTCCGCCCATGGCAGCCTCTGGCGAAAGGAATGAGCAGTGCAGCGCGGTACAAGCCACGGCCGATATCATCCTGACCGAACTCACAAGGTTCCTTGAACTTGATCAGAAGTAGTACTGAACGCGCGCCCGGGTCCCATACATTTGCAACGAGCAAGGACAACATAGCCATAGCTTAGGGAAAGCACGTGACGTCTTCACTATCTTTCAGATTCGCTTTATCGGCTGCTAATATCTTGCACCGGTTCCTACAATGCTGCATAGTTTTAGTGTGGCAGGTGAACGACAGCGCAGATGCCATGGGTTTGAGTGAGGAAAAAAAAAGGCCTAAAAACGGGTTTCACGCGAGACACACCCCAACAAGCGGCCCGCCTCGCCGCTTCCGAAGGAAACTCGCTACAGCGATTAGATTACGGTCTCGTTTGCGCCAGAGTGCTGAGCGCTGGCCGCCGCAACATTCGCAGCCGCCTTTGTGAGGCAGGTTGATGGTAATGTGCGCTAAACAGCTGTGACTGAGAGCGCCGGTAGCAGAGGAAGCATTTCTCCCTCCTCATCTTAGTGGCGTTCTGCGCACCATGTTAAAGGGCCCCTTACCAGCCCACATAGCGAAATTTTTGTTCTACGATGGAAGGTGTTACGTGCCCTCTAAGGAGTGTTCTACCGCAAGAACGTTTCAAATTAGTTCAATAATGTCAGAGATACAAATATTTGAAGTGCCGCAAACCCATGATTTCAGGAGGCGAGCGTCACCGCCAACAGAGACGCTCGTTCCACTTGTCCCTGTCTAGCCTCCGCAGATGAAATTCCTTCCCTGCGTTCTCCCGTAATGGACTCGGAGGATCGCGTGACGCATACGTCACGCGATGGTAGTTGTAAAAACCTCTCTGCAGTCGTCGTGGTGCGAAAGAAATAGTGATCATCAGCATCACTTTGCATCTGGTCGCTGGACTAGCGTGGGCAAAGCAGGACCACATATAGAAAACTTCTTCCTGTTGTGGGACTTCGAAACGCGAAACTTTTGACTGAGAAAAACCGCTATGCGTAACACAACATCAACAACAGCGACGAACGAAGCAGCAACTCCGTAAATGAATACGGAAGTGAAAGCAGAAGCGAAAGTGGAAGCGGCTAAAGTGACGACAGACCCTGTCGCATCGCCACTACTTCGCGTGACCTCCCGCGCGGCGTTGTGAAATTGAAGTATGTCTAAGAACGTTGATTCACTACTCAACCATTACTAGTACTACTGTTGCTACTAAAGCAACTACTGCTAGTACTACGACTACCACAGCACACTCAGGCACGCACACTCGCCACATGAGGTCTGTCTCAAAAGATTATGCAGTGTGTTTTAAAAAGAATAATTTCGCAAACTTTCTGATACATTGTGCTTTGGGGGTCTGCTACCAACCACCAGACTCATCCTAATTCGTCAAACATTTGAATGAACCACTAAGTGTTGAAAAACACAAGTACCCAATATACCCAATATTTCTTGCTGGAGACTTTAATCATCCAGGAATCGACTGGCGGTCACGTCATCAACGGAAGGCAAGTGGCTGACGACCTGCGTTAAGCGTTGTATAAAAAAAACGTATTTATTCAAAAACCAAATGATCCGGTTCAGACAGTGATTGCAAGCATTCTTGCGAACAATAGAGTGTGTGCAAAGTAGAAATTGAGGCCGCCAAAGGGAAAGTTTTCAATAATGATATATCTGACCTACTCCACAACAACGCGAGAAAATTCTGGAAAGTCATTCATCCGAACTACTCATCATCATCGTCCATATCGCTTTTATTAACGGAACGCTTCTTTCCGTCAGAAGCTATGAAAGAATTCATTTCTGTATCGTATTAAGTCTTCACAAATGAAAATCCACTTGCAATTACTTCAGATTTTCCGTCCATAGTTCCAACTATGCCTGACGTGCTTAAAACCCATGTGGCTATTACTACATCCATTGACCAGCTATCTTTGCACCAGATCCTGATGGGATATGCCCATAAATACTGAAACTAACTGAACATGTCTTTTCCCCTATTTTAGTCGCTGTATTTCAACAATCCATAGATACAGGATGCATGCCAACTGGCTGGAAAATTGCCAGTGTCGTGCCTATTTTCAAATCAGCTGACCCAACTGTGCCTCTTAATTACGGACCAATGCCGCTAACTAGTATAATTTGCAAACTACTAGAAGATATAATATTATCAACCATAATGAACTACCTAAGAAAACACAATTCCTTTTTTTTTTTGAACCGGCATGAATATCTGAAGTGTCGTTCCTGTGAAACGCAATTATTTGAGCTAATCACTGACTCCATTTCTCAGTACATTCGTCCCCAAAAATAGCTGCCATGTTTATTGACTTCGCCAAAGCATTCGATAAGGTCCTTCACATCCGCCTGATGAAAAAACTAACTGGTCTCAACATTAAAACTGAAATTACTAAGTGGATCAATAACTTCCTAACCAACCGGTTCAAGATTCTAACCGCTAATGACCACTTTTCCCACTTAGCTCAAGTAAAGCCAGGTGTACTGCAGGGAAGATTTTAACTGAGCTAGAAACAGGGACAAAGGAGGAGGAAAACGACAACACGTGCGCTGACTCTCAACTAACTTTTAATGGGTGAAAGATGACATATATACTCAGGCGCGAGATTGTGATTGAAGCCATGTCTTGCTAATCAGATCATGTTGTTTTGTTATCCTCACTGTATATACGCCATCTTTCACCCATTCAAAGTTAGTTGCGAGTCTGCGCACGTGGTGTCATTTGTCCCTGTGTCTAGCACCGTTAAAATCTTTCCAATATGAACTTCAACCAACCAGCCCAACTTGGTGCATTACTTCACTGCAGGGTTCAGTCCTCGTCCCTATTTCTTTTTAATATACATCGATGGCATTCACAGTATTGTCTATTCAAGTATTCGAATATTCCCGGATGACTGTTATTTATACACAAATTACTAACCCTCAAGATTTTTACTGCTTGCAAACAGACTTTAATCAAAATACAAAAGGGTGTAGCGATTTTCAGCCAGAAATAAATGTATTCAGAAATAATGACATTACATTTACTAAAATTTGCAGCTCACAGCCACATCTTCATTTTCTGCATAGTATGCTTATTGAATTGAATTTAGTTTATTATCCTTGAACAAATTTTAAGCAGTAACCACGGTAAAATGCTTAAGAGCCTACTTAACGTCAAGAACCATAACATTGATATCATAACGAGCAAGGCATCCACATCAGTGGGTTTCTCAGGCGCAACCTGCATCAAGCTAATGAATCTAGTAAAGTCTTGGCCTATAAAACACTAGCACAATCAATAAGAGAATATGCATGACCAATCTGGAACCCTCATCAGTCGTATCCCGTAGATAAACTTGAATCACTTCTAAAGAGAGCTGCCCGATTTTTTTCTCAGGAACTGCTCACGAACATCAAGGTTTTAGGCGCAAGGAGAAGCGTGGATCATGCCCAGCGCACCATAAGATCACTTTTGAACTTTATGTGTGAGACGGGCTCAGACGGTCGTCTCTAGGACCTGTGCAGTGTGCAGTGCGCGAAATGTGTTTGTGCGATGACGTTTTGTGTGGACAACACTACTCCTGCGTGTAGTGTGTGAAAAGTGCACAACCGCGTATTGAAAAGCGCGTGTAAATAGTAGCTCATTGTACGATATCATAATCAGCTGCCACCTACCTTTCCCTGTATCTCCCACTTCTACTTACCCCATTGAGGAGTAGCAGGCTAGAGACACGTTCTCCAGGCAGACCTCTCCTCCCTTCTCTTCATTAAAATCTACTCTCTCTCTCTCTCTGCTCACGAACATCGAACATAGCGGAAATAAAAGAATCCATAAACATATCATCTCCCGAAAAACGTCGCTTGCTTAGTCTTCTTTCTTTTTCATAAGCTGTATTACAGCTAGTCTTGCATCTTCGCTGCCTCGAATATAAAACCAGCCTATGGCGTTTTTTCTTGCCTCGATTATATGTTTATGAAGTACAGTTCATATGCTCGCGTGCTAAATTATTTGAATTTTCGCCATTCTTGCTGGCCATAAGTACGTGGAATCAGCTCATAGAAGATATTGCATCCGACATCGATCACGGGTAATTAATCGAAAAGCTGCAGTTATTTTGAGGCGTTTGGTGTTTTGCAAAAAGTCCGCTTTCTCTTTTTTTTTCTTTTGCCATACATCTATAAAGCTTGTATAATGCTGCTTTAATTTCTGTTAGTCTATACCAGAGTTATATTGCATGTGGCATTATTCTAACTCAATACTTGAATGTATCTTCATATATATATATGAACGAGAAGAAAGGGAACGCAAGGGGCCCGATCTTTATTAATCATATCATAAGAAGCCAACAAACATTGACACCAAGGACAACATAGGGGAAATTACTTATACTTACTAATTTAATTTAAAAAATGATAAATTAATGGAAATGAAAATGGATGAAAAAAATTTTTCATAGTTTCACCCGAAAGGCGAAGCACCAATTGCGATAGCAAATTAGTAGAGAGCTATACGGAGTAAGGATAGTAGTTTTATCGGCTGTATAAACTTGGACATGCAGCAGCACCACCAACACGCAGAACTGTTGTCGAAGCCGTCGGCGTTTTGACCGCATTCGCACCGAACGTGCGCGGCGTTTATCAATAAATACATATTTGGTGCCGCAGCTAAACGTCGCCTCCCCTCCCTCCCTCCCGTCTCCCCACAGCCTTTCGCGCAGCGGAAAAAGTTGCGCTTGCTCTCCATATATGGAAAGGAGGAAAGAGACGCTTAATTCTGCAGCCCTTCAGGGAGCACGGCGCAGAACGCGCGTTTGCTCTCCGACGTGCGTTCGCTCCCCGTGAAAGCGCGCGTCCCTCGCGCTCTTTCACTCGCACATACAGCATCCGGAGCGCGGCGACGATTTCATCGCCGTTGACGTCATACGGAACCTCACGGCGACGGCGACAGCAGAAATGTGCTTTGGAGTGTCCATATAATTGCTATCGCAATAAAACAACTGTCCGCAGGTGGGGAACGAACCCACGTCTTCGGATTACGCGTGCGATGCTCTCACCATTGAGCTACTGCGGCACCGTTTTCCCATCCACTTTCTGGGGTATTTATGTTTTACAACTAGAAATAACCCTGGGAGTGTTAGCCAGCGCCACCACTCACAAACCTTGGGGCGGACGTGGAACATCCTTTCTGCCGCAGGCGTCACGAGCACGTGATCATTTTTGCGTGTTGGCAACTGGTCAATAAACCCACGTATGCTACCTGAGGGCATCAATGTTGCCGGATTCGAGCCCTCGTTATGTAATGAACGAGAAGAAAGGGAACCGAGGGGCTCGATTTTTATTAATCATATCATAAGAAGCCAACAAACATTGACACCAAGGACAACTTAGGGGAAATTACTTGTACTAACTAATTGAATTAAAGAAATGATAAATTAATGGAAATGAAAATGGATGAAAAAGTCACTGTCCGCAGGTGGGGAACGAACCCACGTCTTCGCATTACGCGTGCGATGTTCTCACCATTGAGCTACCGCGGAACCGTTTTCCCATCCACTTTCTGGGGTATTTATGTTTTTACAACTAGGCCTAACCCTGGGAGTGTTAGCCAGTGCCACCAGTGTTAGCCAGCGCCACCATGTGTTAGCCAGCGCCACCAGTGGTTGCGCTGGCGAATATTTTTAATTAAAATTATTTTTTTAATTTTAAAATACATGTCAATTAAAAAAGGAATAATTAAAAAATAAGCGCATTATTAACATAAATTTGTTAAAATTGCTTCTATCGTCAGCAAAGGCTCCATGTGCATGGTGGTCTCACTTCATGTGCGTGCCGCAGTTTCTCACCAGTTGTGCCATAGCCACGGAGTAAGATAAACAGGAGCGCCGACTCCGCCGCCGCGCAACGCATTCGCTCGGGACAAACCGTGCAACGCAAATTATACATCACGTAGCGCCATCTGTCGAGGCGCGTGGAAAACACTCAACAGCTTGCTTCCATGTGCGCATGCGCTGAGTGGCGGAGACCGGCGGCGACGGCAGCGACGGCGGCGCAGAACGGGCAGCGCGGCACCCGCCGAGCGTGTCGTCTGCTACAAACGTGGAGCTATGCGCGCTACAGGCATCAAGGCGTGCGCGGAGCAGGCGACAAGCAGGTGCCGCGAGAGAGCCCCCGCGCCTTTGCTCCTCTCCGCTGCAGAATTTTTCTTCATTCGTAGCGCCGCCTGGCGAACACGCTGTGAAGCAGGAGCCGGCGTTGCAGAATGTGTCCCTTCCAGACGAGCGGAGTCGGCGCTCCTGTCTTATCTTACTCCATGGCCATAGCACAGATGTCAAAACGGATGATGGCAAGATAAACGGATGAAACGCAAGATAAACACAGGAAAAAACAAGATATATACAAGAAAAACACAGGGGAAACACCGGCGCATCAGTGCTGCGCACTTCCCCAAGTTTCACGTTGCTGGAGCTGTATTAGCGCTGGATTTGAACTACACAAGCGCAGGGTGCACAATTTTTTTTCTTTTTACATGACGATGCTTAAGAGGTCACAATAGGTCCATTCTGCTCGCGTGCTCTTTCTGAACTAGTTCACTAAATTCCGCACTTCACTATTCGTTTCACCAGTTCGACATCTGCACCTCGTGATTCGTTTCACTCATTTCAGGCTTCGTGCAGGATGCGTCCACAGTATTTCCTGCGCTCGCTAGCAAGGTGTAAAAAGTAGTGCAGCGTTCACGTAGCAGGCACCGTGCCGGTTCCGCGTGTACGAGAAGTAGCACTGAGCTGGTGGGAACTAGTTCACGAAGTGCAGGGTGAACCCAATGAACATTGTGTTTCAAGGACAGCTATACTTCAAGAACGCTATCTATATGATGTATTTATATATTCACTTACGGGAACTTTAGGTCTGGATGAACTACAATATCCCTATTTAAATATATTGAAGAAAAAGAGATTACGTTGTTGACAATCACATCTGCGGATTCGAATAAAGTTTACGGCATTCAGGAAGAAACATTCAATTTTACTGAATTCAGCAAGGAAAAATTCGATTCAGGCCTTCAAATGTTTTAGAAATATAAGTGAAATTGGCAATTAACAATTAAACACGAAATTTACGAATCAGGGGCCGAATTCATAAAGCTTTTCGTTCCTAAGTGCTGCTTGCCATTGGCCAGCCGTCTTCGCTAATGGTATGTCCAGTACCGCGATTGGCTGACACCTGCTTCTAGGGACAGTTTTAGCGTAAGAACGTTTCAATGAATCTGGCCCCAGTAACGCAGCACGAAGAAGAGATATTGCCACGTTGTAAATTGCGTCTGTTATAGCACCTGAAGCAGACAAATGTGATATACTGGTTTACAGCTTAAGTAAAACCGCCACAATGTTTGCGAGGGTTTAAAAAAATGAACTCACGAATCGATGCTATAAATTACAGAATAGTTTAAAATACATCAATATGGATCACTTTAACCATCTTTATAAGAGCAGTTTACAGAATTGTGAAATTACTCTTTTGCTCAGTTACAAATTAAATAAATTGATACTTGAGCTATTAAAAAACTTCTAAAAACTAATAGCCTAAATTCAAACTGAGCTTCCAACAGTCGTAGACGCGTTTTTTTTTTCTTCTTTAGTGCACAAACCTCATTAAATTCAGCGGACACACTGGAAGGAAAAACTGTTTCTCTATTATACATTTCGATGCAAGCAGCCGAGCTAAAGCTTCCGACTAAGACGCCAAGCTTATGCGTGGTCAATAACTGCAAGAATGCCCATTCTAGTCAAACGATGGAACGCGGAAAGAGTGGATGTTTGACATTGCCTGGTAAATGAGCTCCGGCTAAAGCGATGGCTGCTAAAAGCTTGCACGGCATTATTTCTCATGACATATCGGCCTAACATTCAACTTGTTGTCACCAATATTGCAGATAGACACAACTTTCCGTCAACCAACAACTCGCTCGTTTCGTCGGCTTGGATTGTAAGCGCGGCAGTACGGCAATCACCCCCTACAGCGGTTAGAAGGTGCACGCCTTAGAAGCGGAGAGACGTGCTCCGACGCCCGAGCACGACCGCAAGGGCTCGAGGGTACGGATTCAGCTTACGGCCGGCGTGAAACATGCAGACCGCGCCTCTGCAGGCAGCAGCGACACGCACCGCTTTCGCTTCTTCGTTCCGCGCGTCTTTTCTACATCGCAGCCATTTCATCCAGAAGGTGTTGCATTCTTCGCACCATATCGCCATGTCACCAAGCAAAACGAAAAGCGCTGTAACAAGAGTGAACACTGAGGATAGGGCATGTGGATTGGAACGCGGCAATAAAGCAGGCTGGAAAGGTCGCTCGAGAAAAGCTTTTTAGTCGATGCCGCATTTTTTTTTCTCTATGTTGTTTAGATGACGAATCTCTCGTTTGTTTTGACCAGATATTTGAAATAGGTTGCGGTTAACGCACCTCAGTTGAGCACGAGTTGGTGAGCATACAACAAATAATATATATATATATATATATATATATTATTTGTTGTATGCTCACCAACTCGTGCTCAACTCTCTCTCTCGCTCTCTCTCTCTCTCTCTCTCTCTATATATATATATATATATATATATATATAGGAATGTGCGTTCAAAAATTGTGTGCTGCGTTGCTGTCACGCGCGGAACGAGACTCGCTAATTGGACGCCGGCTTAAGTACATTCTCAGTTAGGCTTGATCTTCTCGTCCTTCATCATTGTTGCGATAATATGCCTGCGGAGGTCACACACATCTTCAATATAGATAGAAAGGCCCCGCTGCTGCGCTCAATGGCGTAGGCGCCGTTTGGTGCGAAGCTTGCGTACAACAACAAGCGGCGAAATACTTCGTTTAAAAGGACTCTTGAATGCAGACCATCTTGAGATGTGTTACTCTTCAAGGTTAGGTTTGCGCTTTCATCGAGGTAAAACAAATGTTCTTAAAGTTCATTTGGTCGCTCCATTTCTTGTGGGTGCTTACACTTCCCACGAGGACAACCAGTAATTTCGACGTGGTGTTCCCCCGCCCCACAGATTGTGGACGCCGGTGCAAGTCGTAGGAGCTGCCATGGTTGGTCTGTCATGTTTGTTCGGTGGGCAATTCGTATATGTGCAGAACTGTAGTGTGAGATAAGAGATTTCAGCAACCTCCACCAAATATAATAGGGTTTAATTACAGTGGCTATAATTGTCGAAGGACACTACTGTGCCAGCGAACAGCACAAGTCGTCTCGCGATCACAACTCGGGTTGAAGTCTCCTCAACAGTGCCACAAAAATATGTAGGTGCGTCTGCTTCATTACAATTCGAAGAAGATTCGTGCTGGTGCGCTCTGTTTGAGCTTGCCAGATAACCAAAACAGTGTACTGACGCTTAAGCTTTGCCAAGGGCTGATCTGCAGAGAAGCAGCAAAGGGCTCGTTCATTCTGACAAAGCTAAATGTCACCTCTCGCCAGGCCGGGCACTGCCGACCAGCAGGCATCGCACCTGCATGCCGCGTCCCTTTGGTGCACCGCTAGCACTGTCACGCGCCGACTATATGCAACTGCTACGTCCCCTACTTTCCGACTTTTAAGACGAAGTAATGTTTGCTTCTTTCCCAGCACATTTGGATAGGTAAGCAGTTACGGGATCAGTCCCTAATGTTTATGCAGTGAGTCAGCAGAAAAAAAAGTGAGAGTGGGTCACGGAGGAACATTATTGCTGCGTGGAGTGGGTGTAGCGGCGTCAGTATCGCTCTCTCCATTCGAAAGAACTCGGTGGATCTCCAGTATGAACCTGAATGCTGTATGAGAAAGCACCATTTTATGCCTGCACTTTTTACTGCGATAGCAATTATATGGACACTTCAACCGGATTTCTGCCATCGCCGTCGTCGTCGCCGTCGCCGTGAGATTCCCTATAGAGAAAATCTTCGCCGCGCGCCGTATGCCCGAGCGGAAGCGTGCGGGGACGCGCGCTATCACGGAGAGCGAACGCACTCAATCACCCACGCGCAAGTAAGCGGGAAGCCAGCGCTGGAGGGGGCGCGGGGGGTGCGGGGGGGGGGGGGGGCGCACTTCGACTCTGCCAACAACCGCGCTCGTCGCTCGCCCGCACCGTCTCTTATCTCCACACGGCTCTGACCTTTATGCGCCGTGCATTCACCGCTCAGTTTCCGTTGAAGCGATAGACCGCACGTACCTTCGCCCGCTGCGGCGTATGCGCTCGCTGCCAGCGTTTTGACAGTCGTTGCCTGCAGTCATTCAGTGTGATCTATTCATGTTTTTTGTGCGCGCTCACACTACGCTTGTTCATTCAGTTAGTAAAAGTCGGGCCACATTTTCCAACGCACGCTACACATGCAATGCTGCCCGGATCGGCAGTGCAGCACTACAGGTGTGTCCCTTCGCACGCGCTGCCCACGGGAAGCGCTTGTCATCAACACCACCGTTTCACACGTGCCTTCTCGTGGTCATCGAGTCTCTCTTCATGTCGGTCTACTTACGCCGCAGCACACCTGCTTACTTAATCAGCTCATGTTTACTACAATTCACATTGCTACCAAAGCCGCTCACCTTACTTCGTATGACATTGCTGTGTTGCTATCGCATTCATTGCTTCGCCCTTAGGGCAAAACTGTGACATTTTTGTGCAACCAGACTAAAAGTGTTTGTTTGTTGGCTTGTTTGTTTGTTAGTTTGCTTGCTTGTTTGCATGGGCGCACCACAAAGAAATACGCCAATACTTTTATTGTATCGAAATGAAGATTCGATGGAACAGCAGAGGGAACAAGAGATCAATGTCAGATTTCATGTCAGATTGGGCAAGAATGGCACAGAAGTTCATAAAATACGGTAGAAAGCCAGCGGTAAGGTTGTAGTAAAGGGCAAAAAAAACCTTGTTCAGCTCGGTCCAGTGCTTTTAAGAAGGCTGTGAGGACACAAAATACCATGCAAACTCAGAAGGTCTTTCCACCTTTTGCGATAATGAAAACACTGATTGTGCTCGTTCTTTTGCCCTCAGTGACCGACGAATTACTGTTGGAATGATAGCAGCTGCACTGAGTTCAGGAAAGTGGTCCACTTACCGGATTTCGACTGAAAATTTGGAAATAGCAAACGTTTGCGCAAGGAAAATGCCGGAACTGCCCACTCATAAGCAAGAGCTTAAACTAAAAAAAATGTGGCATTGATTCGAAAATTCCGAGAACAGGTATGAATTCCTGCATAAGGTAGTCACCGGCGACGATACTTGGACTTGTGTTTATTGCCAGGAGTGTTTATTTATATTTTTGGTGAGCGTCTTTCATAAGCTAATACGGCTTCAAAATTATCGCTCAGCGCAAGACGCGCCTTTCTGAATGGGAAGTTTCTCGAATGTTATCGCTGGTTCTATCTGCTGTCTGTGTTGTCGTCGAGCCTTGTATAATCAGATTATGTGCACGATCACAATACTAGTGTGCATTCTGGAACTTACGCCAGTATCGGCGCTTACGCTGGAAGCATAAACGAGTCATATTTATGTACCCGACCCGTCTGACCCGTACATTTCGACGATCGTCGAGCGTGCTCGCGGCTGTCATTGTGCTGGGTGTTATTTATCTTGCTGGGCACTTGCGTTGTGCTCCTGTGGTTGTTCACCAACACTGCAACATGACCATACAATATCGCGGTGAAGTCGGAAAGCAAGGAGTTAAAAAAAAAAGAAAGATTAGCCAAGGCTAGAAATGCGTGGAAGGACAAAGCTAAAATAAAAGCGGTGTTTTCTGACTGCCATGGAATTGTGCATTCCTAATTTGTACCTGACGGTCAGGTTGAGAACAGAGATTTCTACGTAGAGATCCTGAAAGGTTAGAGTGTTTTACCTCAGCGTTTACTGTCCGCTCCACTCAGACCGGCATATGCTAGCAAATGCGAGACAACGGCTTAGTGGGAAATGGTAGTAGGCTCGCGCACATCGCTCATGCCAGCAGCAGAAGGAAGATCGCATCCCTCGCTCCGCTTAAGGTGGATACACACGCGCGGGCAAAATCCCGGCTACGGCGCGGGCCAAACAGTCACGTGATCACTTGAATCCGGCGCAGCCGAGTTAGGTCGCATTTCCACAGCCGGATCGCCGTTTGCGGAATCCGCGTGCTTACTCTCGACTCCAACGCTCAAGGATTGCAGAAGATAGCGCTAACCTTTCCTTTCCCAAATGAACCCCTTAGTAGTAGCTGCACGTTTGCATACTCGGCACGCTCTATATTCCATAGCGCTGAGAATCCCTCAACAAGATTCCAAAAGTGACGCTTGTCTCGTCACTTAGCGTTTTCTTGTGCACCTCGCTCATGTTGAGGTCACGCAGGCTGCGCGGTCAGAGTAAATAGAAATGCGCGCGCAACCATGACTCGCTTTTCTCGCTGCACCACAGCAAAAGCACGTGCGGTCACTGCTGCAGAACAACAATACACGTGGCTTCAAGCCACCAATACGCCATCGTAGCCACGCCAATCTGTCCAAAGTTGACAGTTTGACGCTGACTACGCTAAATTGACGTCAGACGACCGCCAAACGGACGGATGGAAATACCGGCGAGCATTTTCAATCCGCACCGCGAGCGGAGGAGGCCGGACTAGGCGAGGGCGGCACGTTTTGATGACGCGCGTCACGTGATACGCCATCCGCTGCGAAAATTCCTCTTCCGTCCGGTCGTGTGAATGCACCTTTTAGAAAACCGACTGAGCGGAGCGTGAGAGCGCGTCTACTCGGCTTCTTGGTCGTTCTGCAGCCGAGGTGATGGTGCCAAAAATAGTGATAAAATTTGCCTATGCCTCCACCACATTGTCAAATTAAACACCGTACACAGCCGGCACGTCACAAAACGGAGGAGCTTTGCGCCGGTCCTCACTGTCTTGCATGCGTAATCATGCGAACGGCAATTAAACTTCGCAGGACGATATATGGGAGTACGGATGCGCTAGAAGAATTCTGCCAAATGACACTGTGTAGAAACATGATTGCGTCTAACTTTTCAATACAAACATGCTTGCTTAGTGCAGCCACTGAAAAGTTAATTATTCAATTTTAGTTATTCAAGCCACCGACATAACCTTGATCACCCTGTATAGTGGTGGGATGGACCACGCGTCAAACGTGATAACAAAATACACATGGTAAGGGTCAAAACTAACACACACATATATATATATATATATATATATATAGCGCATACAAATATAAGCACGTAGTCAAAACATATAACAGGACTTTACTGACGTTCGGGCCGGGGGCCTTCATCAAGAGTGACTCATGAAGAAGGCCGGACCCCAGCCAAAACGTCAGTGCAGTCCTGTTCTCTGATTTGAATACGTGGTTATATTTGTATGAGCTATATATATATATATATATATATATATACGAAAAATGCGAAGCACAACCTTGTTAGCTTAGGTTTACTTGTCCAACAGTTCCGGTCGGTCCACCGACCGAAACTGTCGGGCACATAAATATATAATCGGGCACCTCGGTTGACATTATATATATATATATATATATATATATATATATATATATTATCATATAAGAAGCAAACAAACATTGACACCAAGGAGAACATAGGGGAAATTGTACCTAATAATTGAATTAAGGCAACGATAAATTACTGCAACTCAAAATGGAATAAAAACAACTATCCGCAGATGGGGAACGATCCCACGTCTTCGCATTACGGGTGCGATGCTCTTACCATTGAGCTACCGCGGAACCGTTCTGCCATCCACTTTCTGAGGTATTTATGTTTTACAACTAGGCCTAACCCTGGGAGTGTTAGCCAGCGCCACCACTCACAAACCTTGGGGCGGATGTGGGCATCCTTTCTGCCGCAGGCGTCACGAGCACGTGATCATTTTTGGGTGCTTGCAACTGGTCAATAAACCCAAATATGCTACCTGAAGGCATAAATGTTGCCGGATTCGAGCCCTCGTTATGTAATGAACGAGAAGAAAGGGAACCGATGGGCCCGATTTTATTAATCGTGTCATAAGAAGCCAACAAGCAATGAGACCAAGGACAACATAGGGGAAATTACTTGTACTTACTAGTTTAATTAAAGAAATGATAAATTTATGGAAATGAAAATGGATGAAAAGAAAAACTATCCGCAGATGGGGAACGATCCCACGTCTTCGCATTACGGGTGCGATGCTCTTACCATTGAGCTACCGTGGAGCCATTCTGCCATCCACTTTCTGGTGCATTTATGTTTTTACAACTAGGCCTAACCCTGGGAGTGTTAGCCAGCGCCACCACTCACAAACCATGGCGGCGGATGTGGAACATCCTTTCTGGCGCAGGCGTCACGAGCACGTGATTTTTTGGGTGATGGCAACTTGTGCTACCAGAAGGCATCAATGTTGCCGGATTCGAGCCCTCGTTATGTAATGAACGAGAAGAGAGGGAAACGAGGGGCCCGAGAAGCGTGGCGCGCCGGGGCGGTGCATGCGAACGCTGACAAGTGCGCCCTCGCTTGCCGTGCACTCATTGGCACATTCTGAGTGACCCAAGTTCATGGAAGGGGTTCATGGAAGTGAGAGGTTCATCGTTGGCGTGAAAGATGTTGTCTAACAAACGGCTTATGCCTAGTGCATTTGTGGCGCAGCTTGCTAGAGCCTCGGGATGCTGTCCTTGAGGAGTCCGTGTGCAGTTGGTGCGAATCTACCCAGCGTGGGAGAAATTTCGAAGGTTGTCTGTTTGATGCGTTCGGCTGGTCAAATTTCAGCCGGGCTATATTCTCCCGCTGCTGTTGCTACGTGCTGCTTTCCATTGAAGACGATGGGCCGTCTATCGGCACCGCCAAAATGTCCGCCTGCGCTCGGCACCGGTTCAATTCCCCCGAGGATCGGAGAAAGCGCCTCTTCTGTGTCATTATAGAGCGGCACAATCGCAGTGGGAATTGCCGAGTTGCCAAACTTGCCATCAAACACCCCATTATGATATCCTCCAGCATAGCCTACACCACTGACGGCACATGGACTAACATTGAATGTGACCACCCAATAACGCCTACTTTCCCGTCGCCAGTGACAACTTACCGTTAGCGACACATGATGTAAACTTCCAGCATGTGTGCATAATGTTCCGTTCATGTAAGCGAGAGGGAGATGCGTTGTATTTAGGAAAAGGTACACGTTCCACTTGCGGTCCCTCAGTCTGGAGTCTGGAGTGCTGCCGGGCACTCTCTTCGCTGCTTCACTGATATGGGGCCTTATTCTGTATCGATTCGGTTTTCGAAGAACTCACTTTGGCGATGGCGTCACATTTGGGCGGTCTGATGACGTAATGAGAACGAGAGGGAGGGCAGGTTTTCATATGGATGTGAACGTCACAAATCAAGGGGGGATATATAGCAAATTACGAACACTTCTTGCTCCGAACGCCGATCTCGACCGTGCACTCGCCACGCAGAGGCTCTGCACAGTGCACACGGCACATGGGGCCTTCAAATCCCACTGAAGCAACTCGCGCCTTTTTGCTTCGTAGCAGATGACGGATTCGGTTTCCGCATGATTGACGTGTGCGTGATGTGATCGTAATATGCGTGCGCGACCTGAGGCGATGGCGTCACCCAGGCGGCGATGAATCACTGCTTCCAAAGCGAATTCTTCTCAAACCGAAGGGTTACAGAATACCGCCCATGAGCAGCAATGTGACTCTGAACCTGCAGTGACCTTGCGAATGGGCAGGTTGGTGGATGTTGGGGGTAAAGTGGGTAAAGAGGGATAACACCGCAGTGTGTGGGGAATCCAATGGGAGGAATGCTGCACTTGTGTGACATCGGCAAGGGCCTTCTGATAATAAGGCGTCGGAGAAAGGAGAACCTGTCGGGGATTATCAGCAGGGCTCCGTACTTTCGGATAAATCCGAAAACATCCGATAAACACTTGCCGGTAGAATTTTTGACAATTTGTATTTATCCGATAAACTACGATTTTAACGACCAATATGACCCAGTTCCGTTCTATACCGAAAGGGCAATGTTTAAGCAGTCATTGATACATTCGCCGGTTTGGCCGATATTATAAAGTTTACCTCACGTCAACAGTATCTCGTAGACCACACCCATCGCACATTTAACAAGGGGCTTGTCGCGCACGGAGCGAGAGACGTATGGCCACTCAACGACTGTCGCAGTACTTCATGGATACTACGCTGCTGTTGCTGAAAAGTGAAGACAGACAGTTGAGAGCAACCTTTTCGATGCGCTCCAGTACACCAGTCAATCGTTTTGGTATAGTGTTCAAATTGTGAATCTAAATGTGAAGCATGAGTTACCCCGCACGTTCGAGACCTATGCGCCGATTTTTAAGTTTACGTTTCTTGGAACTGACGACATCAGCCAACTGTTGAGTGATTTTGCGAACTATCAGAGCTAATCAATCAGTAACATTGTGGAACCCCTGTCACTTTGGAAACTTCACACTATCCAGTGGCCAGTGCTTTCTCGCTGCGCGCTGAGTGTTTTAGCGCAAACGTTGAAAGGGCATTTTCAAAGCTGAGAATCATCAATCGAAAGGAGCACGCTTCTACCAGTGACAGCAACCTCGTAAAGTATGATTGCGTCTATTACAACAAGCTTTAAGGCTGTAATACGCACAAACTTAAGTGTTTTGTATTCAAGTATTTGTGCCTGTGTGCATATGTGTTTGTGCGTTCAAACCTTCCAGACAAAAAAAAAAGAAAAACGCTTCGTGTGTTCTTGTGTTTTCGTGTTCAGATACCATTTCATCTAAAATTTTGAAGTTTTGAAAATAATGCAAAAATTAACTCCGTATTTCGGGGAATTGGGGATTTACGGGAAGTAAACTCCGATAAACTCCGAATTTCAACCAGAAAATAAACTGCCAAAAAGACCCTCCGATATTCAAGAACAATAAACTCCGAAAACGCGGAGCCCTAATTAACAGATAAGGACGCTTTGTGCGCGAGAAACACCGGGTTGGTGTATAACAGACAATTTACGCGTTCTATAACAGAACGTGCATTAATATTGAATAACAGAGCAACTATTCATGAGTACCCCGAGGTAGCTGTCTATAGTTCATTACATAACGTCAAAACTAAACGTGACAATGTGCCGACATTCGCGCAATCAAAGCACAATAAATGTTTAAAGGGGCCCTGAACCAGTTTTTATCGAAATGGAGAAATGCATTTTAAGTTAGAATAGGCTATGTCAGAAACAATTTGCCGCAACAAGTACTTCAATGCGTTTAGCAGAAGCGGACTTGTTGGCAATCAAACACAGCGTTCGCGGTGCTTCTACTCGTTCAATTATTTGCACTGCGAAGGCTACGGCGGAGCAGATTGTGTCCACAGCGCTCCGCCTACTGAACGTCACCGTGAAGCGTAGTTAAAGTTTGATTTTGGATGTTAATGTAGAGACCACTACTTCCGATTTTGGCTCCTACGACCCGCCAAACATAAGCCAAACTCAGTTGTCCTCAGCGAGCTTCAATGTGGACTCTTCGCGGCACCGCGTGGCGGCCGCGGTCATTAATTACGTTGGCCGCCGTATCTACGCTACGTATCAGACCGCAGCTACAGGCGATTGTAGTGCGTATGCGCAGCATTTGCGTTGTGCACGAGAGGGCTGCACTGCATGCTCGCGCTCAGTGGTCCAGTCCGACCGTGCTAACGTGGTGCGGACCGGCTTTGTCCTTCACCAGCTTGACCGACGGATATTAGTCACATCCGACTCTGCATTCTGAAGCGCATCAATAAGTCATCCAAGGCGTCTAACCAGTAGCGCCAGAAGTGAGCGCGCCCGGTCAAACGTGCGTGTGGTCTTACCTTAGTTTCGCGAGGTTCGAGGCTAAGTTGAGCGTTCAAAACTAGTCGAAATTAGCGGGACCCGACCGCTACGACGCCAACAAGCAGGGTGGCCAAAGTTTAATTCTTTCGCGGGCGGCTGCGGCCGAGCGTGAGACGACTATAGTAGGCTTCTTCCCGCACTACGTAATTATTACATTCGTAAGCAGATTTCCGCTTACTTCAGCCTGTTTATTAAACTTCGTCAGCGCACTGATCCAAACATATCCAAACACCCTTCTTGATTGATGTCAGCAATTGGCCAATAGCAGCTGCGTTTTCCGGACGTTTTAGGACAAAATAAAGCACCCAGAAAAAAGTGAGGAACATGACTTCTGATGAAAAGAGAGCGTTTTAGAGAAATGTGATTTAGCGCTCCACTTACGAGTTGCACTCGCCGCGTACGACTGCGAAACTTGGCTGAGATGTTCACAGCAGCGTATGCCATGCACGGAGCATGTTATATCATCAAGCCCGAGGGGTGGTTCAGGACCCCTTTACATAGTTGACCAGGTATGTCAATGGCTTAGTTTTCCGTGTCAAGTAACGAAGGCGAGTTCCTGTAGCAGAATAACCGACAGCTGCGCCACGATGCTTCTACAGGTTGTATAATCTTGTACATTCGCTCTGTTGTAACTATATTATTATTGCGTTAGCAATTATACGGACACTTCAAGCGGATTTCTGCCGTTGTCGTCGCCGTGAGGTTCCGTATAAAGTCCAAGGGCGATAATATCGTCGCCGCGTGCCGTATACGCGAGTGAAAGCGCGCGAGGGACGTGCGCTATCACGGAGAGCGAAACACGGCGGAAAGCAAACGCGACTTCCTTCGCGCGAAAGGCCGTGGGGGTATGGAAGGGAGAGAGGCGGGGCGACGCTGTGCTGCGGCACCAAATGCGTGTCTTGCAACTGGGCGCAAGGCGAACTGGCCACTCAATCTCCCACGCGAAAGGAGGAAAGCGGGAAGGCAGCGCGGGAGGGAGGGGGGTGGGCAGCTTCTACTCTGACAAAAAATGTGAATGTACTTTGCACGGCTGCGGCGGTCGCCAGTACCGCCTCTTAGACACGGCTCCACATGGCTGTGACCTTTGTATGCGCTGTGCATTAGCCGCTCAGCTTCCGTTGAAGCGATGATGATGATAATGATGATGATGATATGTAGTGTTTAATGGCGCAAGGGCCAGCTATGGCCAAAGAGCGCCATGACACATGGTGATGGGTTCTGAATGTATTATAGATGGAGTGGACAGTAGGATGCAAATGGTACATAAAAGGTGGCTGTAAAGAGGCCTAAAACAAATCGCTATAAATTGCGTAAAATATATGAGTGTTAAAATAATGACAAAGACTAATGATGTGAGCTATGAGCGTAAAGGTTTCATTACACAGCGGTGACATAATAAAGTATATGCAATAGCACTATTGCCTCAAGAGGTCCTTGAAATCAAGGACTGAGAAGCACGTGCTCTAAAATGTTTTTCCACTGCAGCTGCAGCCTGCAAGTCGAGGCTGCGCTACAGATACCCT
Source organism: Dermacentor silvarum (assembly GCF_013339745.2). NCBI lineage: Eukaryota > Metazoa > Arthropoda > Arachnida > Ixodida > Ixodidae > Dermacentor > Dermacentor silvarum. Next base: position 180,139,533 of record NC_051158.1, on the reverse strand, counting down.
GGCCAGATGACTTGTAGCGTGTTTACATCTGCTAAAAACTTTAAGACGGCATTAAAATCAAAAAGCGGCTCATGGCTAAGAAAGAATGCTGGGTGAAGAGGGATGTGCTCACGATACGCGGGATAAAAGTACTTTTTACGCTGAGCTTCTATTTCTGGGCACTGGATAAGAACATGGAGAACTGTAAGTATGTCGCCACACCTATCACATGTCGGAGGATCACTTCCTGTAAGGAGATACGAGTGTGTTCCATAGGTATGTCCTATCCTTAACCTACAAAGAAGCACTTCCTTGTGTCTTGTTGTTTTCTGAGATATCCATTTCCCAATTCTTGGCTTGGTTACATGTAGCTTATTTGACACTTGATTGTCCCACTGCCTTTGCCAATATTTCCGTAATTCATGGCGCAGGAAGGGCTTTAGGTCAGTGAAAGGGATGGCTATGTTTGTGTTTGTATGTTCAAAAACTACTGAAGTGGCACTTTCGTCTGCAGCTACATTGCCTTTGATACCTCTATGGCCAGGTACCCAGCATATTATGATTACTTGGCTGTCCTTGTAAGCTGAGCATAGCAAGCTGTACAGTTCGTTATAAACTGAGTTCTTGTGTTTTCGTAGACTCATTAGAGCTCTAACGACACTCAATGAGTCTGTGAACACAATTGCTTTTGTAATATTCATTTGTTTTATGTGTTTGACTGCTGAAAGGATTGCGAATGCTTCCGCTGTAAAAATGCTTGTATGCGGATTTAGTGCCCCGGACACTGTAAAAGATGGTCCCAAAGCTGCGTAAGCAACACCAGTAGAAGATTTGGAGGCGTCCGTATAAAATTCACTGCAAGAATACTTCTCCCGAAGTTCAAGAAAATGCGAGTGTATGTGTGGTTCAGGTGCCCATTTTGATATTTCTACAAAAGAGACATCGTACTGGATGGTCTGCCACTCCCAAGGTGGTGGAAGCCTAGTAGAAGCCATCAGGACATTCTCTAGAAGAGAGAGGCCTGTTTCTTCCGACAGGGCTTCCAATCGGAGGGACATAGGAGGCCTAGTGGCTGGGCGGTTACGGAACAGCCTGGCCGTGGACAAGTCCTGAATAATTGAGTGGCATGGGTGGTCTACTGCAGATTTTACCTTCAAGGCATAGGAGAAAGTTAAATATGTCCTTTGGAAGAATAGAGACCATACGTCTGACTCGACGTACAGGCTTTGTACAGGACTAGTCCTGAAGGCACCTGTAGCAAGGCGGATGCCTAGGTGGTGAATAGGATCCAGCATTTTCAAAACACTAGGCCTCGCAGAATTATAGACTACTGCTCCATAGTCAAGACGCGATAATATAAGACTTTTGTATAACTTTATGAGGCATCTCCTGTCACTTCCCCAGGATGTGCGTGACAAAAGCTTCAGCAGATTCATAGTCTTGAGGCATTTTGCTTTAAGATACTTCAGGTGTGGGACAAAATTTAACTTGCAGTCTAAAATGATACCTAGAAATTTATGTTCACGGCTTACAGATAGTCGTTCTCCATTGATATCTATTACCGGGTCCCGCAGTACACCCCTCTTGTTAGAGAAGAGGACACACGTACTTTTTTGAGGGTTTAATTTAAAACCGTTCTCGTCCGCCCACTTAGACAATTTATTTAAGCCAAGCTGTACTTGTCGCTCGCAGATATTTAGATTGCATGATTTGTAACCTATTTGGATGTCATCCACATACACAGAATAAAACATACTACGTGGCATGACAGTATACAGCGAGTTCATTTTGACGATAAATAAAGTACAGCTCAGCACACCACCTTGAGGTACCCCAGCCTCTTGCGTAAATGGACGAGACAAGACGTTACCAACTCTCACACGGAACGTGCGATTGGAGAGGTAACTCTGAATCACAATCAATAAGTTGCCTCGAACTCCCATTCCAGAAAGATCACGGAGGATTCCAAATCGCCAAGTTGTGTCGTATGCCTTTTCCATATCTAAAAATACTGACAAGAAAAACTGTTTGTGCACAAAGGCATCACGAATATTTGTCTCGATGCGGACAAGGTGATCTGTTGTGGATCTACCTTCCCTGAAACCGCACTGTAAGGGATCGAGTATTTTGTTACTCTCAAGAAAATGGATGAGGCGGCGATTGATCATTTTCTCAAAGAGCTTGCATATACAACTTGTCAGAGCTATAGGCCTATAGCTACTGGCCGAAGAAGGGTCCTTGCCATCCTTGAGAATAGGAATTAGAATTGCTTCTTTCCATGCATTCGGAATGTAGCCGGCAGAGAACATGGTGTTAAAGAGTGACAATAGTGTTTTGTGGGTTTCAGGGTGTAAGTGTTTTATCATTTCATATAGTATTCTGTCACTTCATGGAGCAGACGCGTTACTACAATTCAGTGAAGCCTGAAACTCCGCCATGCTAAATGGACGATTGTATGCTGCATTGGCTGTGTCTTTCAAACCCAGAGGCTGTCGCTCTGCTTGTCGCTGATATCTTAGAAATGTATCTGTATAATGGGAGGTACTGGAAATATGCTCGAAATGTGCTCCTAGACAATCAGCCTGGTCCTCAAGAGTGTCTCCTTGTGTGTTTACTACAGGTAGAGGATGAGTTTCGCGGCCTTTTATTTTGTTTACCCTGTTCCAGGCTTTGCGTTCGTCTGTATAAGAATTGATGCTGGATATGTACTTTTCCCAACTTTCTCGTTTAGCGCGGCGGCGTGTTCTTCTACCTTGTGATTTAATCGCCTTGAAGTTAATTAGGTTTTCTGTGGTCGGGGAGTTACGAAGGAGATTCCAGGCCTTGTTTTGCTTTTTCCGGGCTTCCCTACACTCCTCATTCCACCATGGAATACGTCGTTTCGAAGGCGACCCATTTGTTTGGGGAATACATACTGATGCAACATCAATAATAAACGCTGTAATGTATGCTACTGCAGCGTCAATATCAAGTGAACAGACATCGTCCCAGGGCAAATGTGTTTCTTCGCGAAACCGCGCCCAGTCAGCTGAGTCGACTTTCCATCGAGGAACGTGTGTAGAGCACTCAGATTGTTTTGTAAGGTTTAGTAGTATGGGGAAGTGATCACTTCCATAAGGGTTATTGATCACATCCCATTTCAAATACGGCACAATTGTACTGGACGCTATGCTTAAGTCTATGGAAGAAAATGTTTTGTGTGTAGGGCTGTAGAATGTTGGTTCTTTTTTGTTAAGCAAGCAGGCACTTGAAGAGAGTAGGAAGTTTTCTATTAGTCGTCCTCTCGCATCACAACGAGAGTCGCCCCACAGTGTACTATGTGCGTTTAGATCACCAACGACTATGTAAGGGTGATGGAGTTCATCAATAAAGCTTTGAAATGTTCTTCTAGAGAGTTGATAACCTGGGGGGATGTATACAGACACGATGGTGACTAGTTTATTGAACAGCACTGCTTCGATAGCAACTGCTTCAAGAGGAGTTTGGAGTTTCAGTTTCCGACATGCAACGCCTCTGTCGGCAATTATAGCTACACCGCCTGACGCTGTAGCAGCATCGTCCCGGTCTTTCCGGAAAAGGGCGTATTGCTGTAGAAAGTTTGTTTGTGTGGGTTTAAGATGTGTCTCCTGAACACACAGCACCTTTGGATTGTATTTGTGTAAAAGTTCTTTAATGTCATCGAGGTTGTGCATTAAGCCTCTCACGTTCCAGTGTAATATTTGTGTATCCATATTGTTTGTGTTTTTGGGCTGTGTGTCAAGAGATGAGTCTAGTTGGCTTACGGAGCCTTTCCAGGCGCCGTAATCCGGGGTTTGTCTTTCTTGGAGCGGTCGCGAGAATCGCGTCGCTCCGGAGGCGCTGGATGCGCCGCCTGGCTTGGGGTTGTGTCCATCGACTCCAAGGAGCCGCTGGACTTCCGCTCAAGCGAGCGGGGTGTTTTCGGGGTGGGCCTTGCCTCGAAAAGCAGGGCCTTGGAGGCCACCAACCCAGAAGTCGATGGGCCTTCCTTACGAGACGGCGCAGCAGCGCTGGCTGCTGTCGCCTGGGGGGCTGGTGGCACCGCCGCGGCCACACTCTTTGTGGACCGGGCCGATGCCGGAGTCTGCTGCGACGTTGCCCCCCTACGCGCCGCACCAGAATACCCTGTGGAATGAAGAAAAGAGATACGCTTTCGTGCTTCTTGGAATGAAATGTTTTCTTTTACTTTGAGTGTTATTATATCCTTCTCTTTCTGCCACGTAGGGCACGCTCTAGAGTAAGCTGCATGTCCACCGTCACAGTTCGAACAGTGGAGTGTGCCATCACAGTCATCTGAGGGGTGACCATGGTCACCACACTTCGCACAGGTTTGTCTGCCTCGGCAGCTTTGTGAACCGTGGCCATACCTCTGACACTTGAAACACCTTCTAGGGTTCGGGATATATGGTCGGACTCGGACTTTCGTGTATCCTGTTTCTAACGTTTCTGGCAGCACACTGGACGCAAAGGTGACGATCAGATGTTTAGTTGGAATTTCTTTGTTTTCCCGTTTGATTATTATTCTCTTCACTATGGTAACATTCTGCTCCTTCCAGCCCTCTAGGAGCTCTTCCTCGGTCAGGTACAGCAGATCATCGTCGGAAATCACTCCTCTGCTTGTGTTCATGGATCGATGTGGGGTCACTGTGAGGTTCACACCACCGAGTGAGACCAGATTTGCGAGTTTCTCATGTTGTTGTTTGTCGCGGACCTCAAGAAGGAGGTCACCGCTCGCCATCTTTGTAACTTTGTAGCCGGGACCAATTGTTTCGGTGAGATTTTTTGCAACAGTGAAAGGTGAAATCATTCTTACGGTCTTTTGAGGGTTTTCACTATGAATGACATGGAATCGTGGAAAGGTTTCTTTGCGTTGAAAGAAAAATTGAGCTGTTTCTTCGGTGCGCCCTCTTTTTGAAAGAGGACGATCAGGTAGTTTAGGGAATGATGAGAATGCCATACAGGTTTATTGATTTCGGCAGCGATGGTAGCCGCCCACCATGGAGCCCAACAAGGGGACGGTACAAGGTTTGAAGATTACCTGCACACGCCAGCTATACACCGCCACTATAACCTAATATATATATCCAAGGCTGGATATAATACACAAGGTTAACCCTTGCCGCCCAGAAATTCGGAAGTGAGAAGAAGTGACTAGAAGACAGGACAGATCGTAAAAGTGAGAGAGAAAGACAAAAGATTGAGGAGGGGGACTGGAAAAGGCGACTGCCGATTTCCTCCAGGTGGGTCAGTCTAGAGGTGCCGTCTATGTGAAGCAGAGGCCAAAGAGGTGTGTTGCCTCCGCCGGGGGGCCTTAAAGGTCCAAACACCCGGCATTAGCTCAACCTCCAGGATCCCCCTTTCCCCAGACACGGCAAAGCCACGCACGGCTACGCGTGGGAGGGTCCAACCCCCGTGTGCTCAGGTACGTGGTGGCGCAACTCACCAAACGCCTGCTTGCGCAGACGCCCCTGCGGGGTTTGAAGCGATAGACCGCACGAACCTTCGCTCGCTGCGGCGGCTGCGCTTGCTGCCAGCGTTTTGACAGTGGTTGTCTGCGGCCATTGAGTGATCTATTCATGTTTGCTTGTGCGCGCTGACACCACGCTTGTTAATTCAGTTAGTAAGCGAATGTGTCCAAGTTTATGCATCCGATAAAACTACTATCCTTGCTCCGAATAGCTCTCTACTAATTTGCTATCGCAATTGATGCTTCGCCTTTGGGGCGAAACTGCGACATTTAATTGCGTTAGCATTATCAGTGTAGTGAAAAAAAAAGTGTATGTGAAATGTTGTAAGCCTGCCATGTGGTAGAGGTATAGATACATATAGCGCAACTGACCGTGGTCTGCTCCGGGACACCGTCAATTCCACCTCGCTCCTCGAAAAGGGAGGACCTGTATCGAGTATAAGCTCCTGAACAACACTTTGCAATGTGGTCAACGCGCTTTAAATCATGCATCCGATGCCTAAATGTGCTGAGGCGTAACGCTAACGTCTTTCTCTCGCATTTACCGCTAAATCTCCGGAGATATTTTTTTCCCCGGTGCAAAGCCACCAAGAGAATGAAGTTCACTTTGTTTGTGCAGCGCGTTGAGTGTACGTTGTTGTTTTTCCATGTATGCTATGCTGCGAAACTTTCGTTATATCAAGAGCTTCGTTATTGTGTTCCGCGATTTGATGATCGCAGAATGGCTAGATTTCAACATCGCATGTGCGAGCCAGTCTGGACCGTACGCACAGCATACTGCTATGGGTTGGCCCGAGAAGATACGTGACGCTTCGACGGGGGGAAGAAAAACGCGGGTGAGGGCGCAGAGTGTGTCGGGTGAACAACCAACACAGGGTAAAGGAGGGGGCAAAAAGAGCGAAAAAAGGCGCTGTGGGTGGAAGTGTTGCTCGAGCCGTGCGGGTGGGAGTGGGCCACGCCCCTGTGGGCGGCGGAGAATGGCTCCCCGGATGGGTCGGTGCGCTGTCGCGCCAGCCGTGCGTGCTGCGCTTGTCACCCAGTCTCTGCTGGGGACGCCTTGGCCGTCGATAACCTGCGCCCCTGTGTGCCCCGGTGCGGCTTTGTGGCACTGCGTAGAGGGGCTGGCTGCTTTATCATTCGGCAGTACCTCTGATCAGGATTTCTCTTAAGGTTTTAATTAGACGCTCTGTGATAGCATTTAGAAGAGCTATGAATTGGGCTAGTTGGTGTGCATTCATTTTTTTCCTTGCGCTAAGTACAATAGGATGCAACAGGGATGAAAGGGACACTGAATATGAAACGGACACGAAGTGACACACGGGAGCGCAAACTACCAACTGGTTTATTGTCAGATCATTATACAGTATTTAAAGCACACAACGCCGTATTGCGACTGCGTGAACTATGATTACAGCAGATACACTCAGATCGCGTTCTCACGTTTCCGGTTGTTATGATTCTATCGGTGCGTTCTGTATGTGTGTATGTATTCTTTGCATAAGTGGTTTCGGCTTTTGTTAGCATGATTGAAGGCGTGCTCACGCAGTTGTCTTTTTGTTCTTCTATTTCTGAAGCCTCTCGTGGTTCCCTAGTTATTTTGTGTTTTTCTTTAGCGACGGCTGTCGTCTTGGCAAAGTAAGCTGTGCATTTGCACGTTCTACGATGCATTGCGAGATTGCTCGATGCGGCTACTTGCTCGCCTGCGTAGCGTTGTTCTCTGAGCCTGTCGTTCAGACAGCGTCCCGTCTGGCCCACGTATACCTTACCGCATTTAAGCCGGATCATGTACGCCACGTTATTTTCACAGGTTACGTATTTTTGCGCGTGTGTTACGTTACATGATCCTTGCGCTTTTTCGTTCGCTGAATTCACTTTCTTGCAAAGCCCTCTTTGCTTGATCGGTGCCTAAAAGAGCACTTTTATGTTGTGCCTTTCTGCCACATTCTTTAGGCGGTGTGAGAAGTTGGGAACGTAAGGGACAATAACAGCTGGCTTACATTTGTCCTTGTGATTTCTGTCCCGCATTTTCGGCCGGGTGATTTCCGTAATCATTTCCTCCCCGATTGGCGCTTTCATGTTGTCGGGGTATCCACGTTTCTTTAGTCTGTTAATTTGTGTGCTCAGGTACACAGATTAACAGATTAACGCGTTGTGTGCTTTAAATACTGCGTAATGATCTGACAATAAACCAGTTGGTAGATTGCGGTCCCGTGTGTCACTTTGTGTCCGCTTCATATTCAGTGTCCGTTTCGTTCCTGCTGCGTCCTACTGTACTAGCTTAGCGCAAGAAAAAAATGAAAGCTCGGTGATAAGATGAACTTGGATTGAAAGAAGCTGATGAAATGTTGCGCTACCCCCTGTGCTGTTTTTCCAAACTTTAAAAAGAAAGTACATTACTTGCACGTAAATCTTGCGCGCGATCTTGCAAGTTCGCTGCGCGTGCATCAAAGCACTCGTCGTGTGAGTGCGATCAACTTGTGTAATACACAACACTGTCAAATAGTGAGCGCTTGGCAGCGGCTGTCGAGAGGTTAGTGCAAAACCGATTCGGTAACAAGCTCCCTGTCAAAAACTGAGTCCTTAGCAGTGACCTCCTGCAGTTGTTTAACGTGGAGCTAAATTTAAGCGTGCGGTTGTATTTCGCCCTTACCGAAATGGAGCGATCGTGGAAGCCAATGAACGCGCCACCTCGAGCTCAGCGGCGCAACGATATGGACGCTGTGTATATCACACTACGTATATAGAACTGACATTAATCAGAGTATCAATGTATGCGGAACGTGATGTTCCGTACTCTTTTTCGCGTGACTTCTCCAGGTGCAACGTATCCTCAGGAGCACAAGCACAGTTCCATACATTCTAAATGCGCCTGGTGGTCCCCACGTGCGCTGTTGAAATATAGCGGTATACAGTAATAGACAGAACGCACTAATCAAGGTTCCGATGTAAGCGATGTATTAGGCTATGTGAAAATTTAGTAGAAAATATTGCTCCACTCCAAAAGCGACCACGAGTAAGTGCTGCGCTATTAGTTATGGCTTTCTTTGTGAAGTACCTAAATATTATATCGGACAATCAGTATTTCATTTTCTTAAAGGTGGGCAAACGCGCGGCAGGTATTTGGGTTTGAATAAAGTTGATCATTATAAATTGACCATGTTCTAAGTTCTCCCGTAGGAGTAACAGAGTCGTAAACATTAGCAATTTTCGTCGAAATTCAAGTGTACAACATCTGACAATGCAGTTTCTGTCGATTTTGATCCATTCCGCAGTCCTCTGCGAGAATGTTATTCTATATAAATGCAAATAATAATAAATATATATATGAAAGAAAAAAGAAATTAAAGAAATCTATTCTCAAAACCCGACTTCATGCTTGTGGGTTGTACACCTGTGAACTTTAGGTTAATGTACTGTTGTCAAATAAACTTTGACATCGACTTTACTATAGCCGTGATTACTTTTCTGTTTCAGGCAAAAACTGAGTTTGGTAAGTTTTCATGCTGCAAAAGTAGAGAGAACTGGCCAAGTTGGACTATGATCGGTCAGCGCAACAAATTAGAGAACACTTTTTCCATTTTCGGGCAGTGCACTTGGTGTTCCTGGTCTGTTTTTTTTTAGCTACACCAAATTTTGTAAAATTGCCTGTGGCAGATAACACATTTCTAAGCATCGAACTAAATTACTCAACAAAACATAAATTACTCCGATGATAATTAAAAACGCCTTATTGTATAAAAACGCCTTATTGAAAACGCCTTATAGCGAAGGTCGCTTATCAGTGTCTCAGAAAACTCACATAACACAAATCTTTCGACAGAAGCGGCTCGCTCTATCTTAAACACAACCTTTCATTTTTCACTTCGAACAAGGCGAAATCACTGATACTCCCCTGCCGTTGTCCCTTGTGGTTGCGTGACCTATGGCCGCATTTCGTTAGCAACAGATGCATCGGAAGTAAAACCTCGGCATAGTGGCAATGAGGCACAGGCAACTTAATTATCCGCCGCCGGTCATTATTAGCCGCTTTGATGTGACCGTGAAGCCCCTAGAAGCACCTATGTCTTTCTTTATCTCGCCCTGCCCTTGTCCGGTGGCACTCGTGACCAGCTATGAAGAGTGCCTGCTGAAGTCTCGACTTATTCGTTGACGGTCCACCCTCGAAGACCTCGCCACTTCTTTTTTTTTTTTCTGTGACGCCACAGTTTCTTTCTCGACTACATCACTCACCCTTTGACTTGTTACTCCCGCAAAGCCTCTCTTTTGAACCGGCTCGTTACGGTGAACGCGCAACCGCCCTTCCTCCCACCCCGGCCCCTCCGCCCACTGTTCGCTCCAGTGGCGTCGTCCCGATAATTGAGCAGAGGGCATGGCCAGTCACGGTATTTCGTGGTGCTTGCACGTCTCGTCCTCCCTCTTCTTGGCTTGGCTTTTGCCGAGAGGTGTCATTTCCCGTGAAGGAAATAAGAAAGAGAAACGGGAAATGAGAGTCTTAGAGCTGAGCATCGGGCCGGTCACGAAGTGCTCTCGTTCAAAGCCTTGTTAGCACCGCGGTCGAAGGAGAGCTTCCTGTTTCGAGTCCAAAGCATCTCTGTGGCCCCGAAATTGGTGTTGCTACGAGCGAAGCTCCACCTCCGTCGTCGTTACTCAAGAAACGGAAACGAAACATGGAGTAAGAGAAAACGCTCCTGTCCCTGTCACAAAAGGTTTCTTCTATTTATCTAAATTTCGGCATGTCTCTGACGCTGGCGCCATGGCGTTACTTTCACAGAGGGCCACTGCAATTAACGGCGCTTAAGTGATGAAGGTTTGCCCCGGTATTGCGCCTTTCCGACAGGCTACGTTATACGCACCACTTGTCTGTGTTTTTTATTCTTTTTTTTTTTTGTCTGAGCCCATTTCTTAATTTGCCTATTTCAGACAGCGATATCGCTTCTCAAGTTGATTTCCGAAGAAGGCGCAGCTATATAGTACCTCATAAAGAATTAGCTAATTTATCATTTTCACTGTTTGTAATAAAGCCCTCATTGGAAATGCTAAATGGAAATCCATCAGCAACGAAGCAATGTATAATTAAGATAAATCCTAGAACTGGCCCAAGTGTAGAGATATTCGGTCCCACAATGTCGTAAATATTGCATTGACATTCCTACAAAAATTGCCTATAGAAATGTCCGAGGAAAGCTTTTGGGAAACTTTTGTCCGGAACACACATTTATTTTGTAGCAATTTAGGAATGGCTTTCTGAATACCGGCGCTATTCTCTAGATTTTTGCTAAGGTCTGGTGCTCAGCTGCAGTAAAAATGAAAAAAATTGGGATAGCTGGTCTTGCGTTACAGGCAAATCACAGCGCATTAGACAGGGAACGACAGAAGCAAGGAACACAGAGCACAAAATACCAACAAATGCTTGGCACAAAACACACATAGGCACGAACTGTATACACGATGAAAAACAGCAATCGCAGAAAATACCAACAAGAGTTAACGCATCCTCTGAAAAGCAAATTTTGCCCTAAATAGTAGGGAGGTGGAAGCATGGCTTACACGTGGCTCTCCTACCTGGTCTATCAAGCCTACAAAAACAGATTAGCAGGTACATCGTTCGCCCCACCCCTATAAAATGCAGAGCGTTAAAAGGAAATCTGACGAAACTGTGTGCAATGACAGGCTAAGTTTCGTTGCTTATACTTGTGAAAGTTTTACTTGTGCTCAGTAATTATGTGTTGAAATACCGTTCCGTGTCTGCCTCACATGCATTCTCAGTAGACAAATGATAACTATAAACTGCTTTATTTTATTTACGTTTTTTTAGCACAAACTACTGATTTTGCGAGCTTTTTGTACCTAGCATACACAAGTTCTAAAAATTTCCTGGCATCAAAAAGACGAGAGAAACTTTTCCTGTTTCTGTCATCTTTGAATGAGGAGATAATGTTTTCATGGAAAAAGTGGCAGTGTATTACTCTTTTCATTTTCCCCGGATGTGGACTGCTGATGTTTGCAGTCTGTGAACTTTTCTGTGAAGCCTCCAGAGAACTACATGTGCATTGTGCCATGCTAGGCTACGACTTTGTTTATCGAGGCTTTCATTCATTTCATGGATGAAGAGTGCTTAAAAATCACACATTTACCACTCTTCATTTGATTAACTTCGTATGTGTGGACCCGTTATTCAGGGGTGGCTTATTGGCAAACGAATTGTAGTATTAACCTATATAATTTGATGTTAGTGTCATCCTGAAGGGAAGATAAAATACAGCGTTTTTCACGGAATATATACGTGATTTTATTGACCTCCAGCGTTCCTTAAAAGCTGTTGCGATGTCATTCACATCTGCGTCTATTGAAGCTTCACACTTGTCAAATTACACTGCAAATTCTATAAATATAAAGAGTTGACTGCTACTGCTTACCATCCACAAACGAATGGTCTAACCGAGCGTCTCAACCGGACCCTCACTGAGATGCTATCCATGTATGTCTCCGCTGACCATCGCGACTGGGACGTTGCATTACCATTCGTTACCTTTGCCTACAATTCATCTCGCCACGATACCGCAGGCTTCTCTCCATTCTTCCTCTTGTTTGGTCGCGACCCTACACTACCTTTCGACACCTTCCTGCTTATAGCCTGCATTTCACATCAGAGTACGCCCGGGACGCCATAATCCAGGCACAAGAGGCACGCCATATTGCCCGACGTCGACTTGTGGACTCGCAGGAAAATCAACGGCGCTTATATGACACCCGCCATCGTGATGCCCACTACACACCGGGCGCCCTGGTTCTCCTTTGGTCTCCGTCGCGACGCGTTGGCCTCTCGGAGAAGTTGCTTTCACGCTACTCTGGTCCTTACCGCGTCTTGCGTCAAGTAACCGACGTCACCTACGAAATCGCCCCTCTTGACCCCACCGTGGCTCAGCCTCATTCCGACGTAGTCCACGTCGCGCGTCTTAAGCCGTATCACTGGACCGCCTCCTAACCAGCACCGGGTCGGTGCTTCAGCCGCCGGGGGTCATGTGACAGAGCGATGAAGAAGACGTTTTGAGAGCACTTGAAGAAGACGAAGCTCGGGACTTCGAGTGCTTACTATGATCTTGCCAGCCGCTGCCAGTCTTGTAAATACGCTGTAAATACATTTCTTATTTCTTTTCCCCGTAACAATATGTAAATTAATAATAATGACACAGCGGAACTGATCAGTTCCTAGCTGGTCGAGGCTATGCGAAGTGATGCTAAGCTGTACGCAATAATGTCAAGTGATACTAAGTTGTACGAAGTGTATAAGCATTTCCTCGTGGTCCGTGGCATTGGGGAACGCCTCGCGAAGCACTTGCTGTCCGAGCACACGTACGAAGTGAGGCGAAAGCTATGCACAGTGTACGGGCGCCGCGCAGCGGATAACACGCCGGGATGACGTCACGGCGCATGCGCAGTAGCGCGCAGCTGGTGGGAGCTTGGCCGAGCCAACGCCAGAGACGCCTGCTGCAGTCACGAACACCGCGAGCGTTCGGCGCTAATGCGGGCAAACGGGTAAAACCCCTGAATGAAGAAAAGTAGCGCCATCTCCTCTCTCCTCCTCCTGCGCCGGCGTTCACTCTCTCTTCTGTCGACCGTGGCTCCCCCTACGCGGTGCCGAACTAGCAGACGCTCTCCGAATCAAACGCTGTGGCTACGTGTCGCTCGCACTCTTGAACTCGTATTTTGATCGGAATTTTTCGCGTTATGTTATGACTGGCTGCCGAAACAACGAGAGGACGCATAAATGCCAGTGCGCTTAGATGGCTGTACTATTAGCGGTGATACAGTGAGCATAAAGCCTCTAAGTCGGGCTTTAACTGAGCTATGCCACGCGCGACCTCGGCGTTGGTTCATCTCCGCGTTTCAGTAGCTGCAGTCCCTCGTTGGCCAGCGGCTAACGTGCACAGCGGGCCTCTAACAATTACTACGCTTCGGGAGTGAATGATCCACCAGCTGTATATATGCAGTTGTCTTACAGGTTTCACTGACTAGTGAGCTACCGATCATTCGGCGGAAGCGGTCCGTCGATAATGAGGCTAGTGGCTTCGCTCGCTTGCAGGAAGCCTTACACTACTCCACAGATTTTTTCTTCTTTTTTTGCGTACTTGAGTAGCGGGGCAGTGCTCATCTTACAGGTGTATGCGAGGCTGCTTTTGCGGATCATATTGCCGCTTGCATGTGCTGCGCGCGGGTCCGAGAAATTCTACCGTGCGTATTGTATCTACTATCTTATCAAATGCAGAGCAGAAACGATGAGTTAACATCCAGGTTTATCCTGGCCACTGACAAAGCCACGCAGGAATGAGTTAACTCTATAATCAAGGGCGTTGCAATGTGGATAGCATTGCTGCCAGCAGACGGTAATGTCTTTGAAGTGCACGGTGTATTCCGTTTGGCAGGTGGCTTCCTTGGCTTCAGCTGCTTCCGATGAACGAAGAGCGATGGAATGGCTTGACGCTTCAATTTTTTTGTGCCACAGCTCTGCAGAATCACCGGCTCAAATTGATCATCCGTGAAGTGATCCTGCGCAAACGTGAAATCAGAAAACACGGTCACCGTAAAACCTCGCTCCTTCAAGTATAAGGCGTAACACAACATTCCCGGCACAAGTTATTATCGCCGGGAAGTCTTGTATACGGTGTTCCTTTTTTAGCTCGCCGCCAGCACAGGTACTTATCTCTTATTCTGCTACATATCGCCGGGAAGTCTTGTATACCGTTTTCCTTTTTCAGCTCGCCGCCAGCACAGGTCCTTATCTCTTGTTCTGCTACGCGATACATGACTAGAATACTGAGCACACTTTTCACGCGCAGCATTTTCTACCATTTTCGAGATAGTTATCGGTCCTCGAGGATCTAGGACGATAGTGACAAGTTTTAGCGACAAGAACATTGATCTTCGCCGACCACCGAGTTGAGTTTTTGCTGAAGGCGCAATGTCGCCCTAACTAAACAGCCCTAATCGTCTTTCCGCAGGTAAGCGCCCATTTTTCCCTACGTACCGTCACCGCTTCGTAACAACTGCGATACACTCAAAACGTGCCGTTCGCATACATTCAGGCCACACAAACACAACGCCATGCATTGTATAACCGAGTCAATAAAAACCACGTGCGTTTGAGGACAAGATGAAATCCGGCCACGAAAGTTGCAAATGCAGCGCGAACATGCAGCGGGAACAGTGTGGCACTTAGGAGGGAGAAAAACTAACGAAGCCTTACACAGCAAGTGGCAGCATGTGAGATTACGGATCATTGAAGAATCGCTCGCTTACCTCACACAGCCGGGACCATTGTGTTGGGTTGATATCAGCGCGGCTGATTCTTTGAAGCCAGACCTTCCTCTGCGCCGCGTCTCGCTTCGCTGATGCAATCCGGAAGAGTCGCTTGGAGTCTTTTCGCGTGTTCTGCACCCGAATGCCGAGCAACACGGCATCGCGAACACTACGCCTTAAAAGCGCAAAGGAGACGCCATGCGTGGTGCCTCTATGCACGGCTCGCAATGGTCTGGCACCGCGATGGCGGCGGGAGCAAAAAACAAGCAAGAAAAAAAAGTCAAAAGTCAAAAGTGTCACGTGCGCGAGAGCACGTGACAGCATTCGGCCAATCGGAGGGCCGAGCGCCGAGAGAACGGGCAGGAGAGGAGGAAAGCGGCAATCTTCAAAAGATGTCGCTACTTTTTTTTATTGAGGGGCTTACCAAACGGGGAAGCGCGGATGCCGTTGGCAGCACCTCTGCGCGTTGCATCGTTGGTGCTGCTACAATTTGTTTCTCTGTCTCTCCCTCGCTCGCTCTCATTTTCTTTTAACACGAAAGTGTTTTATGCCGGGGTCCACCAAGACTTCACTGACGTATTTCCGTCACGGAAATACGTCAGCTTACAATGTACACGAACATAATACAAAGAAAGAAACCAGAAGAAAAAGTTCCACAAACATGCAAAATTTGGAAATCGAACCCACGACCTCTCGGTCCGCGACGATAGATCGCCGAGCGTTTAACCCATTGCGCCACAAACGCATTTGCAGAGAGCTACACAGACGCGCCTTATATATCTAACACTCCTCCGTGTACCCGCGCTCTTGCTCGGGGCGGTGCCGCCGCCTAGGAGCAGAAAAGAGAAGTACTGCATTATGACACTAACGCGCACCGACAGTGAACGCTTCGGTGGTCTCAGCACTACGACGCCTCGATGCCAGCATTCGAAGGGACGCTGGCATCAAGAAGCACTACCAACGCCACCTAGGTGGCGTTCACCGTACTCAGCACAGCGGAGCGTGGCCTCCGCAATTAGCTCTGAAAATGTTTCTGAAGTAGATCGCGGAGGCTGCAATTACGACGCGCTGTACGCGCTGATTTGACTCGGTGACGATTCAGTTACGTGCTTTGTCTTGCGCGTTGTATTAGTGTGTCAGTTACGTGCTTCGTCTTTCGCGTTGTGCTAGCGTGTGCAGCGTAGTGCAGCTTCCATATGCACGACGGTTGCTCATGGTCATCGACGTTGGTAGTCGTGATGGAGGAGACGTGCCACCAGGCGTCAGCGTGGGTGCATCAACGCCTAAGGGCGCTTTAGCCACAAAACACCAATAGACATTATATATCAATGTGCAATAAACATTACACTACTTCTGTGAAGACACGTTTCACTTTCGTGTTCTATACCGATTCCTATATAAGAGGGATCAACCACACTTTTTTTTCTCTCTTCCGAGCATAGCGTCCGACGCGCGCACTCTCTCTGTCCATTTTTCTCTTTCTCTCTCCCGCGCAAGGGCGCGACGCGCGCACTCTCTCTCGCTCTCTTTTGCTCTTTCTCTCTCCCGAGCATAGCGAGCGACGATCCGCGAGGTGGTTGATAGGCAACGCAGTGGCAGGCGGCACAGATTACGGACGGCTTAAACAGCTCCGCTGTTAAAACTGTTGAGACGACAAGAAAGACGTCTCTCCTGAAAAACCAAAAGCAAAGCGCTCAAAAAGGGCGCAATGCAACAGCGTATGCTGACGCCTTATTTTTGCAAATAAGCACCGTCCTTCACATTTACGTAAGTGGAGTGCATGAAACTGTACCGAATTGAAAAGAAACTGTGGAGAGGAATCGCTTCACGTTTCTGCACTCTTCTACAGAATTTATTAATTGCACTTGCGGCACGAAATAATGAAAATACGTATAGTGATAGTGCTGGAACTTGCTTTGCCAGAGTTGCTTACAAAACCTTGTACTTCCTCTGACTTTTGGACAGGAAGGGGCTCGCTCAAGTGGCAAAAGCTTCTTTTCTTCTATAAAATAACCTAGGCTATCCTGCTATGCTCTTTTTTCCGACACGGAGACCCTTAACGGCCGGTCAATCTTACGCATTTTACCCTAAAAAACACTTGGAAAAACACTTGTTTGCTGTTTTGAATTCTTAAAAGTAACTGTTCCAACGAAGCATAATATTACGCGTTACAATCGATAAAAAAATGGAGGACGCTTAAGCTTTGCTTTTAGCAGTGGAACGCGATAGCATTCAAAGACCCCTGACTGCTTCTCACGCTTGCCGGCAACTGCAGCTTATGTAGCCGTAATGTTTACCGGGAAGCACTGGCGGCGAGCGCTATGCACGAAGGCGAGCTTTCGGCATATATATATATATATATATATATATATATATATATATATATATATATATAAGATGAAGGGTTTCGCGCCAGACCCAAAGGTATATTCAAAAAAGGAAAAAAAAATGCGAACGTTTATGGCATATTTTCTGACTGACGTTTCAGCCGGAGGACCGGCCTTCGTCGGAGTGGACGGCCGGCGAAACGGCCTTCGTCCACTTCGACGAAGGCCGGTCCTCCGGCCGAAACGTCAGTCAGTAAATATGCCATAAACGTTCGTCTTTTCTTCCTTTTTTGAATATATATATATATATATATATATATATATATATGTGTGTGTGTGTGTGTGTGTGTGTGTGTGTATTCGAACATATTGAATAATGAATGGGAAAATTAAGAGGTTTCACATAAATTCCCCATGCACCACAAGATGGCTTTCCAAGCCCACTTTTCCAGCTCTCGAGCGCCCAGTCCTCTGCATTCACAATTTGGCGCAGTCAATAACATCAGCCACCCTTAATGAAGAAAAACACAGGGCCGAAGTGAGCGATGGAGCGCCAAAGAAGGCACGACTGCAGCTCGTTCATCTTGTCCAGCGCGTATGACGTTGCCGCTGATGCGGACAAATGCGCTGGCTACAAATCACAGCTTCGATGGTGTCAGGAGGACTATCCGCAACATATCGTCGACGGCTCTTGTGTTTCACCGAATATCCCGGCAGCTCGCGCACGCTCAGGGGACGCATGGCAATGGGTAATTTATTAGGAATTTTCCCGAATTTATGAGAGCCAAAGCAACTGTTACGCAGATTGCGTTACGATGTTCTCTGAAGTCCTTAAGGTGCAAAGCCACTAATGAGCGTAAAAAATTAGTATATATATATATATATATATATATATATATAGAGAGAGAGAGAGAGAGAGAGAGAAAGAGAGAGAGAGGTTTCAGTTTTATTCATTTATTTGTCAGTAAAGAAGGCACGTTTTTTTTTTCAGTACATTTTCAGGCATGGCGTGGCGCCCTCAACCTTCAAAAAAAAAAGAAAGATATCGCCGAGCGCTAGTGGGGCTATACTAGCCAAGCTGCAACCAAATTAGGAAGGCCCACTAAGCTTCAACAAAGTCACTCCCTCACCAAAACAGGAATTGGCCTCCCCGGGGCAGTATTCGGCCACTACCTCCTTCATGACTCCTACAATTAACCCATGACCCTTAGTCCCCAGCGGCTACGGAGCACCTGTCCAAGGCGGCGGTCAGACCTGCTACGCGGCAGAGGGTGCTAAGAATCTCTGGGTCCGGACAGGCCGCCACTAGAAACTGAAGCTGGCAACGTTCAACACTCGCACCCTATCGAGTGACGCTAGTTTAGCAGGGCTATTTGAGCAATTTTCAGGTACTGCCTGGGATATTATTGGCCTAAGTGATGTTAGAAGAACTGGTGAGGCTTACACAGTGCTAACTAACGGCCACGTCCTCTGCTACAGAGGTCTTCCAGATAAGAGAGAATTCGGGGTAGGATTTCTAGTCCATAAGGACATAGCGGAAAGCATTGATGAATTCTACAGCATTAATGAGAGGGTAGCAGTCGTTGTAATAAAGCTGAATAGGAGGTACAAAATGAAGGAAGTACAAGTCTACGCCCCAACCTCTAGTTACGATGATGAGAAAATAGAACAGTTTTATGAAGATGTTGAATTAGCAATGAGGAAGGTGCAAACTCAGTATACTGTGATAATGGGCGACTTCAATGCAAAAATGGGGAAAAAGCAGGTTGGTGAGCAAGCAATTGGTAACGACGGCATCCATTCTAAGAACACTAGAGGATAGAGGTTGGTAGAATTCGCGGAAAGGAATAGGCTCCGAATAATAAATACCTTCTTCAGGAAGCGCCGTAACAGGAAGTGGACCTGGAAAAGCCCTAATGAAGAGACAAGGAATGAAATATATTTCATACTCTCTGCCGATCTCAGCAAAGTGCAGGATGTAGAAGTAAAGTGCAGTGAACATAGGTAAGTGAGGTCTAGGATTTCTCCCAACTTGAAGAGAAAAAGAATAAAAGTTGTCAAGAAGAAACAGGCCAACCTAGACGCAGTAAGGATAAAAGAAGGCCAATTCACGCTGGTTCTCGCAAACAAATATGCAGCTTTAGATCAGGAAGATGAAGACAACATAGAATTCAGTAATGAATGAAACCGTAACTACGCTATATCAGAAGCGCCAATTGAAGTGGGAGGTAAGGCACCTAAGCAACCAGTAGGTAAGCTCTCCCAAGTAACAAAGGACCTAATAAAGAAACGGCAAGACATGAAAGTGTCAAACTCGAGAGATCAGATAGAATTCGCTTTACTGTCGAAACTGATCAACAAGAAGAAAGTGAGGGTTGTTCGAAATTATAACGTGGAAAAGATTGAGGAAGGAGTAAAATATTGACGCAGCATGAAATCAATGAGAAGAAAACTTGGCATAGGACAAGGCAAAATGTATGCACAGAAAGATAAGCAGGGTAATATCATCAGCAATGTCGATGACATAGTAAAAGCAGCGGAAGAATTGTATGCTGACTTGTACAGTTTCCAGAGCAGCCAAGCCACTTTCATTCGAAGTAGTGATGAACAGGATACAGGGGCTCCTTCTAAACCTAGCGATGAAGTTAGAAGGGCCATGAAAGACATGACCAGGGAAAAAGCTTCCGGCGAAGATGAAATAAAACTCGGTTTAGTCAAAGATGGAGGAGATATCATGCTTGAAAAGCTTGCGGCCCTTTATACGCAATTGCTCACGGCTTCAAGTGTACGAGAAAGCTGGAAGAACGCCAACATTATACTCATCCATAAGAAGGAAGACGTTAAAGAATTGAAGAATTAAAGGACCATTAGCTTGCTTTCAGTATTGTATAAAATATTCACCAAAATAGTTTCGAAGAGAATCAGGGCAACACTTGACTTCAGCCAACCAAGAGAACAGGCTGGCTTCAGGAAGGGATCATATCCATGTCATCCATCAGGCATTGAAGAAATCCACAAATTAAAATCAACCTGTCTATATGGCTTTCATAGATTATGAAAAAAGCATATGATTCTGTAGAGATACCAGCAGTCAAGAGGCACTGCGAAATCAAGGACTACAGGAGGCATACGTGAATATCTTGGCAAATATCTACAAGGATTTCACAGCAACCTTGGTTCTCCACAATAAAAGTAGAAAGTTACCTATCAAGACAGGGGTCAGGCAAGGAGACACAATATCTCCAATGCTATTCACTGCATGCCTAGAAGAAGTATTCAAGCTCTTAGATTGGGAAGGCTTAGGAGTGAGGATGAACGACGAATATCTCAACAACCTTCGGTTTGCAGATGACATTGTCCTATTCAGAAACAATGGGGACGAATTACAGCTAATGAATGAGGGCCTTCACCGAGAAAGTGTAAGAGTGGGGTTGAAGATTAACATGCAGAAGACAAAGATAATGTTAAATAGCCTAGCAAGAGAACCAGAACTAAGGATCGCCAGTCAGCCTCTAGAGTCTGTAAAGGAGTACGTTAATATAGGTCAATTACTCACAGGGGACCCTGATCATGACAAAGAAATCTGCAGAAGAATAAAATTGGGTTGGAGTGCATACGACAGGCATTGACAAATCCTGACTAGGAGCTTACCACTGTCGTTGAAAAGAAAAGTGTACAATCATTACATTCTACCGGTACTAATATATGGGGCAGAAACTTGGAGGTTAACACAGAAGCTCGAAAACAATTAAGGACCAGACAAAGAGCGATGGAACGAAAAGTGTTGGGCATAACGTTAAGAGACAGGAAGGGAGCGGTGAACAAACGGGGATAACCGATATTCTAGTTGATATTAAACGGCAAAAATGGAGCTGGGCAGGCAATGTGATGCATAGTATGCATAACCGGTGGACCATTAGAGTTACAGAATGGATACCAAGAGAAGGGAAGCGCAGTCGAGGTCGGCAGAAACGTAGGTGGGGTGGTGAAGTTAGGAAATTTGCGGGCGCAAGCTGGAATCAGCTAGCGCAAGACAGGGGTAATTGGAGGTGACAGGGAGAGGCCTTCGTCCTGCAGTGAATATAAATACAATCTGATGACCATTATGATGATTAGTATATATATATATATATATATATATATATATATATATATATATATGCGGGCATGTGTCTGCAGTGGTATGCGGCTATCAAGGCTGGGATTAATAAAGGCCGGGTCTAGACTAGTCGGTTGCAATCAGTACGTTTGCCAACTTGAATGGTCTACAATATATATATAGTTCAAAGAATAAAAGCACGTAGGAAAAACATAACTTCTGTGCCGGCTCCTGTGCTTCTTTGCTTCACATATATATATATATATATATATATATATATATATATATATATATGTGTGTGTGTGTGTGTGTGTGTGTGTGTGTTATCTTGAATTTAGGTGGAAATCACGCATGTGGGGATTAGTCTATCGTTTTCTACTTCTGTGCTGCAATTTATGGTTTATCTCTGATTGCACGCGCAAATGAATGTATTTGAAAGTCAGCGCTGATGAGCGTCGCCCTTCACGTGTTAGCAATTATCTCGTGTTTGTCTGTTTGCTCTATTAAATGTTCGCCATGATACAGAAGCATGTAAACTAAGAAAAAGGCGTAAATAATTTAAATTGCTGTAGTCCAATCAAAGCGGACCATGACGTCTACCGGCCCCTACGCGTCAACCGCAGCCCCGCCGATCATATTTAGAACAGCTGCCCCGAGAGAAATCTGGGATGCCTGGTGGATGCGTGAGCGTCGCCGCCAGTGTTTTCTCTGCTCGGAAGCCAGCCACCTGCTTCGCGACTGCCCTACCAGCGAACTGGTCTTGGTGGTGTCACCGTCGAGGACCCATAGTGGCGCCTAGGTCAACGACCTCAATATATTGTGGCTTATCTGCCGCAGACACAAAATGTGCCAATTCATTTACCCATTGTGTGCCTTCCGCTGTTCCGACACACTCCGTCTAAGCTACTCTGCGGCTGCACACGAAGCGGAACGCCCGCACAAAGAAAGCTTGGAAGTAGCCTTTGGAGCTGTGGTCACTTCCAAGACATGCCGAGAGTCATGCATTCCTAGCCATGCTGAGAGGCAAATGTGCGTTTTAGCAAAGGCTAACTAGGACAAGAACATTTTCGAACGTTTTAACTTACTTTCGGAGTCACTCATGACAGGTTCTTATTCTTTCATTTAGAGTGTTCAGACAATCTGCCAATGTTGATATTCTGACTAGAAATGCGTGTAACTTACGACTTTTGTCCTACACATCAATTATAGCGCATGGTGCGTGAATTCTGGGAAATTAGAGACTCGCGAAGGCAGCATTTGCTTCAAAAAAAAAAAGACATGGGTTAAATTTTTCGTGAATTTATTTCAGAAACGGTGCTTCTGCTTTCGACGTTTAACAAGCTGCAAACCGCAAGAAAGGTATAAGATACAGAAATCGAGACTTCCGTAGAACTTTAGGAAAATATGTTCCCGAGCCTGGCCTTGGCGCTGCAGTTCTAAGGCCACTGAAAATGCAGACTTACGGCCCCCGACTGACAGGCGAACGACCATCAACTCGAAGCACGCCTGCGTAAACGAGTGGGGTGCGCTCACACTCCACAATATACGGAGGCGGATAATCTATCTCGAACAAAACAATTTACCAGGCTCCTTGCTTGCGCTTGTCCGGAATTGATAGCTTACTCGCGCAATCACAGAAAATGATCCAGGCGAAAGGTCTAAATTTTCTTTTCCTGAGAGTTACTCTAACTTCTGTATTTTCTTTTATATAACATGTTCGCCACACATCCCCGGCATCGCTCTGTTTGCCAGTGAGAAAAATTATTCTCTGCTTTGAAGTTGAACGCTCATATATAACTTGTGGAGGCTATGTCGCTTAGCAAAGTTAGAGTGTCGTTTTTAACAGCAACTGTAAGTTTCTGTTATGATGCCGTGTTCTCAAAGAAAATTCATAGCTGCATGATGTCTTCTTGTGTAACCGCCAGGTAGAGTTAGCTTTCCGCGAAAGGAAACGAAGACAAATGCTAAAGATTCCTGTGATAACGTGTGTTGGGGCTCTTCAACCCAGTTGATCAACCGCTTAGATCATTGCAGGAAACTCGGTGAACAGGCCAGGGTATATTTATTTAGTCAAATTCAGGCAACAGATCTATCGCAGCTGCAAACAAGTGCCTGCTCAGTTTATCGAAACGAAAGGTCTTAAATTAAATTCGGGGGTTTTACGAGCCAATCCAAGGTTTGATTATGATGCTTGCCGTCGTGGGGGACTCAGGATTTTTTTCGACCACCTGGACTTCATTAACGTACAACCAATGCACGGCACTCGAGCGTTTTTTTGCATTTCGCCCTCATTGCAATGCGGCCGCTGTGGCCGGCCCGTCCGCAGGCTTAGCAGCGGCACAGCAGAGCCGCTAGGCCACCACGTAGTATACCGAAGTATACTCCGGAGTAGAAAGAGAAACATACCGTACGACAGTTAGTGCTACGGAGAATTGAATTTTTATCTTTGTTACAGAATAGAGACCCTCGAGTCCTGTTCGCAGTTACCGACACACGTTTCACACATCTCCCAAAAAGCAGATTCTAAACTCTAACCAGAAGTTGCAATGGCACACGTCCGCGCGGTACTGGAAGGTGAATGTATAACTATAAATTAGGAACATTAGAGTGGATCTCAGCCGCACCAACAACATGCTGTGCATAGTGAGCTTTACCCCCGTATTCATAAAGGCATCTTAACTTGCAGCCCATGCTTGAAATGATTTAAATGACGCCTGTCGTGAACGCGCCTGAAGGAAACCATGAGCTTCCTAGGCACGTTCATGCCAGGCGTCATTTAGATCAAGCCAAGCATGGGCTTAATGTTAAGATGCATTTCTGAATATGGCAGTTATTGTCGAGAACACGGTGTCTAAGAACGCGTGATGAAGTGTCCAAGGGCACCTAAGCGCGTCTTATGAGTTGTGAATGCGAAAGCGTTAACGTCCAATTGTACGTCGCTGAGTGGTACTTCGAGCTTTGCGCTGCAAGTAATGCTTACATTAGTGCTCGTTCCGCCCGCCATGTATTAGG
Source organism: Dermacentor silvarum (assembly GCF_013339745.2). Taxonomy (NCBI): domain Eukaryota; kingdom Metazoa; phylum Arthropoda; class Arachnida; order Ixodida; family Ixodidae; genus Dermacentor; species Dermacentor silvarum. The sequence goes on along the minus strand of NC_051158.1, from coordinate 180,115,334 downwards.
CGAGTTGACGACGATGTTGGATTTAGCTGCCTGCTTCTTCGCTCGTTGTGCTACTTGCTACTTGCTAAGGAGGCTGCATGTTAACTGCAGGCACAGGTGAAGCGAAGCCCCGCTGTCGCATTCAGATAAGCGCAGCTCATGATTACAGCGTCAAAACATTTGTTGCGTCAGTTCACCAACCGTGGAACATGTACCGACAGGATGGCAAGCAGACGCTGAGCAGAATACGCGGCGCGGATGAGCCCATCTCGAAGAGCATACGGTCTTCCTATTGGCTAAAATTTCGTGTAGCCTCCACAGTGCTGCAACGAACTACTTAGGTAGAGTATAGCTTCCCATTGGCTGCGACGCCATGTCACGAGCGCGCCTCGTGACGCTGGATCGCGCTTGCTGGCTCGTGCAGCACGGATCGCTATGGAGTCTGAAGCATCTACATCACCGGCGGCCGCAACCTCGGCAGCTGCGAAACCTGGCCGTCCACGCCAGTACACCGCCGACGAATTACGAAGGCGGAACAACGGGCAAATTGATATAAACTGAGAAAGAATGTTTCTGCGCTTGTAAACACAATAGAGCTTAGATTGGTGACTATTAAGCTTCGCACGTCCACTAAAGCTATGTTGTGTCTGAATTAGTAGCCGAAAGACAAACCATAAGCGATGAAAAGCTTACTCACGTCTTTTTCTACATGTCATGATGTAGTTGGTGCGGCTCGAAAGTGGGAACAGGATAGCCAAACAATGCGGCAAAAATCTACTTACAATAAACGCTTGAAAAAACAAAAAGAAAAGGGAGCGCACCATTTTGCCTTCATATAGACAAAAAAATACATCATGAGCGGTTGCTTCTGAGGCGGACATTAACTGCTTGCAGCGTACTTATTGGATATTTATTATACCGGTTGCACGCATATGAGCACTTCCTAGAAACGTAGTTTTTTTATCTCTATGGTGAGCCCGGTTACGAGCAGCACGCGCACAGCTCGTCTCGGCGCAGTCTCCGCTGGGAAGGGCCGCTGTAGCCGCCTATCTCACCCTGGCCAGGAGAGAACGCAGTGGCGCGTGGAGAACGCGGCTGTTTCTGCCTATCGCATGCCTGCGCATGCGCGGCCGTACTCTACTTCGTCTTTAGCACCTGAGAAATGAAGCCCGAAGCCGCCCACATCACCGCCATTTATTTTTCTCTACGTCTTTTACTTTGTTTTTCAGGGAAGCTAATGCAGTGCACGAAGGACAGGGCAAAAGTGTGAGCGATGGGACAGTGCAACAGGGGATGGCTGCTGCCGATCCGTGACTGGCTGAAGGGCGCAATACTCCAGAGGCACCGATCTCGCACTTTCAACTCGGCTGTGGTGCTCCGCTCAAACATTTATTTTTCTTCCTCCTTTTCCATTTTCTCAGGTTCCAAAAGAAGGAAACGAAAAACTAAAAAGAAAGGCAGCATCGTAGGAGAAGTGAGCAAGAAGTGTGCGGCACATGGGAGGCTTAAAAGCGACTAAAAATGTCGTGGTATCTGTTACTTTCAGGCCTTCTTTTTTAAACTTTTCTGTGAGTTCTAAATTGCGATGCAGTGAGTACGAATTATTTAGCATACGATATATAGCAGCGACGTGATAAGGAGAGCCATGCTTTTGAACGTGTAGTTCAGTTAAGACGTGTGTTTATTACAGGCGATTACAGCACCAGCTTTCCAACCACGGAATGCAGCTGTCATGCTCCAGGAACTTTAATTATCCATCAAGAAGTCTTCAACAGAAAACAGAATCGCGGACTCTCAAATGACCTAAAACTGCTGCGGACACATGAAGCCTAAACCTATTAGTGTAACACGGGCATACCTTCCAACTCCAAATTTTCCGTAAAGTTTATGAATTTGAGCTCGTTTCACGATTTTACTAATGTTGATTTAAAATTTAAGAAAAAATAAACATTTCTTTTCCTTTGCTCGCCGGCGTCCTATCCTTCCTTTCAATGACTTCTGGTCGTGATAGGATGCCACAGGGGTATACGCTTCAAGAAAATGGATAATGACAAGGTCTTGAAGCACTCGATATAGGCAACAGACAACTCGCTGACAAGAAAAATAAAAAAAAAAACAGTTGTCATAAACAGTTGCTGCTTTGAAAGTTTTCTTATGCCTGAATGCTGCTGCCAAAGCTAACCATCGTTGTTAAACTACACATCTATTCCGTGATAGACATGTGCTCAATATACAAAAACCCTTACTCAATATAAGCTTTAAAAAAGACGTGCTGCTCACCTTCCCCCGCCCCCTTCGATGGCGTTTCCACGTGAATTTTACAAATTTCTATGTCCACAGTGAGGGAGGTGCGGTCGAGGTAATATTACACAAAACATTTTATGTTGACCCAGATTTTAAAAAAATATAATTATAACAAAATGCAATTACCTTGTTTCTTTGTCCCTTTACTTCGTGGTCAGCAAAATTATGGCGCTGCAGTTAGCATATGTCATAAATGAAAATTATTTTTGAAGAGTCAAAGCGTATCATTTCGTGTCGACCCTTGAGCGAAATAAAACAGACAGTGACTTTGTATATATTGAACGGTAGACCGTGCTTCCTTGAACTACAAGTGAACCTGCACGTGATTGATCTTTCCTATTAAAATACATTACTTGCTGAGGAAATTTTGAGTATTGCAACGTACAACGCGTTATTTGAATTTTATCTGAACTTTGTGTTAGCGCTTCCGGAAATTACTTACCTTTTATGATGATATTCCATCTCGCTTCTGTGTTTTAGCCGGTCTATTGATACCTACTGTGTGCCTAAGAGTGAAGGAGTAGTGGGCATTAACTATGATGTCAACCTATCCTGCACACACATTTCGTTAAATAGAGATTGGGGGGAGACAAAATAAAACAGCTGCAACAAAACATAACACAATTGATTGCTTGCAAATGAGGCATTTGTATTGTCTCCACGGGCCCCCAGACAGGCTTCATAGGCACAATAACTGCAGTTTGTGCTCAGAATTCATACAGAGCTTGATACTGCCTTGCTCAACATCACCAAGCACTGTCCAGGTCCTGTGGCTGCCGGAACACATTTTAGAGACGTAATCTTGAACGGAATAAATGTTTCGTCATCGCTTTCTTCAACCTTCATCTTGGTTGTCTGCTTTTTTTGTGTGCGTGTGGGCTATACTGCAGACCTTCTGGCAGCCTTTGCAACCAAATTGGCCTAGTGTGGAAGAGATGTGAGAATTCTGCCCTATGTTTTATTATTCTTTGCACTGGAGCAATATTATGAAAGCTTCTCTTTCAATAAGCTCCTACTTGTTCGACAGGTTTTCGCGAACGCCTCTGCATTTGATATTTTGGAACACCAAAGACTCCTCTCGCACCTCAAATAAAGCGGCTCCATTAATAAACGGCTTTAAGTGTCCTTTGCATGCCATTTGCGATGAAATCAGTGCTAAATGGTATTCTCTGGTACATACGGGCTATCCTATACAAGGAGACCGAAGTTTTAGGGAGTGGAAAAACAATGAGCTTATAAAATGCATTCAGTGGGCTCATGAAGGCGCCTTTTAGCCTTTTCTGAGTGTATTACGCAAATAGTTTTTCTACCATCACTGTTAAAGCAATTGGGAATCTCAGCAAAAAATAAAATAGAAACAGTTGGACGCAAACACAGAGCAAATGATGAGGGTGAATGCTAGTCCTCGTCTCTTCACTGTTTCCCTGTGCAATTCTTTTGCAAAAGTTTTTCCTTCAACATGACATACCAACTAGACCAGCAGGCAGTCGACTATTCGACTATTTAGACGCACCATGCATCTAGTGAAGGGTAGGAATCAAGCAAAAGTTTGTTGTTTCAAAAGTCTACTTGGACTGAGGCGTATTAGCCTGAAAAAATAAGCAAGTTCATTCCCGCCCCCTCTATCTGTGTTTGTCAGCTCATTGGCACTCAGTTCACATATTATTCTCCAGAGTCCACCTCCCAATCACGACAGTTTTCTAGTCAGGGAATTTAGCTATATAGTGACACCTGCAAACAAAATGTGAAACCACTCAAATGGCACTGCTTGAAGATAGGAAGTGGTGAGCTGAAAATGCAAAAGCTCGCGATTTACAAGAAAAAAACCACGCACACCATATCAAATTATTCTTACGCTTACGCGATTAGAGCTTTTTAAAGGGAGGGGGGGGGGGGAGGGGGCGTAACATGCTTGCGCTAGCGCTAGCGACGTTACGCTAGTGTTAGCGTCTTGCTTTAGACCCCAGCGCGGACTAGACTTTTAACAGCGGGACCGAGTGAAGCACTAACTCTAATGTAAACACTTCCGATACAAAGTAGAAGTCAAAGTTCATAAATTACAGGTAAACTAAGTGCACACCAAATATAAACCTAATAGAATGCTGTATCCATCCGCACACCACCGTCTTCGGTGCCACCAGCTGTACTAGCTGTACTCTGCTTTTCCGCAAATCATGATAATGACCATGGAATTTAGATTGTGGTGCCATCTATACAACAAGCAAGCATACTAAATCTGCAGCCTTTGAGAATTGGCAATGCGCGCAGCCAATTCTTGGATGTCATGTACAGCTAGTACAGCCGTTGTTAAACCTTAAATGCCAAAAAAATGCAAGAATGTTATTAAGTTCACTGATGTTGAAAGGCAATACACATTCACCGCTGCACCTAGCAGGCAGTGCTTGCGAGTTGAGAGGCCGACCGGCCGAACGAGGACGAGCAACAATAATGAAGTACTTATGGAACCTAAGTTTAAATTAAAAGCAGTAATATAACGAGGAAAAGAAAAAAATGATTACTCGTAGGGTAAAGAATTATTATTACGCTCTTCTTTCAGATTCATGAATTATATGAGGCAGCGGACAATAAACATATATAACCTATGGCAATCACACGGATATCAGTGCAAAAGCGTGTGTTTCATTTATATTTCTGTCATGATGCTTCATCAGTGAAGTATTAGTTAGAACAGTAAGTTGTGTAGATGAGCGCCGAGATTTGACTGTGCGTGTCGGCAAGACACTAGATGTGCCACATCTTCGACGCAACAGAATGCCAGTTTTCGCTTGTACTTTGTATTCCTTTAGATGACGCTAAACACCCTTTTCTTTTTTTTTCTTTTTTTTTGGGGGGGGGAGGGGTCAGTGACACCATAGTGTGTGATGTGCAGATGACCGAATATAGCATAGGATTAGATTGCTACGTAGCACGCATTTCGTTTAATTGTACGTTGCAAAAGTTTACAGCTACGTGGCGTAGCCTAAGTGTTGGCAACTAGAAACAAAATACCTTCTAGTTGATTCCCCACAGAACTTTAAACCCCGCGATACCAGCATAAAAACTGATAAAACCCTGCTAAATGCAGATCTCAATCGGAACAACGTTCAATATATATTATATAGCGTCCACGTGAAGCACAGTAGGAAAAACATGCTGGGCAAAAATGTCTGCTTGCTGTCGACACTATAGAAACAGATAAAAAATATCAATATTATTACTTGATTTCATGCGAGACTGTGAAGTGCGGAAACGTATTGCCAAACGGAACGTTAAATAAAGAAACATGTTTCCGAGAGCTACATTCACTCGCCAGAAAACAGGCCCGCCTACCTGGTAGTGATGAAAATTTATATATATATATATATAATGTCTTCTGTTTTGCTTTCGCATTGTCGCGTGTCCTTTGTATTTATTTGTTAGCTGGCGTGGCTGGGTCTACGCCATCGCTCACCCCTTAGACCTCCGTCGTGCAATCTTGCGAACAACGTGCTCCGGCAGCGCGTAACTGCAGCAGCATTTATCGTTATTTCGGAGCAAGGATGGAAGACATGCGACGCACATTGTTTGTGGATGATGCGGTAATTGCCTTTTACTTACAAAGGGGCATAGATAAACTGCATGTCTGCGGTACGTGAAGCAGAATACTGCGCAAAAAAAAAAAGGTATGCGACAAACACTTTGCTTAACGTTGCACGTTGGGCTTGGTGGTATAACATGATGGAGGCAAAAGGCGTAGCGCACCAGAAACAGGAAACAACAAGAACACAGATAATACACACGTTTGGCACTTTGTACGACCAAAAAAAGAAGCCACCAATACAAGAAAACTGCTAAAAATCCCGCCACCCACAAGAGAGCAAACTTTGCCACTAGGCCGCGCAAAAGAGCGAAAAATTTAGCTGGAATACAGCTAAATTCGAAACACTGCTTAGCAGCGACATGTGTTGGTGTTAAGTTTGCGTCAGCTATTCTAATAAACTAGTTTGCACCTAGCGCTGCGGCGTACTCTAGAATTAGAGTTTCGTCGCACGTCACCGCTAACAAATAGCGGAAGCGCGCAATGCGAAAAGATGTCGCAGCGTTCTGCGCATGCGAAGTTTGACTCCCTTATTTTTACGTGCGTACGGGTTGCCACTAACACTATACTAAAACTCGATAATAACAATTCTAACTGTCGTTCAAAGGTTTGTCACACGTAGCTGCAGGAATCCAACTGCGCTAATACATGCTGTATCAAACTGATTGCACACGTGCGTCAGTGTCTCGGCAGCCAGTGACGTTTATTATCAGCGGCATGCTTTTATACAGTTGGGGCATGTACAGCGTTGCCAGCTTGCTACACGTTACACGCTCTTTCTTTTGAAAGACAAAACATTGTTATTGACAAATTAACAAATTAAATTATGGGGTTTTACGTGCCAAAACCAGTTCTGATTATGAGGCACGCCGTAGTGGAGGGCTCCGGAAATTTAGACCACCTGGGGTTCTTTAACGTGCACCTAAATCTAAGTACACGGGTGTTTTTCGCATTTCGCCCCCATCGA